>NC_056726.1:1150183893-1150347740 GCF_019279795.1 Protopterus annectens | reverse complement strand
CCAATAACCAGAAAATAAAACAACTTAAAAAGATCACAAGGATGCTGTACTATAGAAAAGTTTAATGAAAAATAAAAATAAAACATTAGTGCTTTCAATTGAAATATAAACACTTCATCAGATACAAATACTGGGAAAATGCACCCTTATATATACATCAAATTAAGACAATAATAGGCTATCAAACTACCTAATCAATTTTCAAAAATGTAAAAGGTAAAAAGAATAAAAAAGAATATTTATATTACACATTTATATAATTATAATACATGACTAATAAATAGAATTTGATTTAAATAACAAACACAATCCTAAACTACTAAATGTAACAATGTACTTGTTTTAAACAACTGTAACTATATTAAATGTTCATGGCTCATAAGTTTAAAATACCATTAAGAGATGCCTTTTCATTTAGACATAATGTGGGGGGCTGTGCCCCTCCCAACTAAATATACCAACTCTGAGATTGCCCCCAAATTGTAGAAAGGGCAAACTGTGCGCAAATGACTTGTTTCCCTGAGTGGAAACTGCCATTCACGGTTTTGTGTGTTCGACTATTAGTAATCAACGTTTAGTTTTTCGATTAACAAAATGTTCGATCAACTAATATAGACCCTTTCCAATTTTTCCTGCATTTAAACTGGACTTTAAGGAGCACCCAAGTACCTAAGCTGCATGTTTTCAAGATACAACTTAAGCTTGTGATCAGTTCATCTTTCTGTTCACCGATTTCTAGCATCTCATCCTGTCATTTCTGATAACCTGCTGCCTCATGATCACTGTCTCTTATAGGTTCATAGGTTCATAGGTAGGTACTAGTCCAGCAGAGCCACTTAAGTGATCCCCAGGGAAAACTTACTGTTTCCCATCCACTCGTCAAGGTTTCTCTTGAAGAGTGTTAGTGAAGAGCTTTGCCTAATGTAGATTGCAATCTTGTTCCAAAGCATGGGAAGTCTCTGGAACAGGAATCTATCCCTCCAGCACATCCTATTTATTATTCTGGTGAGGTTTAGATCCCTAGAGTGTGTGGCTCGAGGGGATATGGTTTTCTTTAGGTGGAGCATGTCCATCAGTTCTGGGTTGGACATGGCCTTGTATGTCAGGCAGAGATCACATCTGAGTAGGCAGTATGCAACCAAGTACAGCTGGAGTTTCTTCAGTCGAGCTGCATAGGGCATCTGTTTAAGGCCAGTGATCCTCTTGGTGAGGTACTTTTGTGTTCTTTCCAGCTGTTACAGGTGTCTTGTAAGGTACATTCCAAATGGGGCATTGTAGTCTATGAAGGATCTGATGAGTGATGAGTAGAGGGGCACAATGACCTCTTTTGATCTGGATGCGGACACTTTTGTGATTAGGTGGGCCACATAGAAGGATTTTCTAACCACTTTGGCAATGTTATTATCAAAGGAGAGATTACTATCTACTTGGGTCCCCAGATCCCTTATTACATCTTTCATATTTAAGGAACTACCACCTATGTGGTAGTTTGTGGGTACTTTGTTTTTTCCAAAGGGGATGGCTATGCACTTTTTAGCATTTAGCTTGAGACCATGATTTTGACACCAGGTATCCGTCTCAGTGAGACCCTTTTGGAGGATGTCCGTGTCAGCTGGAAAGTCAATTATAGCCCCTAATTTGCAGTGGTCTGAGAACTTGGTCAGCCATAGTCCTCCTGTGCTTGCCTGTACCTCTGAGAAGTATATGCCAAACAGGAGGGCTCCTAGGACTGAGCTCTGGGGAATGCCACTTGTAACAGTTGGACCTAGCTCCCGCAACTCTCACTATGTGGGTTCTGTCCGTGAGCTAGTTGGCAACCCATCTTGAGACTTAGGGGTTTATGTTCAGGCTGTTGAGCTTGTCCATAATATCAGAATGATCTTGATCTTCTTTATCTGGCATCTAAAATGCTTATGTTACTACCCAAAGGTCTCTCATTTCACTCAATTAATTGGTTGCTTTTAATTTTTTCTAGCTGAGTGGAAACTGCATTTCTTGGTTTTGTGTGTTCGATTATTAGTAATCGACGTTTAGTTTTTCGATTAACTAAATGTTCGATCAACTAATATAGACCCTTTCCAATTTTCCCTGCCTTTAAACTGGCCTTTAAGGAGCCCCCAAGTCCTAAGCTGCATGTTTTCAAGATACAACTTAAGCTTGTGATCAGTTCATCTTTCTGTTCACCAATTTCTTGCATCTCATCCTATCATTTCTGATAACCTGCTACCTCATGATCACTGTCTTTTGATCTTCTTTATCTGGCATCTAAAATGCTTATGTTACTATCCAAAGGTTTCTCATTTCACTCAATTAATTGGTTGCTTTTAATTTTTTCTAGCTATAAATGAATCAAATATTATCTCTCATTCTATATGTGCTGTCACTGTACCATTATTAATTGGCACATAGTTTATTCTCTGAAGAAGCATTTTATTATGGTCATAGTTTTGACTTATTTCAATTAAGCCTTGTATGAAAATATTTTCATTTTCTTGGTCCAGTTTATCTATGTTCTCTAATAAATTGAAAAATTATAAATAAATATGAAGATTCATTTGACAATTCATACTATGATAAACATTTCAATCATGGGCAATATATCATTACTGGGGGTCAGACATTTTATTATGCTATTTTCAGTATCTCAGTGATAACAAGATGACTAAATGAGACTTGAAATGTAATTATTTAATGTTATCCCATGTTATTATTAATCTAAGGAAGCATTCCAGGGATACTGGATTCAGATATTCATAACTAAGCACAATTTTAGGTTAGATTTGAGGAATATTAGTACTTCAGAAAATGACCTGTGTGTTAAGGCATTTGGGCTTCACCTGTATCACCCTCAACTTTCTCAGAAGTTCAGACAAACATATCCAGAAGACTTGCTTATGTCATTTTGTAAATTGCAATTTAATTAAGATGTTAAAAAAGGGAACATCTGAGACATCATCTGCTCCAGGACTCAATGAAAGGTGTTGTGGGGTGGCACTAGTTTGTAGTTAGTTACTATGCTTGCTCTCCATGGTCCAAGAAGTAACCTAGCCCAAATTCCTAGTAATCCCAAGAACTGTCTAGTTAAGTAACTTGCTCTATGCCATACAGGTAGCAAATAGGGGCTGAGAGAATCAAACCCTTTGCTACAGGAGACACAGCTCATGGTTTTAATAAGCACTGCATAGAGGTAATAACTTACTCTCTGCCTTTCTATAGTATATCAGAGGCTTCATGAGGGTATTAAGCAGTAGTGATTCTGGACTGACCTCTGTGGATGTCCACTGAACAAATCCTCAGAATTATCCACATATATTACTCTGTGGCTTTGTCCAGAGTGGCAGGGTTCAGGTCTCTTCAGGACTGCTCTACCTATACCATACCTCGTTTTAAGGCTGCTGTTTAGAAATGATCTGAGATACTGTATCAGAACTAACGAGAGTTCTACATAGACTGTGACTTTATACTTCCTGATGTCTTGCTTTAAGGGCTCATCCATGACCCATCAAATTACAGTCTGGATGATGTAATAGGACATAAAACTGGAATGAAAAAAGGGTCCACTAGTCAACTACCTGAAGAAGGATCTAAACTTACATTATGATTGCCCTTTTGATTACCTCAAAAGGGAAGAACCAAGACAACTCCGCTACTTTTCCTATAATGCATACCTAATTTTGCTTATTTGGTATAAATCACCTTACTTCTGTCAAGGAAGATATTATCATTCCAAAAAATAAAGAGACTTCAGCAGTCATACAAAAAAAATTAAGATAAGACCTAAAAACTTAAGCCAAGCACCCAAAAACTTTACTGAGCAAAGTCCTAAACTCAAGTCAGGTGACAGAGACATGAGACCATTCTCATAAGGCTTCATAAATTCACTGAGTGAAATTCCTGTCAGGTAAACTCTAATCCATTTAACATCTACAACAACTTCTTTGGTGTAGAGCAGTTTAACTGTTAAATGAGTTCACCTACTTGTCAACATATCTCCATCATAGTTCATTGATGCACAGTAAAGGCCATTTGGATAGCTAAACAGATAATGGAATAGTGGAAAAGCTTATCATGATAAAAAAATAGCAGAAATCTGAGGATGTAGGATGGATGGATTCTGAATAGTAGGTGTGGTGATGATCCACCCATATCACGCTCTACTTTTGCAAATGCTTAGTTCTCTAGCTCTGCTCAAGTCTTTACCAAAATATGTTGTTAGAATAGGTCATGACTGAATCACAGTGGATGCATCCCCAGAAGACAAGGATAAATGCGGGCATGAGCTGTATAGTCCCAAGTCATAGGTAGAGTACACTGACATTGCTGATTCATTGTTCTAGAATCTTCCACAATTCTTAAGCATGACACCCGTGACCACATTGGCGATAAAATAATTTGTATAAATCTATTAATAGATTGGCAAAAAACTAGCTGAGAAAGTGACTATTTGTCAAGTGGCTCCCCAGGCAAAACTTGAAAAGAAGGTAATCTAACCAGGAGAATAATTCTCTCACTCATATCAGGGTCTACTAGCCAACTGAAACATCATATCCAAAACATAATTTTTTTACTGGGCTGCAGAGGCAGTTGCAATATTCATCCTTAAATTCATAAATGGGATGAATTCTATAGCAAAGCTATGAGATTATGCAATGATCCAGATATTAAAATGATCCAGATATTGAAATCATTGAAGATCAGCTATTTAATAGCACTAGACCATTCCATTGACAAAGTTGTTGAATTCATGCAAAATTTCTTTTTTATCATGTTGTAGCTGGAAGATGAGGATACATATTCAGGTGCATTCTGAAATTTCAGTTTTTAGGGATAAAAATAATTTGCTTTGATTATAATAATTATCACACATTTGCACAGGCTTTAATGACTGTATTTAGACTCAGGGTATATAAAGATGCAGAGATTGTGTTAAAGAAATAACTGATCCCAAAACATATTCATCCTCCTATGAAGGAATCTTTAAAATCTTAAAGCAGACAGCAGGCTAACCTTCCAGCCCTGCACAGATGTTGCCATCTCCCAGAATTAAAGCTATATGCCCTTCCCACTCCTCATTTCTTGATAGACTGGAAATATTAGGGTACAACCCAACACCCTAATAATGGGCGATTACAACTACTCCACCATTAACTGTGAAAACTACTCATGTTCCAACTATTTTGCTCAACGTTTTCTGGAATTCATAAATTCCAATGCCTTGGATCAACTTATCCACACCCCCACCAGGGGCAGCAATATCTTAGACCTAGTCATTACCAACATGGGTGACTGGTGTTCCACACCAAAGGTCAATTCCCCATTGGTCAGATCCAACCACAAGCAAATCACCCTACACATCCACATCCCGCTCCCACTAGGGAAACTACTGTAAAAAAATTCGCCAAAGCCAACTTCAAGCTTCTTAAGACAGAACTGGCAAAATTCATGACACACATGCAGACGAACAATAGAGGTACGGCTGAATCCTACACAAATGCACTTTATAAGCACTTACATGAGTGCATGGATAATGGTATCACTAACAGAACCAAGATGCTATTCTCCAAAAAATGAAGCCAATTTGGTGGTCCCCTGCCATAAACAAACTGTAAAACAGAAGAAGAAAACTGTTGCAAAAATGAGGAAAATCCCATGATTGGGGGAACTACCTGGTCAGCCTCAGTAAGAAGCTGAGATCCCTCATAAAATCCTCCAAAGCTAGTTACGAAAACAAAATCGCCACTGATTCTAAAGACAACCACAAAGCATTCTATAGCTATGTCAAGCATCTCAATGGCAACACTCAGATCTGCTCTGAGTTACAGCACAATGACACTAAATATACAGAACCAACTAATATTGCCAACATCCTGGCAGATAGGTTCAATGCTAACTTTACCCCCCTCTCACCCCCTAAAGGACTCATCTCTATACTGGAAGAAATACAAAGTTCCTGTAATCACGGCTGCACAGGTAAAAACCACACTCTCCAAAGCCAAGAACACAGCATTCATAGGACCTGACAACATCCCAGGCTGCATTCTACATGAACTACAGAACGAATTGGCACCCCACCTAAGTACCATGTTCAATCATAGCCTCACCTCAGGCTTTGTGCCCATTGAATGGCTCACAGTGACAGTTATCCCACTCCACAAAGTAGGAGCCACCATGGACCCCGGGAACTACCACCCCATTAGCCTGATGAGCCTGATCTGCAAGGCCATGGAACATATCATCATGGAACTTATAAACAAAGACATTGATAATCTCCAAACACTGGACCGTACCCAGTTCAGGTTTGTAAAAGGCAGATCATATCTCCTAAACTTGATAGACTTATTTGAAGCAGTCACCAAAGCTGTAGATGAGGGTAAGGTGGTTCACACAGCCTATCTAGATCTCGCCAAGGCTTTCAAAACCATCCCCCACTCTGGAATTATAGATAAACTCACTAAACTTAGTTTAAATCCCTATGTCATAAGATGGGTTGCCAACTGGCTCACTGACAAAACCCACACTGTGAAAGTAGCAGACTCCAAATCCAATTTCAGATCAGTGATAAGTGGAGTACCACAGGGTTCAGTCCTGGGTTCCCTCCTGTTTGGTATCTACTTCTCTGAAGTACAGGCTAACACAGAAGGTCTTTGGCTAACAAAGTTCACAGATGACTGCAAACTAGGAGCCATAATCAAAACTCCTAATGATGTGGACATCCTACAAAAGGGCCTCACTGAGACAGATGCCTGGTGTTAAAGCTATGGCCTCTAGCTCAATGCAATAAAGTGCAGTGTCATCCCCTTTGTTAAAAACTCTATACCCATGAACTACCACATAGGCTGTAGTCTACTTAACACTGAAAGTGTGATGAGACCTTGGGACACAGGTAGACAGTAGTCTCTCCTATGATAATCACATTGCCACAGTAGTCAGGAAATCCTTCTACATGGCACACCTCATCACAAAAGGTTTCTCATCCAGAAAAAAAGAGGCCATTGTTCCCCTCTACTCGTCACTCATTAGACCCATTATAGAGTACAATGCCCCTTTTTGTATGTAACTCACAAGACATCTACAACAACTGGAAAGACCACAGAAATACCTCACAAAGATGATTACCAGCCTCAAACAGATGTCCTACGCAGACCGTCTCAAAAAACTGCAGCTTTACTCCATTGCATATTGCCTACTCAGAGGTGATCTCTGCCAAGCATACAAAGCTATGTCAAACCCAGAGCTGTTGGACATGCTCCACTTAAAGAAATCCCAATCCCTCCGAGCTACATGCTCTAGGGACCAAAACCTGGTCACCATAATAAACAGAACTTGCTGGAGGGATAGATTCCTGCCCCAGAGACTCCCCATACACTGGAGCAAACTACCTATCTATATCAAACAAAGCTCCTCATGAGCACTCTTCAAGAAAAATCTTGATAATTGGATGGGAAATAGTAAATTCACCCCAGGGATCATTTCTGTGGCTCTGCTCAACAGTGGCACAGGGAAATAATTTTCTTGGATGGCGAAAGCCAGGGTACCTTTTTGGATAGGCTTATATAGGCCCTAGGGCCAATAGCCTAGTACCTACCTATGAACCTATAAATGTGTGAAGGAGAGACCAAAGATTATATTGAGCCAGTTAATATTAATAAAAGAGATATCAGATTCTCACAGTATATACAAAAATTTCCATTCTTTGTGTGTATTGATCTGGTGTTACAAAATATTTTACCTGTTATATAGAGCTCATTGTGGAAAGACACATTTACCTTACATATTGATGAAATCTTAGCATCCGTGGCAATTTCATCCAGACAGGAAAGTCCTCAGTCAATTATGTATTTTACCCTTATGTTACCTGCATCCATGTGCCATAACAAAGAGTAGTGAGATCATAGAGAAATGTGGATACTGAGTCACCTTACCTGCCTCCCGAGGAATGTGTATGTGAACAAGAGGCGACAGTTAGACCTACATGTTGAATAGCAGCAGGTGACAAGATTAGAAAACGCATGTGACAGGGATGTATATCCTCACCCTTATTATTTATTTATATGCTGAATACAAAATAGATTAGGTGTGTCAGTTGCCAGTTTCAAAAATGCTGGGAGAAATAGTAACCTCAGATGTGCAGATACCACTCTGATGGGTTAAAGAGAGGGACAAATGAAGAACCTGTGGAAAGTGAATGTAGAAAGTGACAAAACTGATTTGTTGCTCAACATTAAAAAATGAAAATCATGCCATATAACCCTATCGATTCTTTACAAGAAGATGATGAAGAAATGGAGGTTGTGACAGATTTTATTTTCCTGTGCTCACGGATCCCTTCAGAAGGTGACTGCAGCCATGGCACTGAGAAGAGCTTGTTCTGTGCAAAGGTGGTTATGGTAAATCTAGATATAGTTTTCCTAATACTAATAGGATACTACTACTACTGCTGCAACTACTATTACTACTACTAATGCTACTACTACTATTACAATTATTGCTACTACTGCTTCTGCTATTACTACTACTATTGGTGCTACTCCTACTACAATTACTACTGATACAAGTACTACTATTACAACTACTTCTATGACTACCACTGCTACTGCTACTACTACTATTGGTACTACTCCTACTACAACTACTACTGCTACAAGTACTACTATTACAACTACTGCTATGACTACTTCTGCTACTGCTACTACTACTATTGGTACTACTCCTACTACAACTACTACTGCTATAACTACTATTACTACTACTAATGCTACTACTACTATTACAATTATTGCTATTACTGTTTCTGCTATTACTACTACTATTGGTACTACTTCTACTACAACTACTACTGCTACAAGTACTACTATTACAACTACTGCTATGGCTACTACTGCTACTGCTACTGCTACTACTACTATTGGTACTACTCCTACTACAACTACTACTGCTACAAGTACTACTATTACTGCTATGACTACTACTGCTACTGCTACTACTACTATTGGAACTCTTACTACAACTACTACTGCTACAACTACTATTGCTACTACTAATGCTACTACTACTATTACAAATATTGCTATTACTGCTTCTGCTATTACTACTACTACTAATGGTACCACTCCTACTACAACTACTACTGCTACAAGTACTACTACTAGTGGTACCACTCCTACTACAACTACTACTGCTACAAGTACTACTATTACAACTACTGCTATGACAACTACTGCTCCTACTACTAGTGGTACTACTCCTACTACAACTACTACTGCTACAAGTACTACTATTACAACTACTGCTATGACTACTACTGCTACTGCTACTACTACTATTGGTACTACTGCTACTACAACTACTACTGCTACAAGTACTACTATTACAACTACTGCTACTACTACTATTGGTACTCCTACTACAACTACTACTGCTACAACTACAATTACTACTACTAATGCTACTACTACTATTACAATTATTGCTATTACTGCTTCTGCTATTGCTACTACTAGTGGTACTACTCCTACTGCAACTACTACTGCTACAAGTACTACTATTACAACTACTGCTATGACTACTACTGCTACTACTATTATTGGTACTACTCCTACTACAACTACTACTGCTACCAAGTACTACTATTACAGCTACTGCTATGACTACTACTGCTACTACTACTATGATTACTACTACTATTACTACTACTGTTATTTTACTAATACTACTACTATTATGAATATTACTAGCAAGAATAATAATATGGTTGTCTGAGATAGAAAATACATTGATGCATTTGAAGTGTGATTTTGGGGAAAACCTTTGAGAATTCTATGCAGAGCAACGAGATCAAACTAGTGAATACCTCAGAAAATGAAAGTAGACTATTCACTGGAAATGACAGCTGAGTCTGGTGTACTAAAGTCCTTGATGTCATGAAGAGTCAGATTAGGCCAGATGACTAATCACCAGTGGTCTTCTTTCATTTCCTATTTGCCTAGTAAATTCTGTGAATGTCATTGTCTATTCCTAGGAGTCATATGTAACTTAACAGCAGTGGACTGATGGAAAAGATAATACTCATCACTAAAAGAGAACACATTTTTCTCTATTAACACAAACACTAGTTTATTTGTTCTTCTTCCAGATGCACAAATAGATAGGTGCAGTAAGATAGAATCTGACAGTGCAAAGTCTGTTTATCACTCAAGAAACTGCACAGGTAAGCCAGTGCTGCCTAGACTGCCAAGTAGTTGGTGTGGAGGATTAAGGCTCTGAGCTGTTCATAAGTAGTTAATAGTCATGCTGTCCAGGAGACAAGTTTCCAGAGCCTAGCTTCCCAAATGTACTAAGAAACATGGTCAAAGTCACATGGCAGACAATAGAGGCTGAGGGAATCAAACCCTATGCTGCAGACAGGGGCTTGCTAGCAGCTCATAGATTTAATCCTCTGCACTGACTGCTAGGCATGAAGTACATTCTGTAGTCAAGGATGCAACTGCTAGGCATGAAGTACATCCTGTCGTCAAAATGCAGAGTCTATTTGTTTCCTTCCACTTTCATCACCTACATGACCCTATATAAGTCACTTAATCAAAGAGTGCTTCTGGGTCACCACTGAAAAAATGAAACTTGTATCCAGTGGGAATAATTGGTTAACAAATGACTAACAAAAGAAAAAAAGGAGAAAAAAAAAGAAGCGATAGCTTCTCTAACAATAGCAGTCAGAAATCTTTCTAAGAATTTCAAAATCTGTGGATAATTAGTAGACGTATTAGACAGATTCAAAGTTATATTTATTTCACACTTGTTTACTGGGAAAGAGCCCATTTTCAGTGGAGGGCCAGGAAGAAATACTCCAGATGCATGTCTTTGGAGTGTGGGAGGAAACCCACATGAATGCAGGGAGGACATGCAGACTCTGCACAGAAGGCACCCCAGTTGAGAATTGAACTGGCGAACCTCTTGGTGTGAGGTGATAATGCTAACTGCTGCACCACTGCACTGCCCAATTAAAGTCAGATAAATGTGGCTATATACCAAGCTTCTTAACAGTTAATTAAGCTAGGGAAGGAGAATATATGTAAGAATTTTGTTTTGAGAACATTCAGTGTTATTTTGATAATATGCAAGCTGCTGCAGTGGTCCTCTCACAGCCCCCTGCAAATCAAATTAGTTCTGATAATGTTCATCTATAAATAATTGTTATCAAAAGTGCACTTTGCTTTATCTGATTGTAAATGTTATGGGTATTCACACTAATCAAATTATTTAAGTAGAGTGCTATATAAAAAATAAATTAATATTAAAGTGCTGCCAAGAATAGGATGTTACTGAAACTCTACCAGCTTCTTAAAAGTGACTCAGCAAGTGGCATAAAAAGCTGTATCAGGTTGCAAGGCAACTAAAGAAAGATATAGGAGGTAGAAATCAGATATCATTCTGAAAGGATGCCAATCTGATCAACAGTCCAGATTATATCAATGGCAAATGGATAGAGTTCCTCAAGAAACTTTTGCATGAAAAAAAAACAGAAGCTGTGCATGCACATCATATGATGATCAAAGAAGAACTAATTTTAGATTGATACAATGAACACTAAGGAATATGAAGTCAGGGAAAGTAGCAAGTTAAGATTAAGTAATGGGTATATGATTGCCATGTTGGGTGTATTTTGGAGGAAATGGCACCTGAGGGTACTCAACTTGGTATGGAGAGAATGACATATCCCAGATGACTGGGAATAAACATTCTAGTGTCAGTGTATAAAGACAAAGGGGAGATTCACAGTTGGGCAGTACAGAGGTACAAATGTCTCGCTGCATTAGATACTGGTAAATTAAAATGAGGAGCAGTAGAAAGTAAGACAAGAAATGGGCAGATTAGATGAAGATTATGATTGGACAGATCAGATTTCAATTATGATTGGGCAGATCAGTTGTAGATTATGATGCAGTACAACTGACTTGCTTGCAGTGAGACAGACAGTGGAGAAGAAACTGGAGACAAGGAAGGGATGCAAATGGGGATTCCTAGAATTGAAGAATGCATAAGCAATAACAACGTACCAAGGAATAAGATTTGGGCATCCCTGTGAGGATTTTAAATCCAGAAAATACTGGTAGAATTACTCCAGTCTATGTACAAGAACGCAATGACATGAGTTTGACCAATGTTTGGAATCACAGAGGGGTTCCCAGTAGGGGTAGGTGTGCACCAGGGTTCAGCTCTGAGCCCACTCCTAACAATATTTTAATGGACTACATTAGCAAACATGTCAAGGTGGACAGATCAACAAAGCTGCTGTATGCAGCTGGTGTGGCACTACAAGCAAGTCTGAAGAGGAATTTCTACAAGTGACAGGGGATTGCAATATAAAATACAGACAAAGGAGTCATCATGACAGCAAACAGCAGAAATCCAGATTATGCTGAAGACTGAGTTAGAAGGGAAAATATCGGAAGTTGTTAAAAATGTCAAATTTCTGGGAGGAGTGGTTGCCGAAAAGGGAAGTCAGAATGTGGAGGTTACAGCTAGAATAAGAGGTGCTGTAGCCAAGCGCAACGTGTCAAGAGTAGTGTATGACAGAAGACTGCTGAAGAATATGAAAAGTAAGTTACAGAAAATAGTGCTGAGATGAATATTTCTGTATATCAAAAAAAAAAAACTAGGTGGTGAAGACAGAGCAACTGAGAAAGACTAAGGTGATAGAAATAAAGTACCTGTGATGGGTCGCAGGATGCACCCTGTAGGAAAGATGAATAAATTAGGTCCTACAAACAGAAGCTAAAGTAGCGCAGAATACACAGAAGATCAAACAGACCAGATTACATTGGTTTTGTCATATGTGTAAGAAAGCTGAAAGCATTTTGTCACAGAAGATTTTGTAGAGACAGGAAGAAGACAAAAAAAAAAGAGACAAGAATATCTTGCATTAGATAATTCTTGTGATAGTGAAGCATGACTCCTGAGTATGGTAGGAGAGTGGTTCTGCATCAGGAAAGGTTTTGGCAGTCAATACACCGTCCTGATCCTTGAAAAATGTCAAAAAGCCGGTAGATGATGGTCATTCTAGTTCTATCACTGATATTTGGCGTATTTCTCTAGGTGCAATGGAATCACAGCAAAGTAACACAAGAATCTATCCCCTTATCCATATGTGATGTAAAATAGTAGTATCAGCAAAAATTATGTTTTTTTTCTTATTATTTACACAAATATTCTCACTAGTTTGTAGCCCCTGCTAATTCTGGAGCTGTTAATGACACTTCTATAGATACTGCTTTTAATAAACCAATTCTGGTTTCCAAAACTTGGATAAAATCATTTGGTAGCAAAATTTTTAGAGGTATACAAGGTTTCTCAAACTGCAGTATGAGCAAGACATTTAAAGATTGTATGGAATGAAACATTAACCAGTTGTATAATATTATTTGGAGACAATGGTCAGGAGTACTATGAAATGTGTCCCTGCTCTTTGTACACACAATAACTGATCATTAATAGAAAAAAATGATTTACAATGGCTGGACAAGTATTCTTTCTCTTATAGCAACATGAAGGAAAAAAAAAAAAAACTATTTCCTGCCTTTCCTGGAACTAGTGTAGTTCAGATACGGAGTTGCTGTATCCAGGACTATATGTACGCTTATGAATGGTGCCATAAAGTCTGCTCTTCAAATTTTCCCCTTAGATCTGCTAGTTCTCTCCTCTCCTGCACATTTACTAGCTTATTAGTCTAGCACTTTACCAGATTTCTTGTAGCAATTATTGTAGCACACAAAAGTGCTACCGGCATTAAATGTTCTATAAGGAAACAGCTCCAGTACTTATTATTAATCCCCAATCCTCCAGGCATATCTAAAGGTCAGTTCCCTGTGCTTTCTCCTATTCACCTGGTGAGCATGGGCATCATGAGATAATGTAGCAACTGCCTCATGTACATGGACAACCCTCTCCTCTTACCTCCCAACACTCAGACTTGTGAGAGATGCACTTACATATCCAAATTGGAAGCCATGTACTCTCCAGCAAAGACCAGAATAGCTGGTCAAGAGGAGAAGATCAACACTTGCACCACACCACATGGAACTCATAGCCCTCCAGAACACACACCAGCACTGCCTTCACATAAAAACACAAACCACACACCCACATTCATGGAGGCTCTCAATAAAAATCTACCCAAGCAGCAGAGACATCCAAGGCAGAAACACACTTGACCACCACAGCACAACACTAATCATGAGACACATAACTCTCCTAAACAGTGTGCCACTCAACTAAAGCCCCTGAGGCAAAACAGCATGCCCAACACACTAGTCATAGGTGACTCGATAGAGAGGTAAACTGATGTCCCACTCACTAGGTTGAATAAGGAGAAAGTAACAGTCAGCTGCCTCTCAGATTATATAGCACAGGTGGGTATGACCCTAGCCCTGAGCAGCCTCCTATCATCACCCAGAATAATACCACAGTACAAGCAGAAAATGATTGATTTCAACAATAAGCTAAGTTTCTGATGTCATTCTAAGGGGATCCAGTATCTGTCTGCCTGGGATGACATGATTTACAGACATCAATGCTTTTCCAGAGATGGCCTGCATGTGTCACCCCCTGGGATTCCGGATACTGGCCAAGACTCTTGCCACCCCTATAGTGCCTTTTTAGACGGTGTTCCAAATACCAAATCACCACCATAACAGCTACACACAAATGCAATCTGAGGGTCATGCAGCTCAATGCTAGAAGTCTAAATCTCAAAATGCACTCACTCGAAGCATTCCTTAAAATCGAGAACATCGACATTTGTGCTGTAACAGAGACCTGGTTCAAGGTAGCAGAAAGCAACCCTGCACTACCAGGCTGTAACTCATTCCACACCTTTCTGTCCCAGAACTTGGACCGAAGCTCCAAAGGCAGTGGTGTTTCCATATTCATAAAGGATGCACACACCTCTAGACTGGTAGCCCAATATAACGCATCAGAGATACTTCAGGTGCAGCTAACATTGGGTAAAACAGCAATTCAATTTATAGCCTGCTATAGGTCCCCAACCATGACACAAGACTCACACTCCATGTTCCTAAGCACCCTGGAGAATATTAGGGTCCAACCTAACACTCTCATACTGGGTGACTTCAACTACCCCTCCATTAACTGGGAAAACTACTCATATGCCAATACATTTGCCCAACATTTCCTGGAATTCATTAATTCCAATGCCCTGGACCAGCTCATTGTTACCCCCACTAGAGGTAGCAACATCCTTGACCTGGTCATTACTAACATGAGCAACCATTGCTCTATACCAATAGTTAATGCCTCCCTAGTTAGATTTGACCACAAACTAATCACCTTGGAAATCCACATACCTTCCACCCCCCCCCCCGCAAAGGTAACCCCCATGAAAAACTTCAAAGCTAACTTTGGGATCCTAAAAACAGAGGTGGCTAACTTCACGGAACCCATGCAATTGGAGAACAGCTGCATGACTGCCAAATCTTACACTAATGCCCTGTATGAACACGTACACAAATGCATGGATCTCGCCATACCCAATAGAATCAAGACGCTCTCCTCCAAAAAAAGGAAACCAATCTGGTGGTTCGCTGCCATAAACAAGCTCTACAAAAAGAAGGAGGAAACTGATGCAAAATAAGGTGAAGTCCCAAGACTGGGAAAACTCCCTTATCAGCCTCAACAAAAAGTTGAGATCCCTCATCAAATCCTCTAAAGCTAGGTATGAAAACAGAATTGCAGCAGATAGTAAAGACAATCACAAGGCCTTCTATAGTTATGTAAAGAATCTCCATGGCAATATCCAGATTTGCTTGGAGCTGTTGCACAATGGCACTTACTTTACCAAGCCAACAGATATTGCCAATATACTGGCCGACAGATTCAGTGCTAACTTTACCCCTCCCCTCCAAAGGACCAACCACAATACCAGTAAATTGCCAGGCACACAGTACTGCTGCTTCACAGGTTAAAACAGCACTCCAGGGATTATTGCCCTAAGGTACAGAACAGCATGAAAAGGATGGGGGTTACTGTACACACTCTTATGTATGATAATGGCAATAACTGGAGTACTAGGATATGGGGTGGGAAGAACTGGTAGACCCCCAGGGAATACATTGTAGTAATTGCACCAGCATTACTATGGGGATGGTGGGCTGGATTCACTGAACACTAGGGACGAGTCTCTGAAGTGCCATAATGGCACCAATGTTATTAAATGGATGAGGGGTGGGAGGTACATACCAGGGAATACTCCTTAAAGTGCCCTAAGACACACACAGTGTGACAGGATCAGGGGGGTAAACCAACTGACACCAGGGTTTACACCCTTAAGTACTATAATGGTACCAATGGTAGCATAAGGGGTGGTGGAAACATTACATCACTAAAGCTGACTCTTTTAAAGTTCTGTAATGGCACTGACATAACAGGGATTGAAGGGTGGGAATATACACTAAACTAGGAGACCCTTCATTATACATCCCATAATGTCAATATAGTATTACAGGGGAGGGGTGTGGGAGACAATGGTGAGGTACAGAGACTGTGTGTGTGTGTGTGTGTGTGTGTGTGTGTGTGTGTGTGTGTGTGTGTGTGTGTGTGTGTGTGTGTGTGTGTGTGTCTCTACATGGCTGTGGACGTGTATAATAGAATGACTAGATAGGGGGATTCCAGTACTTACATGAGCAGCTGGGTGCTACCTCAACATGCAGATCAGCCACCTTCGGCATGTCGCGATACTACCTCCAATTCAGGAAGCAAGTGAATTAACCAGTAACGAGGTCTGAACTTATTTAGGCTAGCACATTCATGAATTATAAATAGGCAAACTGCAGAGCAATGGCCTGTCTTGCTCAAGCCATACAGCTTGCCCTAGGACCTTTAATGAATTCAAGGGAGTGTTTTTTCAGTCATTAATGAACAAATAACATGTTAATCTGTTATTTTTGTTTTGTTTGTTTCATGCCACTACATTATACCATAGTCTAGAGAATCACATCTAAGTACTGGCTAAACAAGCATTTTGAGCTCATTTGTAACAGCTGTGGAAATAGACACAGAATAAGTGGCAGAATAAGAAATGTTAAACATCTGAAATAATTACAAATTGGTAGTGTTTAAGGATGGATTTTATAATGTTGTAGGTATAATATGCATTATTTATAGTTACAAGCTGGCTGCTCCATAAGGGATACAAAATGTTGCTGCCTAGAACATCCTGATATGAGTTCCACTTATTTGTTTATATGATCAACTTGTCCACTGAGTAATGATTTTGTGATGGATTTTATCATTCTACAAACTTTAAAGTTGGTAAAGAATCTTCACTGTGAAGGAACTGTCAGGCTTTATTTAAAAATATATAGTATGTACATAAAATATGGCCACTTGAGAAATAGTATGAATTCATAGCAGTGGGTTTAGGTTTTTGTCAGTATTGAGCTTGCTGGTTCATGGTATATTTCTTCTAGTTTTGCTAAGTGATCTATTGCCTGGCCTGTGTAGAAAGTGGAGCCAGAGAAAAGATCTAAATTATCACAGAAGTGTACCTGTTTGAGGATAGATGTACAGATTTGAAAATAACTGACTGTGAAAAGGCAGATTGTCAATTTTTACCATGGCAAACATTTGCTGAAGTATACTCCTTGATAAAGAGGTCAGCCCATGGAAAACAAAGTGTGCCTTAATGAACGTCAAACAGATTAGTAGTCAACCAACTATAACAGTGCTTTTCCTGGTCTTTAATATATCTGGTTACATACACACACACACACACACACACACACACACACACACACACACACACACACACACACACACACACGCACACACACACACACACACACACACACACACACAAACACACACACATAAATTAATATATTACTTTTGGTCACAAACACAAATCATTGTGGCAGGCGGCAGCTTAGGGGAAACAATGGTCATATTAATGAAGGTGCGCTGCAACCACATCCACGTGCATAGGACACGTGCGCGAGTGCATGGGGTGTTACTAAGCTGCGCCCGGAGGCGTGTCAATGTCGGTTGTCGATGAGCAACCTAAACTGAATATTATAGTCTGCCTACAATAGTAATCGCACCTATCAGTGTCCGTGGATAATGAAATGTATGCAAAGCATGCAAGACAGTTCCCGGCCACACAAAATGGAGAACCAAACAGAAATGCATGCAACACAATATGAGTTTCCGTCCATGGAACAAATGATATTTAAAATCGTGTGTCCGTAATGTACTGCAATGTAAGTAGTTATACCCAGTGGAAGTGAAGCGCATCATGTCAGCGCGCCACCAATACACACGTCTAGCCCCATGGGCAGGGTCACCAGCAGTCCCACAGTGGTAGTGATAGTACACAGCTGGGCAGTTGTGGACATATAACAACCATAAAGAAACCTGACAGTCCAAATTGTATACCAAACACACACAAACATATGAATATTAAAATGTGCTATACACATGAACAGGAACGTAACCGGCACATACACATAGGATGCTATATGCGGAACCGGGACATCCAAATGCAGAAACCATGCATGCAAATGCAATATGCAACAACCCCTGTATAGCACATAACCCGCACCCATATCCGAATGTCCACCAAATCCAGCTACCAGCCTTGCGCAGCCGTACACCTACACATAACGAGTATTTCCCATATGTAGTAGGAAGTATCATCCTAGGCAGTGTCAGTATTGCAAATATGTATCCCACATTTGTAAACATCCCATCACAGTTACGTAAATCCAAATGCCTGCACGTTCAGGTTTTGGAAAAATGTGTGTACATCCTGCGTGGGATAAGTAACCTGTTGAAACCTCAGAGTTGTTTACATGCCACAGTGTCTAGTACTGTACACATCTGGACAAAACATGTATCGTGTAGTCACGGTACTGTTCAGTTTCTAGACAGACATGCAAAACATACTACGCAGGATAGAACACCTGTCCACCATGCAGGTCTACCCACTAGGGTTGCCACCTGTGCAGATGCCCAAGGTGGGACATCCTTTGTAGAAATGTGAGAATTTGCAGGATAAAACATACCCCCGGCCAGTGCAAAGGACATAATTACACTTGTATGCCAAGATAAAAGCTTATTTCATAGCATTTGAATAGCTTATGCTATCCCAAATAATAGTTATGTGTTTCAGATACAAAATACCTGTATCATGCAACTAGTAAAGAAAATAAGAAATATACCTTTGTCTTAAAATCACAGGACATTTGCCATGTCTTAGGTTTCGTCGCAGGACACAACTGTCCAAAGTGGGACTTCCCCTTGCAAAGAGTAACAGGTGGTAACCCTACCCCCCACTGAATTATTGACAGTATATATTCAACTCAATCACATACCGACACCACCTCTCAACCTATTACAGCAACAAAATCTGGACAAAGCCTAAAATGATGGGTGGACAAATAGGGACAGATGTAATTACTGCTCTCACAAACTTTGAAAGTTCACAGAATAATAGTATGTACATTAGCATGAAATGTTGTGAAGGATGTGGGGTAGTCCCCGAGTATTACAGAGGTCCGTACATTTTTACTGTAACAAACCTTCACATATGTTGACTGTACTACTGCATACCTGTAGTTAATCCATAGTTAATTCATGTGCAAAATAATAATACTCGTATGAATGAATACAGGAAATAGTCAAATGTGAATGGGAACACCACTCACCGTGGATTATGTATTGTAACCACCCCCACCCATATTATGTATTGCCAACATTATAAGCTGCTGACAGGTGCCCAAACACCTGTGTCTGTAAACACAGGTAAAATAATGTGAATGGGAACACCACTCACCGTGGATTATGTATTGTAACCACCCCCACCCATATTATGTATTGCCAACATTATAAACTGCTGAAAGGTGCCCAAACACCTGTGTCTGTAAACACAGATAAAATGTTTAAAATGGACAAACACTGTCCATTGTGCTTTGTCTGACATTTGAACACGGTCAGGGCAGTTCCGTTCACCAGGCGGACAAGCCTAAACCCAGATCACCACATGAACACCCTGACAATTAAAGACCTGTATGTGTCAGGACTATAAGCCTTGGGGTTTTGAATATCCCTGCAGTGATTACATATGCAGCTTGGGTCCAGAGCAGTAGGGAATAGGGAATGTGTAACATGTAGTACCGCATTTTTCCCAGCAGGAGAATGGATGCCTGTGTCGTAAGTGAAGCGGTGAGGCATATGTTAATGTAGCTATGTACTATGGGTATGCATATAAATGAGTCAGAACACCAAAAGTATAGTGGTTACAGCATCCGGCCAACGTGAATGCAGTCCCGGTTCAACTACGACTACAGCACATATACTGTTAAAGTGTAATGAATGCGTCTGTGCTGTACAGACATTAAAATATGTAAAGGTGAACGTGTGTTTCGCATACGTCCGTTAACCGGATTACAGATAATTTACTGGTACTGTTACAAGTAATAAAGCCCACATAAGCACAAAGACTTAGTAAACATATATAACCCACAATAAGGATATGCATGTGCGCCTGCGCGTAACCCACACTAAGGAAATGCAAGTGCGCCTGTGCGTGTGTGATCCGCTCACAGCATAGTAAATGAATGCTGTTTCCCCCCACGTTAGATATACATGGCTCAAACCTGTTAACCCCGTAAAGTATGAAACCAGACAAAGGCATGCAAACTACCGGTACAAATAGGGACAAACCCCAGATATGTGCCAGAACAAACATAGAAAGTGGATAGAATAACGCGTGTGTCAGTAGCATGGATTCTCTGAAGGGTATGCAGTCGTAACCTGAACTGCTTGCCAGTATTTCCCACCTTAAGTCTCAAATGAAATGCCACTACATTGCCAGATAGACACAGGTTTATGTAAAACACACCAAAGATAAAGAGGCAACCAGCTGTACACTCTGCGACAATCTGTACAGTGGAAAGGTATGGTATGGATATAGATATATGTGTATACACATAATCCATAGACGTAAACCAAAGCAAATTATGAAATGAGGATTGTACATGTATATATGTATACACAACAAACATATGTTCCGTAGATATGACATATGTACATAAATAGGCCACGTTATAGCTAATATGGGTAGACAAACAGACATGCATGAAAGATGAATAAACTGCTGCCTTCCAAACCATTGGCCAGAAAGTGACAGTCCAGCAAGTTCTACACTTTAAACATGCATATAGGTGTCCATTGCAGGACCCCGAAAATTGATCCATACGTAGTGTCAACCGACATTGACGCAAAATAAGTGACCTCAGCAAATACGATATAGCTGTACATGCAACAGTAGCAGGTGCAAGGGTGATAACACATGTGTCGAAAGAATGTATGACGTACGAACTGATATCCGGAGAGTGGGGAGTGCATATAAGTGTCTCCACACTTCAGTACCGCTCACATTAAACATGTGTAATGGGTACTGTAGAGGGTAGTCAGGTATGGGAATCATGGGTATGCAGAAATGGGCCTAGGTGTTGTTTGGCAGAGATTTCGTAGGCCCGCCCCGTGGGAGTGATGTGGGTATAGCACATGCCTATATTCTCAATAATGGGGCAAACCATCCACTGGATATTGCGTAAACCATTTTGGGAATATGTAGGGCCCTATATCAGTGTCATGTAGGCGATTATCATGGATGGACATGCGTACGACCAAGATGGTAACCATAACTGGCAAACTGTCAGAATAAGACAGCTGCACTAAGGCATAGTACATGAAATACAAATAGGGACTATATTAGATATACCCCAGACAAAGTCAGAACGTAGAGAGAATACTGGCGTAGCCAGGAATACGAATGTTATGAGTGTTACTAATCATGTAATAGAAATGTCAGTCACTATTATCTAACCGCACAGTTCGTAATGCCTTGCCAGCAATTTACCAGAAAGGCACATTACTATGACAAATGTAACAAGGGCAAAGGTCAAATGTCAGGGCGTCTACCCATAATGTGTACAGGTTAGGGGTATGAAGGTAACCTGTCCAAAATACATGTACAGAACTAGTGATACTAGGTGGACAGGTGAAAAGAAAGACATAAGGACAAATGAGAAAACATGTACAAGTCATACACATGTACTCTGACAAATGTGAATGACAACGTATGCCCTGTGAATGTCAATGTGGAAGGTTAATAGGCTCAAAAGACATGTGTCCCTCAGGGTGTCATGCAGTGTCACCGTAACAATGTCCAGTCCCCCATACTCGTACGTGAGCTCTGCCACTGACGGAAAGCGCAAATACCGGCGCACACATATGGTACATGATAGACTAATTAGTGTGGATAAGCAGCTGTTTCTGTGTGAGGAATACAACCCTCTGGGTGGGTGTGTCCTGCAATATAAATGTAATGGCATGTGGCCTGTGATGCCGCCATACAGTGTGTGTATTGGTGTCAGAAAGTTGATATCTTGTATCAGACACATACTCCGCAACTGTACAGATTTACGCAGAATGTGCAGAGTTCTGCCTCATATGTTTGGTGTGTTCCATGTAACATCAGTACCATTCTGGCACATTCCTGATAACTGAAGTCATGAAATAATGACAAACATGTGTGTTTATAAGACACCAAATCCGTCAGAAAAGCCATACTAATGCAAAACCTATTATTGTGTTAACTATCTACGTTTGTAAGAGCAACATGTCAATACTGCCCCTATGTGTCCCACTATCAGATAAGGACTTATCCAGAAGTTTGCTCTAGGAGGTGGAGTGGTATGATCAGAAACAGATACATGTGTGAGGAAACAGCATTATCGACTGCAAGATAACGCAGAAGGCATGAAATGCGCTGCAGTAGGACGTTCAGTACTGTCCACAGGTATGTGCTGTCATGTCATATGACACAGCAGTCTACATGAAGTACCTATAGGGCTGTCACCTTTACAAATGATGATAGTGGGACATACCCACAGCCATGCACACAGCACAAATAGACATACACACAGCAAAACTAGGCCATGATACATGAAGCCTCCGGTGTGTACGAGTACAGTGAGAGTACAGCAAGGATAGATGTCTGCCAAGATATACAGCAAATGCCTGTAAGGGCGTGTAACACCGCCCGTAACACGGACGTTGCATGGACAATGTTGGGATTTGCAACATACCCCATTGGTATGTGAAAGCTATGCAAATATGCGATACATGAAACAGTCAGCTGTCCATGCAAGAGCAGAGTTATGGGCAGAAAATAGATTTTATATATA
This sequence comes from Protopterus annectens, assembly GCF_019279795.1. NCBI lineage: Eukaryota > Metazoa > Chordata > Ceratodontiformes > Protopteridae > Protopterus > Protopterus annectens. The sequence continues at coordinate 1,150,324,476 of NC_056726.1, read as the reverse complement.
TATATATATATATATATATATATATATATATATATATATACATATATATAAATATATATATATATATATAGAGAGAGAGAGAGATACAGACATACACACAGACACACACAAACACGTTTCAGGGTTGTGAACAGAACACGAACGTAACCACTGTACCACACAACAGCATTACGCAGTGACAGAACGTGCAACCGTGAGTAGTGGATCACCGAAATCACACAGGCATACGTCTAGCCTGTAGACAACGGCATCAAAGGCAAAGACGCCGCACAGATGTTATGGTGAGTGAATACTGTAAAAACAATGTACTATTGTCATGCAGCTGGAAACACACACACACTTGGCAGGGCTGGTAATCGAACTTACACATAACTACCCTATCACACTACAGCATGACGCATTTACAGAACGCGCTACTGAGATTACTAAACACAGCAGACCCACAGGCATTCTACTAGGTGCGTGTCAACATCTGCAAAGGCAAAGACGTCAGCAGGATATACCTGTGGTGAGAAGCATCTAAAAGCATAACTGAGTCCCCAGGCGGATGGGAGCATGCACACACATAAGCACACACTTGGCAGGCCTGGGAATCAAACTTACACCTAACTACCCTATCACACTACAGCATGATGCATTTACAGAACATGCTATCGAGATTACTAAACACAGCAGACCCACAGGCATTCTACTAGGTGCGTGTCAACATCCGCAAAGACAAAGACGTCAGCAGGATATATCTGTGGTGCGAAGCATCTAAAAGCATAATCTGAGTCCCCAGGCAGACGGGAGCATGCATACACACACTTGGCAGGGCAGGGAATTGAACTTACACCTAACTACCCTATCACACTACAGCATGACGCATTTACAGAATGTGCTACCGGGATTACTGAACATAGCACTCCCAGAGGCATACTTCTAGGCTGGTGACATCATCCGCAAAGGCAAAGACGCCGATAGGGAATGTATGTGTTGTGAGGCATCTAAAAGCATGACTGTGTCCCCAGGCAGCTGGAAACACACACACACACACACACACACACACACATATACACTTGGCAGGGCCGGGAGTTGAACATACACCTAACTACCTTAGCACACTACAGCATTACGCATTTACAGAAAGCACTACCGAGATTACTGAGCACAGCACTCCCAGCGGCATACTTCTAGGTGGGTGACATCATCCGCAAAGGCAAAGACGCCGATAGGGAATGTATGTGTTGTGAGGCATCTAAAAGCATTACTGTGTCCCCAGACAGGTGGAAACACATACACACACACAAACACTTGGCAGGGCCGGGAGTTGAACATACACCTAACTACCTTATCACACTACAGCATTACGCATTTACAGAACGCGCTACCGAGATTACTGAACACAGCACTCCCAGCGGCATACTTCTAGGTGGGTGACATCATCCACAAAGGCAAAGACGCTGATAGGGAATGTATGTGTTGTGAGGCATCTAAAAGCATTACTGTGTCTCCAGGCAGCTGGAAGCACACACACACACACTTGACAGGGCTGGGAGTTGAACATACACCTAACTACCTTATCACACTACAGCATTACGCATTTACAGAATGCGCTACCGAGATTACTGAACACAGCACTCCCAGCGGCATACTTCTAGGTGGGCGACATCATCCGCAAAGGCAAAGACGCCGATAGGGAATGTTTAGAGAGTGAGCAGTCTGAAAGCATATTACTGTCCCAAGGTAGACGTAGACAAATACGGCAGTGCTGTCATCGGGCCAACTAAATATCTACGGATCACTACAACACTAAATAGATACGGGATGCACCACAGACAGTACACCCTTCGAGACAGCAACCAGTGTGTTCAATGTAGGCATCCATCGTGACATTGAAAATGGACATCTGTTGCCTGGATGACCACCATGTCTATACAGGATGTCAATGGCCATGCCCACACGCTTAGTATCACATGTCTGTTTGGAATGTACTGTGTGTCCATCTACACAACGGCATACTGGGCATGCTCACACACTTAGCAGTTGCAAAGGGCCATCTTGCATGCACACGGATTGTAATCACGGAAGGGCACAGTGTGGAATGTACTGTGTGTCCATCTACACAACGGCGCACTGGGCATGCTCACACACTTAGCAGTTGCAAAAAGCCATCTTGCATGCACACGGAGTCCAATCACGGAAGGGCACAGTGTGGAATGTACTGTGTGTCCATCTACATAACTGCGTACATGGACTTTACTGTGTGTCCATCTACACAACAGCATACTGGGCATGCTCACACATTTAGCTGTTGCAAAGGGCCGTCTTGCATGCAGATGGAGTGTAAACACAGAAGGTCTCAGATTGGACTCTACCGTGTGTCCATCTACACAACTGTGTATATGGACTGTACTGTGTGTCCATCTACACAACAGCATACTGGGCACGCTCACACAGCTGTTGCAAAGGCCTGTCGTGCATGCAGATGGAGTGTACACACAAAAGGGCACAGTACATAAGGGCACAGTAAGGTTTAACTGTCCTCACGCACAGGGCGGTCACACATGCAGTGACCTGTACACACACAGCTGACATCACAGCTGTCACAGGTGCAGGTCACACATGTACACACTGCAGTGTACACTGTAGCTGTCAAGTCAGCACCATGTCGTCGGTGCAGCACTACACAGCCTTACAGTACCACAACACCATGTGACACATGACCACTGGGCTGTACAGAGGTGTACACCAGCTGTGCAGAGTACACATGTACCAACAGGGATCCAACAGGTTTTATGCATTGCAATGATACCAGTATACATGCACAGGTCGGCTCAAGACATACCACGGCCCTTACACAGCTGTGACACCTGACTGTTGCTGTACACCAATGAACACACATCTGGATATGTCATACATGTGATTGTGCAGATGTGTGCATGGACTGCACACACAACACATACATACATAGCCTTTGATGTACCTCGTGCATAACAGTGGCCTAATCAATGCTACACATGCGAATGGAAGGTGGGCCCATGTCTGTTGAATGCTCACACTACAGGGGGTAGCAATGTTGACTGGGACACATACCCTTGTACTGGTCGCCTGTGACACCCATGATATCATATCACAGTCCATGTGTTAGGTATGTCAACACACATGTCCAACAATAGCAATGCATACAAACATGGCAACAGGAGACATGTGACATCTGTACTGTGCATGCAGCAACCATGCATGTGCAGTGGCCGATGTCCTTAACATAGTTGCACCTACCTACGACATGCATTCGCAATGCAGACCCATCATTGACACCTGTATACGGTGACATACAAACAGCACTTATGGAGGGATGTGTGTACATAATGTGGTGTACCACCTGTGTAGATGTATGTGTGCAGGGGGTGGCTCACAGTTGTGTCACACACCATCCTATCATGCCATGTGCAAACAGTACGCTATGTCGCTGTTACGTGACTGTGCTGGCATAATGCATACACAGCGGTCAGGTGTTACCAACTATATGTCACATGGCACCTGTAACAACTACAACCTCCCATGTGCATATAGCAGCACATTTGCCAGATATAGCGTTGGTACACATAATGCAATCAATACCGCTGCATGTCTATCAAACGTGTCATCATATGGCAGGTGTATCATTCCCAGCACTGCCATGTGTGTCTGAATGTGTGACCAGAGATGCCACATATCGAGAGGAATATGTCCCAGTTGTCACACATCCTTTTACACTGTTGTAGAGATCTGTACATACGACAGTGTGGTAAGCATGACGTCGGCCGGTGTGGTGCATCACACACGTCGGCTGTCTGTATACACATGTGTGGTCACCACAGTGTGTGTGTGTGTGTGTGTGTCTGTATGTATGTCTGGTGCTTGGTGTGAGGGTGTTTGCTAATATACAGTGAGAAATGATCACTAACCCCACGTGGTCACTAACTCATAATGGTGATGCATTGCACTACCCTGTTGATGCCATAGGTCCCAGCCATACTGGCTACCTGTGCATGTTCCTTCTCTGTGACATGTCGTGTGGGTGCATAGTACTGTGAGGGTGATGACCACATAGGCAAGGGTCCCCACCTGCACACTATGGGGTGTGCATTATAGTGGTGTACACCCCGTGAATGTGGCCATGTTCCCGTACTGTTACAGGGTCCTACTGCTGCACAGTGTGGCCTCCAGCTGCCAAGTGACACCTCACAACATCATTGGCCAGACCGCTGTGTACAACCCCTGCACCATGTCACCATACCTGTAATGTGTCCTGCTATGTATGTCATGTCTCTGTCCAGTGTAGCCTGTGGCACTGACCACATGCGTCAGGTGCAGTATATGTGCGGACATCTGTGTCATGTTGGTGTTTCCAACAGTCAGGTTGAGGGTACATGTAGCATGCTGATATTGCCAGACGTGCCTGTGAGTAATCCACAGTTACACCTGGGGACTGCAAACACTGCTACCTGTAGGCACATGCAAGTACACCATAGGAGGGAACCAGGGTATCACAACCAACATGGCGCTACAGATGTAACCGAGACACATACCGTGAACACATCACAATGCATGCTGCACCTGCACTACATGGTATGACCGGTGCATGTCGACAGTACACAACCTATGTCACATACACATCTCTCAGTATTCACACACAACCACTGCAACATACACATCCCTCACTATGCATACACAGGTAATATTACATACACATCTCTCAGTATTCACACACAACCACTGCAACATACACATCCCTCACTATGCATACACAGGTAATATTACATACACCTCTCACTATGCTGTTCACCCTGTGCATCAGAATATTTGTGCATAACCCTGCACCGATGGTGTGGATGACAGGGATGTGGCACAGGCTTCATCATATGCACAGGATGATCTGTTTGCCAGGGGCATAGGCTGCACCAATAGATAACATCATGTGTGTGTGTAAGGGCCGGTGAGTTGACTGGACATGTCTGTGCAGAATGCATGTGGATGTTGTGGAGCCCTACAGTTGTGTTTGCTGTGTGCGTGTATGTGTGTACACAGTTCTGCCATTTGTGAGGCCTACACGGGGTATAACTGACAGCCCCAGATTGTACAGAGCAGGTTGTACAGCTCACTGTGTCCATCCATGGCCACGTGACCTGTGCCTGCCTGGGGTTGCACGGGCGCTACCAGGTGGAAGTACAGAGTGACTACTGTCCGACGACACATGTCCGCTGGAACTGTGTCCCTGCTGAGAATGTTCAGGGCCTGCTGTGTCCTGGTGTTGACAGCGCAGCACCAGCTGCACTGCTACTGCGACCGGCACTATGGGAGCGGGCATGTGAGGTGGCACGCTCACGTCGACCTACACTAGGTGGTGTTGCTGGCCTACATCCACGTGGCCTACGCCTCACTCCTACCAGGTGTTCCAGCACAGACAGCTCCCGCTTGTGGATTGCCATGCCTCGGTCAAGGATTCTGACCATTTCACCTTATCGCCTATCCAGAACATTAGCAATCTGTTGTTGAGCATTTGCCAATGCCTGGATGTTGTCATTTAGGGTATGGATAGCAGCCCTCTGCAGCCTCTGCCCTTCTCTGTTCTGCCATTCAGCATGTGCCTGTGCCGCCATTACAGTCTGGACCATGCGTCTGGTGATACCAGATGCTGCGCTCTGTCCTGCAGGTGCATGTCTGCCAGAGGTCCTCCTACAAGCAGCACCGGCCACATGCCTGTGTGGCACATCTGCAGTCATTACACTGACACCATGGTGTGTAGACACAACTTCTGTAGCCACCACATGTTCCTGTTCCACGCTAACAGACGCTGACTGTCCTTCCTCTATGGCCACTGGTGATGCGGTATGTGTTGGCAGCAGAACTGTGTGAAGGGAAGAGGGGGACATAGCTGGGATGGTAACCATTGGCACATATTCAGCCCCTGATAACCCTGCCTGTACCTCATGCATATGTTCATCACCACTAGTATCTGTGGGGACACTAACATCAGATGGACCGCAGGAGGGTAAGGCACCTACATCACCTGTGAATGCAAAGAAATACTGTAAAGTACAATAGACACAGACACACACACCCACACAGACACACACACACACACACACACACACACACACACACACACACACACACACACACACACACACACACACACACACACACACAAACACGGACACACACACACGCAAACACAGACACACACACATGCAAACACAGACACACACACACAAACACACACACAAACACAGACACACACACACACACACACAGACACACACACACACACACAAACACAGACACACACACACACAAACACAGACACACACACACACAAACACAGACACACACACAAACACAGACACACACACACACACACAGACACACACAAACACAGACACACACACACACAAACACAGACACACACACACAAACACAGACACACACAGACACACCATGCATGTGATTTGTCAGACGGCATGCAGCATGCCTGCGATACAGCAGAGGGCATGCAGCTCAGACATTAATAGTGTTAGTAAGCATACCTCCCTGGGGTGCACACTACAGCAAGCAGGTGTCATATCAGTAGCCATGCAGTTCACACAATCATGGTAGTATGCATGCATCCCCATGATACACCATGTGGCCCAGAACAGGATAACAGTACACATGGCTGATGTGACCTTGCTGACATGTGCATTAACATGCATACATGTCTGACACAATGGTGTCCTGACACATGTACAGCATCATAATGGGCTTCACATTGCAGTGCTGTGTGTATGCCCTACAGATAGAATGCATGTTTAGCAAATGTGCATGAGCATGGGAGTGTAGTCTGAGCCATCTACATTGCTATACAGTGTGAAGTACAGACATTGTGCCATTGCATGGCATCATGAGGCATCTATGTTGCTGTTGAATGCATAATATGTACACATTGCATAGCCATAACTGCAACACAGTTGTGATGTTCAACAGATCATGTATGGTAGACTTCAGTGACACCTCCAGTAGCTGTGCACAGGCTTTTAAGTTGTCCAGTGTACCACATCAACTGTATAATCGGTCAACTAAGGCTATAATTGGACCATGTGTGGACAATGTGCAACAGGGTGTATACACATCCCAAGTACTGTGTGGCTACATGTCTCTGGCCATCCCCCATGGCCATGTGTGCACATGTGTTGGCCAATTGTGTGTGATGGGAATATATCTCACATGTCTGTGTTGTCCCATATGACATACACCCATAGATGTCAGATATGTCACAATCCACAGGGCTATGCAGACAATGGGTTGTATGTTTGGTATGTGGGGTATAGGTCATGCAATAGTGTGACAATATTGCAGACAGAACACTACATGTCTGGGACATGTCAGGTGGCACATCACAATGTGTGCACCCAATGCAGGGGCATATGACACAATGGTGACACCTGTGGGCTGCCCATATCACAGCTCACTGTGTGGTACTGTGTGCGTACTAAACATGTTGTTCCAATGCATATTACATATGCCTCCATTGTAGAACACCTCCACCATTGTATGCACAGCTGACCACACATGTCACAATGACAAGTACTGTGGTTTCAAGTCGGTGTATCATTACATTTGTATATATTGCACATGGGTGGCCTGTGTGAATGAAGGGTGGTGCGACCTGCATATCGTGACTGGAACAAACATCAGGTGTGCAAGTGTTAACTGGCCACATGGCAAATAGATCTACACTGTAACATGCCTGATATTGATGACAGTCTCACCTGCATCGGACTCATGTCTGTGCGGCACGCCAGAGATACCTGTATAGGGGTGACACACCAGTATGAACATTATCCATGACTGTATGACAGCCACAGGTTGCACTGTGCATGTGCACACATTCACCTGTGTAATAGCATATAGTATGCACATGTGTGCAAACACAATGTAGCATACTGTAGTATGCAGCATGTGTGTCCACATACTTTGCATATGTTGTTACTTTACATAATGTACAGTGACACATGCAACTACATGGGATATAATAGCCATATGTGCAGTACTGACTTACCAGGCAACTCCAGGTTCATTGGTTGGGAGACACCCACCTCCACTTTGGCAGCTAGTGTTTCTGGATGCTGTTCCCTGGGTGTCCCCAGACTGGCCAGTAGCTCCTTGGTGTGTGAGAGTGGGGGCTGGGTTGGTGGCCCACCACCTGTTCCACCTTGTTCCCTGGTGATTGCAGTGGCACGCTGTTTTTCATGTCGTATCAAGTCCGTGCAGTGTCTGCGCACCTGCTGGTAGGTGCGGTTATGGCCACCCACATCATTCACCCTCCTGCGTAGATCCTGCCACAGGTCATCCCGCTGCTGGGCATGCTGTGGCACATGGATGAACAACAAGTCATAGTTGTCATGGAGCTGTGGGATGAGGACATCATCCTCCTGGTGGGTGTATGCTGGGAGGCGTGTACGGGGCATTATCTGTAAGACATAATGATGGTGACAGGTCACAGTTTCAGAGATGTACAGAGATACTGCTGCACATACATTTCTATGACATCTACTACATCTGCACAGTTATCTTTGCAAAGCATCATGACACTGACATGACTGACGTGTTTGTGTCACACATGTCATACCCATTATGCATTGGATATCATCACCATATATGTGTGTCACCTCATTACAGTGTTCATACTCCATGTAAATGCTGTCTTGCTGTGGGCATGTCTATTTGTCTGCACTTGTGTTCTTACCTATCTGCACATGCCTGGATGTGTCCACGGCACTGCTGTTGACCTAGATGCTGTGTATATGTCACATATCAACACAGACACAGCCGTAATGGACTTGAGCAGTGACAATGCACACATACGCATGGACACCTGTACATGCATGTGTTTTGCCATATACATCTACACAACACTGTACAACTGTTCAACATTTTGCCACGGATCGCCTGTATTGCACATGTGATAGACATGGGACAATGGCTAGTCAGACGACATTCACAGGGATGGTTATCAACCATAGCATGTGCGGGCACAGTTTCCAAGCTGTAACAGACAGCCATTGTGCCACTGCAAGGTGCATCAGTGCCACATTACTGATCCAGTCAGTTGATAGTACTTCTACCATGCGGCCATCACACCATGTATGACTGGGATGACATGTGCAGCTTTGATGGACAGGGTTGCATGGTATGGTGGGATTATGTCACATATATGGCACAAGAATCTGTCCAGCCTGTGGCGATCCTAGTATTAGGACATGGCTGTCCATGACATATGTCTTATAGATCAGGATATGGACATGTAGCATGTCCATCATCATGGTGTAGCAAATGTCTTTCTGCAAGGTAGACAGCATGCTGCATAGTGGAGGTGAGGATTGTGAAGGCTGGTATCGCACATCCATGCATAGCCATTACCCCTTAAAGGTGGTATGTGATCCAATATTGGTCACCACAGTGCTGTATATGCCTGTCCAGTGATCTCCGTGCTCATGGATGGCACCCTGAGATGACATGGGTACCTCATATGACTACCTAAGGGGCCTGGAGACGTCACCAAGTCAGGGGGTGCACTGCATAGCACCATCCCTTACACAGTGTCCATAATGTTGACCACAGCCTAGGTAGTAGTTTATGGGTACAGGGATGTTCACCTAGCGGTGACATTGCTGGTATCATCCATCAGACTGTGCACATATGTCACACACCTCACCCACACAGCCCATTCTGTATGTTGTTCACAACACTGACACAGCTATACTGATAGGTCATGGCCATTCACAGCCTTACATACACAGATGCCTAACATTTGTCTGTATGGTATGGGCTACAATGAGGGTGGGGTACAACACATTAACCCTGTTCTACTGTAGCTGGCACTGGTGTGCTGTGCACATGTCACTGTTGCACCTTTTGTAGTTGTGCATCTGTCAGCAGGCCACTGGTGGAACACTCCTGTGACATGCAAAGGTATTTGTAATCAAATATCCATGCTGTCTTGTACATCTGTACTGCTAACATCTACAGTGCTAATGGTTCATGGACATACACACCATACTCAGCAGGGTTAAAGTGCGGTGCCACTCTAAATGACTGTCATCACCACTTGTGGGTTGATATTATCCAACACCCTATCTGTATTGTATGGTCATGCTAGGCACTTGTTCAGAACTTGTGAGCATGACATGAGCTACTGATTATTATAGCACCCATTCCACACCATTTCCCACAGGTACACTGGCTGTCCTACACTTTCCAGCTTGCTTATGGTACAACAGCTGTTGTACACATGTAACGCACATATCCTGTGGGACATGGTTGTATATACAGGCATGTCCAACTGTCACGTACCAGTGCTACTGCCTGTATATATGACGGATATGTCATACATGTGGCAATAGAGCAATTGTCTCATGTACACATTCAATGCTCACCTCCCAACATACGGCACTACAGCCTGTGGGGGATGCGCTTCTGCAGCCGTGCTGGGGGCATAGCTCTCAGGTATACCTCATTACGAGGAACGTACCTCATTTGTGGCTCTAAAAGGTGCATGTTCCTCAAGGTTCCACATTGGAAGGGTCTGCCACACATTCATTGTTGTAAATTGTTTACCTGCTAGCCATGGCTAAATAGATGGGAATCATATTAATTCATTAGAATATCTTTTTTATATGTAAAACCAGCCTATTTTAGCCATCATATGCCCTTCCTAGTTGAAGCTGTTAGTAAGCCAGTTGTAAGTGTTCCACATTTTGCCCATTTGTCACACAGTATGAGGGCTAATGTACCTCAGTTTGGGGACAGGAGGTTGACAGCTATGGCTGGGGGTAATGCTGTCACCAACCCTGAATGCACCTGACAGTCATTTGGGGATGTGTAACATTCGCAACACACCCCACCCATCACATAGTCTCACATGATCTACACCACTGGCCACAACTACGAGGACAACTTGTGCAGTACGTCTCCATACTCACTGTAGGCACCAGAGGTAGCCCCATCATGGAAGACAACATCACCAGCTTATAGCCCACAGACTCATGTGTGCCCATCACATACAGCCAATAGTGAGTTATAACATTCACAACACACGAGTCATAGATGACTCTGTAGGGAGTCACACTGCAGTTCCACACAGCAGGCTACACAAGGCGTTAGTCGCTTACATCATGCTGTCAGGTAACTGCTTCTGCAACATAACCTATGCACCCATGCCACACCTCACCAGGTACGATATGACTGTCATTCTCCATGTTAGTGTGACTGCCCTGTGATGCCACTTCACAGACTACGTGTGCAGGGACATGCAATAGCTCACCAGTCTTATAGCCCTAAGGGTGTGGGCCAAGCCCTGGGGAGCATTTTGCATTCGTTCGGACACGATACCACTGTACAATGACTGACTGTGTCACTTCAACAGTTGCCTATGCTCCTATTGTCATTCCACAGGCATCTGGTATCTGTCCGCTTTGACTGACCTGGTCAAACACAATGCTGTGGCACAGATGACTTGTACCTGTCAGCCCTGGGAGTACAGCTCACATGTAAGGCTCTTGCTGCTTCTATACTGCCTGTCTTGCACAGTTTCCAATAACTGTCACTGGCAGGATGGGAACTGGCAGGCACGACATGGGGTCATGTGACACAAAGCTTGCATCTTCCTCTGTGACGCACGCAGGCAAGGTACACCTTATAATGCACCACTCAAACATCTCTGCAGTGACTGGGACCTAACTCTAGGCTCTGCAGAGCACACCTGCAATGACAGGTTATAGACAGACCATACCTTTCAGGCACATACCTGGACCGGCACACTCACAGCTGAGGGGTTCCCGTATCCCACTATCTTTTGCACACATCATGGCAAGTTACTTAGCACAATGCATCAGAGGTGCTCCATGTGCAACTAACTGTGTCTAGGACCACTATACACATTGCAACAAGCGACAGAGTCAACATCATACCCCACGGGTAACATGCTTTCTATGTTGGTATATTGGACAGTGGGCCTCAGACAGCTACTACTGATGTGTGACTGACACTACCCCACACTTCACTGGGATAGCCACGCATGTACCGACACATCGATGAGACATACCCTCCGCTCTGCTGGATCAACCCATACACACCACCTCCAAGACCTACATTACCCTTGGCATGAACACTACCCCCATGTGACTGGTGTTACACACCTGGGGTTATCCCCTCATTGGTGGATTCCGAACATATGCTAATCAACCTTGTTAGCCACATCCCTGCACCACACCCATCACAGCATACACAGTACATGAGTACTACAACACCTACTACAGACGTCTGCTGACAGCAGTTGTTAACATCATGACACCCGTGCAGATGGACAATGCACATACAAATGCTGACACATACCCCAGTGCACTTCATTAGCATGTACACAACTACATGGATCATGCTATTCCACACAGAGCCATGATGGTACACACCAGATAACAGACGCCACTCTGGTGGTCATATTCCATGGACATATGATGTACAACAACAGGTGTAGGCTGTTGCACAGTGGTGTACATTCCTATGTGTGGGGTGGCTCACTGGTCAGCCGTGGTGGGGCCACAGGGTCCCTCATCACATACTCCAAGAATAGCTACGTAAACATGACTGCCACACATTCTGGGGTGTACCACCAGGCATTATGGTGGTATGTCAGTAGTCGATGGCAACACCCACATCTGCTGTCACATACAACAGTCACTCAGGAACATTGCAGACCCAGGTGTTGTTGGCAACATGCTGGAGGATGGATTCAATGCTGACATTACACCCTCTCAGTCACTACAGGGCCGCAATCCATACATGAACATTGTGGTGTCCCTGTGGTCACACCTACACAGTACTGACCTACACTCTATATGTCCTGGGACACTGGCCCCATGTCACCTTCCAATGTCCCAGGCTGTGATGTCCACCAACCTCTGAATTATATGTCTCCCCACTAGGCCACCATATTCAGTAATAGCCTTGTTTCAGACATTGTAGCCCCTGAATGGCACACAGCAGCATTTATCACACTACACACAGGTGGCACCACAATGCACGAGTGGGACTATAGTCCTACACACCTGACTGGACTGTTCTGCATGGCTATGGGGGACATCATCAAGGACGTCATTCACAGAGACATTGTTGGGCTCCCGTCCTTTGCTGCCACCCGGGTTGGACTTGTTAGGGCCAGAGCATGGCCCCTACACATGGTGGACTCCTTTCATACAGTTACCAGGGCAGTTGCTGATGGTACGGGAGTCCACACATCCTACATTGTCCTCTCATTGCCTTTCAACACCATTCCCCATTCTGGTATTGACAACATACACATCCACCTGCACATCATACCCTGTGTCTCAGGATGTTATGCTATGTGGCTCATGGACAGGACACACAGTGAGGACAGCATACCATAGTACCTACTACATGTCAGGTACATTTGGCATACCATGGTCCTCAGTCATAGGGCCCCTCATGTTCAGTATATGCTTCCCTGCGGAACAGGCTAGCACAGGGGACTTCCCTGCCTAGCTTTCAAACCACTGCATACCAAGTGCCATGATTGCTCCACCAGCTGATACTGACTCTAACCATACGGGTGTCACTGTGACAGATACATAATATGACTATCATGGCATCAAGCTGCATGACACAAGGTGCATGCACATCACCTTTGCATTACACCATTCACCCACTGACTATCACATGGATGGTAGTCCCCTACATACATATCACATTGTACATGTTTGCAGTAAACACATATGTCACACCCACTCCTGTGGTTACCGTATTGCCACTGTGGCATGGATATTCTTTTACGTGGCCACACCTATCTGTACTGGGTGTGTAGCTGGTACATAGGCACCCATTGTACCTCTGAACTCAAGACATCTACACACATTCAAGGGTACACCACCCCATTTAGGGTGTACCTTACACAACAGCTACTGCTTTACATGCCACAACATTAACACGCCATGATGTTTACTGAGCTCCGACAGTTTAAATATGCGGCTGCACTTTGGACACCACATCTGTACACATTTGCATACCACATACTCAGGGGTGACCTCTGTTGATCAGACAGAGCCCATGTCCACAACATTATTAATGTATATACTCCTCATATGCGACATAAGCAGAGGCCACTGTGAGCAACATGCTCATGGATATGTGCACACACACCACAATGAGTGGGATGTGCTTGTGGGTTACATTCCCAAACCGGACACTCACCATGCTTTGGAACATAAGTCCTATGTACATCACGCAGGGACACTCAGTAGCACTGTTCATGTGATACCTCCCTTGGTGGTTGGGAGACACATGTAGGCCTGGGATCACTGCAGTGGCTGTACTGTGCAGAGGTGCAGGTGACACCTGGCTCTGCTAATAACAGGACACTACCCTAGAGAGGTGCCACTAGTGTGAACACTGTAGTTGTGCTTACACATGGACTTGCCAGACTGCATAGTACCCCACTATGCACCTGTGAAGCTATTACATGTCCTTTGTGCATGATTACTTGGTAGCCCTTCCATTTAGATTAGCTATCATGCTATTACAATGTCCCATACCTACAAGCCATATGTATCCTGTTATTGTACATACCAATAGACGATACCTGTGGTATGCATGATATGCCTGTTATGCTGTGTAGAATATCTGTCATATCTACCTATAATACTATACATTACACATATTTCACATAGTATCCCATAATGCAAAGCATACTTGCACAGCGGGACCACCTTACATATGTCATTAACGTTATATGCCCATACACATGCGTGCTGTGACAGTATATCAACATATACTATCCCCTGCTATGGCACGTCCTTGTTGGACATACCCTACCACTGATGGCGGGTTGTATGGAATTGTTCTGTTTAACGCCCTCATGTAGCATCCCTTGTGGTGTCTGTGCTGTGTACCTTGTGTCCCACTGCTGGACGCACAGTTTCTACAAGCGTTAGTATGCTCAGCAAGACATCACTACATAAATACCTTTCCCCACTTTATGCATTGCGGACACGTTTAATTAATGCAAACCAGGCTATACATACAGTAAAACTAATTAATACAGATCATGTTATATATAACCTTACATATTGGGCGTTCTACATACCTTGTTGTCGTTACGGCGTTTCATTTCTATCTCTCTCACAGTGTTTCAACTGGTATTCGGTATGAACATACGGTTTGAATGTCTGGCAAGTCATCCTTATATACATCGATACCTGTAACATGTGGATTCATCCCGCCAATTGGTGTTCCTGAGTGACTAATTACTTGCATATCAGCTGTGCAGCAACTCCATTCACCAATTACATGGCAGCAGTGGGGTATAATTGGATTCTCCACTTGGGCGTTGCCTATTTGCCCTACCTTCGGGGAGACGGTCTGTATTGTGTTTTGTTATGTGTAACTGCGACTGCTATGCATGGAGACAAGTATAGTTTGGATTAATGTCCCCCATGGATTGTGTGTGACAGGTGGAGTATTTGGTTCAACATGTGGGTGTACCTGTCATCACAACGTCTGATAACGGAGTATTGCAAACAAAACCTGTAACATGGCTGTCTGTTCCATTATACAATGCCTGCAATTTTGCATGAGGCCTTTAATTGTGTCTCTCACACGGTATGTTGAGTGTTCTGCAGATGTAATTGACTGACTGGATGTTTGTGCTGCTATTACAGTCTGTATTGCTTTAGTTTCTAGTGTGGGGGATGTCGGTGGGTGTACGTAGCATATACAGGTGTGTGGGCCTTGCATTTCTACATAATCCGTATATATGTGTGTGGGCTCCGTCCCTAATTAGAGAGCTAACAGTTAGTAGACTTATGTTATGGGATTGTACATTAGGCCGTTGTTAATTGGTTTCTATATTGTCTGCAGGTGAGCTTGCTACTTGTATACCTCTGTAATTGCAGCGATATATCAAGGGATATGTGTAAGTGACAACTATCCCTTGTATTTCTGTTCCACATATTTGCAGTCATTGTGGTTGTGTTGTTAAAAGAGCCTGTTAGCCATGCGTTGCCACCTTTTCATATGGTCATTGTTGGACACTTGCGGGAACCACAGCGGTGTTTACAGGCCAATACATAGCCATGGTCAGTACACAGGTTAGCACATACTTTTATCCTCACTACATACCTATTGTTGTGTGACTTTGGCTACTTATCATATTGCATGTAACATTTACGTTTCTTACATACAGGCATAACTATTAAATACGACTGTTACATTATATATGGGGCATATTTATGTCCTACCATCTCGGAAATTTGCCCTTTGTACTGTTTTATGTCAGGACACACCTGCCCAGGGTGGGGCTGTCCCTCCTACTGTGGGACAGGTAGTAACCGTATGCCTACGGCTTGCTATACCCACACCTACCGTACTGATCTGCCTCTGACATGGCACTAATAAACACATGTTGTGGACACACACACACATTACAGTCACACAGAGATGCACACGGCACCCTCAATGCACACTTACACAGACTACGGCACTCACAGACACAGTTGAACACAGTACCTACATGGACCGCAACACCGGCAGCGGTGACTAACTGGCCCTTCATATCATCATACTATTACTTGCGGATGTACTGTTCCGGTACTGTGTTCTATCGGTCTTTCAGCCTCGTGGTTACACATGTCGGTATGTTATACATTCCATGGTTGATGGTATCCTATTTATTTGTACCTCCAAGGTGTTATGAATGTCGTTGAACTATCTATTATATTTGCAGATATCGCTGAATCCATCTATATCACCATATATCCCTCTATTGCCCTTTCTATCTGTATTATATATATGCATATGTGTACATATATATATCTATATATATATATATATATATATATATATATATATATTTATATTATATATATATATATATGTATCTATATGGATCACCTTTAAAACCTCGAAATCGCATTCCGCCGACATACTAATAACCGACACCAAAGGACCGACAACAAAAAACGCCGACAACGCGAAACACCGAAAACCATTACAGAAACACACTACACGTAAACAACACAGTACACTACATAACATATGCACTAGCCCTAACCCAAACCCTAACCCTAAGGTCCGACACTACCGCACACTTACCCTACCTGCACCCTAACCCTAACTCACTTACCCACCCGTAACCCCAAGATCCGACACTACCGCACACTCACCCTACCTGCACCCTAACCCTAACTCACTTAACCCACCCCTAAACCCACAGTCCCTCACTATCGCACACACACCCTACCTGCACCCTAACCCTAACTCACTTAACCCACCCCTAAACCCACAGTCCCTCACTATCGCACACACAACCTACCTGCACCCTAACCCTAACTCACTTAACCCACCCCTAAACCCACAGTCCCTCACTATCGCACACTTACCTGTCCACTCCCTAACACTAAATCCCTCACTCGATCGCACACTTACCGAGTCCGTCGGGTTCTCACCTTGTCGGTCATCTGCGTTGTCGGTGTTTTCGTCCCATCGGATTCCGTGTCGGCGGAACGCGTTGTCGGGCATCTAAAGGTGACCCATCTATATATATATATATATATATATATATATATATATATATATATATATATATATATATATATAAATATATATATCTGTCGGGGAACTTGACAGGCACACAGCACCACCATATGCTGTAAGGCTCATGTACTGTTCAGGTGTTGGCATTCCGTGTTCCACTGGCTGTTGTGTTTACAATGTTTGAGGGCTGCCTATGTAGGAGTCACACATTGGGCCACCTATACATTACAATTTACAGGTGTTCATGTTTGTGTGCCATCCATTTTACTGTGTGTGCAGGTGGAGAGGTGTTTGTCCATAGGGGCCTACACTGTCAGAGTATGTGCTATACGTTCCCTCTTTGCCAAGGCGTAGGCATATTGGGCATGCCTCCGTCTGCCTACTGGGGCTGGCACAGTATGTTTATGGTCTGAACCCTGTTGTGCCTGTAATGGCCTTGGCAATTTCAGTGGGCTATGAGGGCCTTCACCATTTTGTCCCTGCTGCAGCTTCTTCCGCAGGATCATATTATGTAGCATGGCACATACTATGACAATGTGGGCACACATGCCTGGAGAGTACTGCAAGGCTCCACCAGATGTATCCAAGCACCGGAACCGTGATTTCAGCATCCCAAACACACGCTCTATGATGATTCTGGTTTGTGCGTGTGCCTCATTATGGCGTTCTTGCATGGGTGTGTGTGCATTTCTGATGGGAGTCATCATCCACGGCTCCAGTGCATAGCCAGCATCCCCCACAAGATGGCCATGTGGGATGTCCCTCCTGACAAATACCTGATACAGCTGTGAGGCATGCCAGATATGGGAGTCATGGTAGCTTCCGGGGCTGCCAGCACACACATCCATGATAATGCCCTGGGCATTGCACACGACCTGGCAGTTGATGGAGTGGAATCCCTTGTGGTTTATGTAGCGCCTACCCTGCTCACTGGGTGGTGACTTGATTTGTATGTGCGTGCAGTCTATCACACCCAGTACCTCCAGGTAGTGTGCCACACGGTGGAAGTGGCGCATATTGCTGGCCAACTCCTCCTGAGTTCTGGGGAAGTATATCTGCTCACTGGCATGTGGTAACATGGCATCCAGGAACTGGTGTAGTACCCTGGATGCTGATGCCTGTGAGATCCCCATTATATCTCTAGTTGGCCTTTGAAAGGTACCTGTGGCCAGTATTCACAGGCTTACACATACCTTTGTGTCCACTGGGATGGGTTCCCCTCTGTTGTTTCTGGTTCTCAGGCATGGCCGGCACAGCTCCACTATTTCCTGTAAGATGTCCCTGCCCACCCTGTAACGCTCTACTATCTCCAGGTCATGTAGCCCCTGGTAGGTTACCCTTGGTCTGAACACTCTCCCTCTCCTCTGAGGCCTGCGGTGGTTGTCGGCATCATCCTCCACAACACCGTCAGTCTCTAACACATGCTGATGAATCACAGCTATGGCAGTTCCCAACATGTACATTTTAAAAGTTCCCCGTGTGTTTACAACTATGGTGCAGTGTTTGGGAATACACAGGTGTGTGTTGGGTGCTTTCACACTTTATACTATTGTGCTGTGAACACCAATGATGTCATAGGGTGTGTATGTACGATCGTAGCTACAAGGTATCTTATGTGTTTTACTGCCGGAACTACTATTGTGGTGCCTTTGGTGTTGAATTACATTTGCCTGTCGTGGATTACCTCTTGACCTTCCTTTTACATTTCTGCACGTTGCACCTACCATTTTCTGGCGTGCATTCTGCAGCCTACTTTCATTTGTACTTTCCTGGACCTGGCGTATCTTGCGTTATGTGTGCTACTGCCGGTCTGCTGTTGGTTTGCTTTGCTCTGCTGTGTCAGGTTTCCTATCTTTGCAATCCAGTACCTCCCCTCCTTTCTTTGCATTCCAATGTCTCCCCTATCCTGTTTTGCAGGTTTCTGCAAGCAGACTTGTTAGCTGCCGTCGATTGGCCTTCGTGGGTTGATTGGTGTTGATTGCTCATTAGTACTCCAATTACCCTACTTCCGCATTTCCTTCTTTTCTTCCCCTGACCTTCCTGTTTCTACTATTGTTTGTGGCGCGTGCATCCGATTACTGGGTTTCAAGCACGTTTTCATCCTCGTACACATGCGCTTTTGGGCACCATGTGTGCTCTCAGCTAAACGATTCTATACCTTCCTCCCCACCCCTGTCCTGCAGCTTTGCTTAGCAACGGACAGGCCAGATTTGTATTGCTCCAATGTGCTTACTGCTACGGTGGCACACCCCTCTGCTGATGTCATGTATCTCCTCTGAGCCACTCCTCGGTGTTATACCGCTGCGCCCTATGGTACAACTTTCATCAGGTGGGACATTTGCGATTCAGTATTATCTGCCTCATTTGCATGGCATTGACTACTAATTCATAGTTACCATGCCGAACACTATTGCAGGCCCTTAGCAACCCTTGCACCTTGGTTGTGGTGTTCCATGCCTACGATTGTGTATTATGCTGGAAACCTGATTTCTATTACGTTGCGATTTTATGACATTTTTATATAATTTCTTTATGTTACAGCTTCCGCACACATGCCCTGCGGTTGTGCTGTGCGTTACTGTGGACATGACATTAAATGTTGTTATTTACGTGTTGTGCATCTTTTCTTATGCCATTGGCTGTGTATTTCACCATTGGCATATGTTAACGTTGTGATACCTGGGTCTGGCCCTCTTCCATAGCTCCGATGTTCTGTTTGGGAAAATGTAAACCGTATTTTTTGGTTTACATTTCCGTGGGCTTACGCTATGCCTGCACCACTTCATGAATTGCTATATGCCTTCATTTGCATGGTGCGACACTGCACATGGGGTGATTAGCATACCTACACCGGGGGCTGCACAGTTCTGGCGTACGCCAGTAGTGCACGTGGAATTGGATCGTACCTGAATCGCTCAATGGCCATATTTGGCATTATACCGCCTACGCTATGCCTGCACCTGGCGCAAGCTTCATGAATCCCGGGGTCAGTTTATACCTACAAGGTGCAGGATTTGTTTCTGACCTCTAGCTATTGGCTCGGCTTGCAATAGTCTGCAGACTGATAGCCAACTGCTTAGGATTTAGGAGCTGGCATAATGATTAAAGTGTTTGCCCCCAGATACAAGATACAGAGTTTGATTCTCACCTTTAAAAAGGAAATTGGAGACGCTTAAATAACCAATAAAGGCAAACAGTCTCTTACTTGTGTGTGAGCAGTGCTAATCACTGCACCACATAACTGACATAATTTCAGATCATAGTAGTTTAAATAAAGCTGGATTTTACTGAGCATTTTTCTTGGAAAGGGGTTGTGATACTATATTTTACATCCCAAGTTCTCAACTTTCCAAAATGCTGATCTTCTGACAAAAAAACAACAAAAAAATGTTTTTAAGTCATCGTAACAATATTACCCAGGATGGAATGCTCTTCATAGTCTAATGTGCAAATAAAGCAACATAAATGCTAAATCATCCCACCTGAAAGTATGCAAACTAGCAGTAATGCCTCAGGTGGAGTAAGTTGATGATAGAAAACAACACAGAAACATATTCAGAATGTCATTTTTATTTGTGACAGTAAAAAGGCTTGCTTTCCACATTTGTAGCTCTTTTCTAATAGACTGCAGTAACTGATAGTTATGAAGACAGCATGTTATAATAGTGAAATGGGAAAGTACTCAGCAGATCATTTTTAGGCCAAAAACTGTAACAGAAGCTTGTACTACACTGACAGATTTCTATGCTAAGACCTAAGGGTAAAAATACTTATCACTCAATCATTGTTTGTTTTCCATAAAATGTCAATGACCCAGGTATTCTGGAGTAAACTGAATACATCTGCAAGGGTAACATAAAACTGTGATCTCTCCAAAACATTACCCCCACTCCCCATCAATCAACAACAAAAGCCTGCACTATCCAAATCAGTAAGCTTCTAGATCTGACTAAGTAAATTCTTTGTATGTGGCCCCGCCCAAAGGAAATCCCATTCATTGTTAGTACTTTGCTGCTGATGATGATGCATGGTAGTGCAGAGGATCAGCTGTTTTCTCCACACAAAGTCAATCATGACAAGTGCTAAAAAAAAAAAAAAAAAAAAGACTTTGCTAGAATCTCCCTGTGTTCTGCTTAACTGTAACAACAAAAATTTGCACTTGTTTCCTTCCTTTCCCATAACTAGTCTGGTCCAGATACAGATTTGCTATATCCAGGACTGTTTGTAAGCTTCTGAACCCCCCAAGCTTCTCTGTGTTTGAAGATAGCCTGCTAGCGTATTTGTGGGAGTGGTAGGCACTAGGTAACATATCTACCACATAAGGAGTGGTTCCTGGCCCAGAAATTGTAGTTATTGGCCGTATGGGCAGTTTTTCTATCTCTCTCAACTTCCTGATTTAAAAGCCCGCATTTGCACTTGTTTCCCCTCCTTCCTGTAACTAGTCTAGTCCAGATACAGATTTGCTGTATCCAGGACTGTTTGTAAGCTCCTGAGGCCCCCAAGCCTTTCTGTGTTGGAGGGAAGTCTTCTAGCTTATCAGTGGGAGTGGTAAGCACTAGGTAACCTATCTACCACATAAGGAGTGGTTCTGGCCCAGAAATTGCAATTAATGGCCGTTTGGGCAGTTTTTCCATCTCTCTCAACTTTCTGATTTAAAAGCCCGAATTTTCACTTGTTTCTTTCCTGTAACTAGTCTAGTTCAGTGACAGATTCCTAGTTTTAGCACTTGAATTTGCTTATCCGTGCTCAGCACTTGTTCAGAATTTGTTGTAAGCACTAAATAAGCTACTAATTACTACAGCACTCAACCTTCCTCATTACCTAGAGCAAAACAGTTTTTGTACTTACTTTCCTCACTTACTTAGAGAAAAACAGCTCTTGTATTCACTTTCCTCACTTGCCTAGAGGAAAATAGTGTTTTATTCAGGCATGTCCAAGGGTCAGCTCCCAGCTTTCTCTCCTGTCTATCTGATGAATCTGGGAATCTTGGGGCAATGTAGCAATTGCCTCGTACACAGACAACTTTCTACTCCTACCACCAAACACTACAAACTGTGAGAGATGCAGTTATCTAGCCAAACTGGAGGTAAAGCTCTCTCCAACCAAGACTGAACTTGACAGTCAAGAGGCGAAGGTAAGCACTTGCAAAACACCACACTCATCACATAGTCCCACTAAACCTACACCACCAAAATCCACACATAGAAACACAAAAACATTCACAGATGCTCTCAATAAGCAACAGAGACCTCCAAAGCAGAAACGCAAGCAACCTCCACCCTCCAACACAACCCAAATGACACATAGCCCAAAGACTCAGTGTGCCACTCAATCACATCCCATACGGCAAAGCAACGTACCCAACACACTAGTCATAGGTGACTCTGTAGTCATGCACACTGATGTCCCACTCACCAGGCTAAACAAGGAGAAGGTTACTGTCAGCTGCCTGTCGGGTGCCAGGATTCGCCACATAACCCACACACTCAGGTCACTCCACAAGCAAATACAGATATGACTGTCATTGTCCATGTTGGTGTGAATGACCTGAGACGTCCCTCCCTGGACTGCATAAAAAGAGACATGGAAGAGCTCTCCGATCTTGTAGCCCAGGCAGGTATGACCCTAGCCCTGAGTAGCATCCAACCATTGCCCATAATGATACCGCAGTACAGGGACAAAATGATTGACTTCAACAATTGGCTAAGCTTCTAGTGTCAGTCTAAGGGGATCCAGTATCTGTCTGCCTGGGACGACATGGTCGACAGACCATGATACATTGCCAAAGATGGCCTGCACCTGTCACCACTGGGATTCTGAATACAGGCTAAGGCTCTTGCCACCCATATAGTGCCTTTTTTAGGCAAGGTTCAAATGACAAATTCACCACCGTAACAGGAACAGGCAAGCAAAAACTGAGGGTAATGCTACTCAATTCTAGAAGTGTAAATATTAAAATGCACTCCCTCAAGGCACTCCTTAAAATGGAGAACATTGATATCTGTGCAGTGACTGAGACCTGGTTCAAGGCACCAGAGAGCACCGCTGCATTACCAGGCTATAACTCATACCACACTTTTCGGCCACCTAACCTGGACTGGAACACTAAAGGCAGAGGTGTGTCCATATTCATTAAGGATATCCACACATCTAGGCTAGTTGCTCAGCATAATGCATCCAAGGATATCCAAGTGCAACTAACTCTGGGCAAAACTGCAATCCAAATTGTAGCTTGCTACAGATCCCCCACCATGCCCCAGGATTCCCACTCCTCTTTTCTTGATATACTGGAAAATATTAGGGTTCAACCAAATACCCTAATAATGGGTGATTTCAACTATCCCACCATTAACTTGGAAAACTACTCATGTACCAACTCCTCTGCTCAACGCTTTCTAGAATTCATAAATTCCAATGCCCTGGATCAGCTTATCCACTACCCCCACCAGGGGCAACAATATCCTAGACCTAGTCATTCCCATCATGAGTGACCAGTGTTCCACACCTGAAGTCAACTCCTCATTGGTCAAATCCAAACATAAGCTAATCACCCTAGAAATCCACATCCCACCCCACCCCTCCATTACGGAAACCATGGTAAAGAATTTCTCCAAAGCCAACTTCAGGCTTCTAAAGACAGAAATGGTGAACTTCATGACACCCATGCAGATGGATGATACAGTTACGACTGCTGAATCCTACACAAATGCACTCTATAAGCACTTACACAAGTGCATGGATTGTGCTATCCCAAACAGAACCAAGAGGCTATCCTCCAAAAAAAGGAAGCCAATCTGGTGATAGCCTGCCATAAACAAATTCTACAATAGAAGGAAGAAACTGTTGCAAACGAGAGTAAAATCCCATGAGTGGAGGAGCTCCCTGGTCAGCCTCAGTAAGCAGCTGAGATCCCTTATAAGAGCCTCTAAAGCTAGCTATAAAAACAAAATTGCCACTGATTCTAGGAACAACCACAAAGCATTCTATAGCTATGTCAAGAATTTCAATGGCAACACCCAGATCTACTCTGAGTTACAGCACAGTGGCACAAAAATTACAGAACCAACTGATATTGCCATCATCCTGGCAGATAGGTTCAGTGCTAAATTACCCCCCTCTCACCCCCTAAAGGTTCCATATCTATACAGGAAGAATGGAGAGTCCCTGTAATCACAACTATGCAGGTAAAAGCTGCACTCTCTAAAGCCAAAAACACAGCATCCATGTTACTGGACAACATCCCAGGCTGTGTTTTACATGAACTTCAGAATGAACTGGCTCCCCACCTAAGTATCATGTTCAATCATAGCCTCACATCAGACTTTGTGCCCACTGAATGGCACACAGCAAGAGTTATCCCACTCCATAAAGGGGGAGCCACCACTGATCCCAGGAACTATCACCCTATTAGCCTGACGAGCCTGGTCTGTAAGGCCATGCAACGTATCATCATGGAACTCATAAACAAAGACATTGGTAACCTCCATACTCTGGACGCCACCCAGATCATGCCTCCTGAACCTGATCAACTTCTTTGAGGTAGTCACCAAAGCCGTAGATATGGGTAAGGTGGTTCACACAGCCTATCTTGACCTCACCAAGGCTTTCAACACCATCCCCCATTCTGGAATAATAGCTAAACTCACTAAACTAGGTATAAAGGCTACATCACAAGATGGGTTGCCAACTGGCTCACTGATAGAACCCACATTGTAAAGGTTGCAGACACAAAATCTGACTTCAAACCAGTGACAAGTGGAATACCACAGGGTCCAGTCCTGGGACCTCTCCTGTTTGGTATCTACTTCTTTGAAGTACAGGCTAACACAGAAGGTCTTTGGCTAATGAAGTTCACAGATGACTGCAAACTAGGAGCCCTAGTCAAGTCGCCAAATAATATGGACATCCTACAGAAGGGCCTCACTGAGACAGATGCCTGGTGTCAGAGCCATGGCCTCAAGCTCAATGCTGTAAAATGCACTGTCATCCTCTTTGGTAAAAACTCTAACCATGAACTACCACATAGGCGACAGTCTACTTAACGCCGAATTTGTGATAAGAGAGCTTTGGACCCAGGTGGACAGTAGTCTCTCCTTTGATAATCACATTGCCACAGTAGTCAGGAAATCCTTCTACATGGCACACCTCATCACAAAAGGGTTCCCATCCAAGAAAAAAAGAGGTCATTGTTCCCCTCTACTCGACACTCATTAGATCCATTATAGAGTACAATGCCCCTTTTGGAATGTACCTCACAAGACATCTGCAGCAGCTGGAAAGACCACAGAAGTACCTCACAAAGAGGATTACTGGCCTCAAACAGATGCCCTACACTGACCATCTCAAAAAACTTCAGCTTTACTCAGTAGCATATCACGTACTCCTAGGTGATCTCGGCCTAACATATAAAGCTATGTCAAACCCAGAACTGTTGGACATACTACACCTAAAGAAATCCTTATCCCTCCAAGCTACATGGTCTAGGGACCTAAACCTTGTCACCACAATAAACAGGACATGTTGGAGGGATAGAATTCTGTCCCAGAGACTTCCCATACTCTGGAACAGGCTACCCATCTATGTCAAGTAAAGTTCCTCATTAGCACTCCTCAAGAAAAATCTTGATGAGTGGATGGGAAATAGGAAATTCACCCCAGGAAATACTTCTGTGGCTCTGCTCAACAGGGGCATAGGAAAATAATATTCTTGAGTGGCATAAGCCAGGGAACCATGTTGGCTAGGCTTACTTAGACCCTTGGGTCGATAGCCTAGTACCTACCTATGAACCTATGAACCTATGAAACATACTTTATTTACATAATTTATTCTTAATTCAATGAGAAAATAAGCCCTAATTTGACCCATATTGTAATGGGTTGGGTAGAGTCTTTAGTGCTGGGCAGGCTTTTATGGTGTGGAGGAGGAATGATGAGACAATTCTTGGTCACGTGTTTCAGAAGGAGAATGTGGGGCACATGCCCATGGTCCACTTCCCATGGTAGAATCTCTGCCACAGAACCAAGACCCCAGGGACGTACTCACTTAAACAAATAAAGGCTTCCTGATAGATTACATCACTTAGATAAGTGACTGAGATGTCCTCAATAGGACTAATGACATGTTGAAAGTTGTAGCATACTTCTGGGAATGTGCCGTGGGGATAGACTTTAAAAATAGAAAACCCTGTCCCTGTAATGGATCTGTGCAGAGAGATAAGAAAAAATATATCTATATTATCTACATCTATGCATGTGTGTGTGTGTGCATGTG
The DNA here is from genome assembly GCF_019279795.1 of Protopterus annectens. Taxonomy (NCBI): domain Eukaryota; kingdom Metazoa; phylum Chordata; order Ceratodontiformes; family Protopteridae; genus Protopterus; species Protopterus annectens. The sequence continues at coordinate 1,150,297,602 of NC_056726.1, read as the reverse complement.
CATGTGTATGTGTATGTGTGTGTGTGTGTGTGTGTGTGTGTGTGTGTGTGTGTGTGTGTGTGTGTGTGTGTGTGTGTGTGTGTGTGTGTGTGTGTGTGTGTGTGCACTTAAAACATCTAAAACACACAAATACATAGATGCCAATGCCACTAATGCCAACAAAAAATTAAAAAAAAAAAGTGATCTTCTCCAACACTGGTAATGTTATCTCTCACAGCTGTCAGCGGATTTGTTGACCCAACTGTGTCCACAAAACAGCAGTCAGCTATTTGGACTATTAAAATTAATAATGCTATTTATTTTACATTTGTTGACCGGGCTAGTCCAACTGGATATATGTCCATTTTCAGTGGAGGCCAAGGGAGAAAAGCTCCACAAACAGAGTAATATTTACAAAAACACAGGTACAATACAAAGTTTTGTCAATCATTACATATCACTGCATATGATATTTTAATCAGGAAAAAATAAAATAATAATAATCATTGTACATACCAGCTATGGATATGCATACAAAGTATGTTCAGTTATACTATTAAACTCTAAATTCACACACATAATATTGTTAGTAGTTAAGTAAGCAGGCTTAAACAGGTAGGAAGATTAGTGTTTAGGGGCAAGGTAGGAAGTTAGTCTGGGTTAGGACAGGGGCATAACCAATGTGATTTAAGGTAAGGTTTCAGTTTGCTTTTAAGTAGGGTAACTGAGGATAGGGCGGTTAGGTGATTAGGGAGGGTGTTCCAGGTTTTACCTACTGTATTGGAAAACAATGAGTCACCAGCTGCATTATTGGTCTTAGCTATTTGTACTAATAGTTTGTTTGATGAGCGTAGGGTCTTGACATTGTTATAGGGAGTGATACGGTTAGTGAGCATAGGTGTATTTGCTGGTTGATACAAGATCTTATGGGCAACTATTAGTTGATTCAAAAGTATTAGATTCGACAACTCTAACCAATCTAGTTGCTTAAGATTGTTACAATGACGGGTTCTATAGGCTGACCCAGTTACAAATCTGGCAATATTGTTATAGGAAATAACCAGTTTGTTCATATTGCGTTTACCTAGTTTAGTGTAGTGGGTTGGAGACAGTGGCACTGACAAAAAGGCAGGAGTCAGAGCTTGACGTGGCAAATTTGAAGATATTATGATTTGCACTGGGTGTGATGAGGATAGACAGGATTGGAAATAAGTATATTAGTGGGTCAGCCCAGGTTGAAAGGTTTGGAGACAAAGCCAGAGAGGCAAGATTATGTTGGTTTGGACATGTGCTGAGGAGGGATGCAGAGTATATTGGGAAAAAGGTGCTAAGGATGAAGCTGCCAGTAACAGGAAAAGAGGAAGGCCTAAGATAAGGTTTATGGATGTGGTGAGAGAGGACATGCAGGTGGTTGGTGTGACAGAGCAAGATGCAGAGGACAGGAAGAAATGGAAACATTTGATCTGTTGTGATGACCCCTAATGGGAGGAGCTGAAAGAAGTGTAGATAGGGGAAGTGTATAGTAGGGTTGAGATTAAGTGGGTACGGACGATAGTGGTTCTGGCTAGTGGAGTCAGAAAGGGTTTGATTCTGTAGAGGGAACCTAATTTTTTGTTTACTGTTTTTATAGTGTTGCTGATGTGAGGCTCAAAGGTGAGGTTATTATCAATTAGTATCCCAGGTAGTTTTGTGGTAGGATCAGGAGATATGATAGTTCCATTGCTAGATGTAACAGTAAAGTTTAGTGGGGTGGCCCTACGGGTGGGACTGAATAGTAGCATTTAGCAATTTTTTTTTAGGGTTCAGGTTGAGGCATCGGTGTAGAAGCCAATTTTCTACTGTGCTAAAGACTTTTTTGGGTTAGGGACTGAAGTTCAGATGGAACTGAGCATATTAGTTTTGAGTCATCTGCGTATTGGATACAGGTAGCTTGTGGTATTATAGAAAATAGGTCATTTGTAAAGATGGAGAAGAGGAGAGGACCCAGTATGGAGCCTTGTGGGAGACAAAGGGCAACTGGGAGGTGGGAGGACAGGCTATTTTCCCATAGAACAGCCTGTTTCCTGTTATTTAAGTAGGATTGGAACCACTGTATAGCAAGTGCATCCAATGATAAGTTTTTGAGTATGTTTATGAGGAGTCTGTGGTTAACCATGTCAAAGGCTTTTGACAGGTCAGTAAAGAGGGATGAGGATAGAATGTCACTATTTCGATTTCTATTAATGCAATCAGTAAAGGATAAGAGAGCAGAGGTGGTGCTATGAAATGATCTGAAGCCGTGTTGGCAGGTGGCTAGTAAGTTGTTTTCTAGTAGGTAGTTTAAAAGTTGCTTATGAATGCATTTTTCCATGATTTTTGCCAGTGGGGATAATATGGCTATAGGCCTATTAGTTAGATAAATCTTTGGAATTACCACCTTTATGCAGGGGGATAATATGAGAAATTTTCCAGTTTGATGGGATGGTGCCTTCAGAAATAGTTCTATTCATGAGGATGGATATGGGGTAGGCAATAGCTTTTGCAGCTTTTTGCAGGTATTCTGCAGGTAGTGGATCAGCAGACAGTGTGGTGGGTTTAAGTTTCTGAATGAGGGTGCAGACAAGGGATGTAGGAACAGGTTGAAAATGAAATAGTGGTGGACTGTTGGAGATATCTGATGAGGAAGATCTGGTGTCAGGGGATAGCTGATTAGCAAGAGATTGGATGGTCTCAATGAAAAAAGTGTTAAAAGAATTGGCTGTTTGGTTAGGATTGTTGTGATCAAAGCCTGAGGGAGTGGGAGTGACTGAACAACCCGGGTGTAAGCATTTATTGATGCCTGACCAGAATTTTTGAGGTTTATTTTGGTGGGTTTGTTGAAGCTGGCAGTAGAAGTTTCTTTTGTCTGACAATATGGCTCACTTTGTTTCGTTTCTTAGCTGTCTGAACTTTAATTGATCTGAAGGGCTTTTCATTGTACGCCAGCTAGCCCGGAGTTTATTTCTTTGGAGTATTTTTTGTTTGGTAGTTTTGGAAAGCCATGGGGCTGGTTTAGTCCTAATTCTGATTGTGCGCGTTGGGGCATGGCAATTTAGATAGTATATGACTGCATCATCTAATGGTAGGTGTTTCAGGGGTGGCCAGCCACAAGATACAAGTTCTTTTTGAAAGGTGTTGGGGTTCAGTCTTATACCTGATTAGAAGGTGAGTGAGTGGTCGCTTATATCTTCAGGGAGGGTACCTACTTTGTAAGTTTGGTGACTAGTATTAGTGAGAATCCAGTCAAGGGTGCTTTCATTGTTACTATGTTTATTGATTCTGGTGGGGGATGTGATGGTTTGAGTAAAACCATAAAGGCTTATATGAGTAGCAGGCTGATCAGATGTACAGCCCTTCTAGTTAATATTAAAGTCACCAAGTACTATAGTTTCTTGTGGGTAGTTGATGGAAAGCCAACTTAGAATAGCCTCTAAGGTACTAGTATTATTGCCTGGGGGGAGGTAGATGCAGATGATATATATGGATTTGCATTTGTTAAGCTGAATTTTGGAAATAAGAATTTCTGCATTACTAGTTAGTGGAGGTATGGAGTCTATAGTGGTCACTTGTAATCCAGATTTGTATAGTATAGCTACTCCACCACCCTTTTTAGAATTATGGTCTAATCTCAGGATATTATAGCCAGGGGGGAATAACCACGTTGTCTTAAGTTGATGGCTTGAGCCAAGTTTCAGTGAGACAGAGGATGTCAAAGGAATGTACATCCATGAGGGCATGTAGAATAACAGAATCTATGTTTGCCTGCATTTTGTGAAGGATAGAAAGTCTGAAACACAAATATGTGTTATTATTTAGTTGCTTCAGTCTTTCGTGATCTGTCAGAAAATTATGTGAAAATCTATTTATTTATTTATTTGCATTTGCTCACCGGGTAGTGTCCAACTTGGCAAGTAGCCCATTTTCAGTGGAGACCCAGGGAGAAAAGCTCCAGTACAGAAATAATTAGTTAAGAAAACAAGTAGTTATGAACACAAATGTTAATAAAAATGCAATTAAATTTACTTAAGTAACAAATATTTATGAAAATATAAGTATAACATAATACAGACATACTGATAACTTGAAAAATCAAAAAATCTATCAGAGAATAAACAAATCAGTTAAAAAACAAACAAACATGGATATAAGCATCAGCTGCTTAAAGGTGCAGAGGAGAGGTGCACAAGAAGAGAGCTGTGATGAAAAAGGAGAACCATATTAGCTAGGCAAAATACAGAGGTACAGCCAATTGCCTTTATTAGCTAGGCGAAATACAGGGGCACACCGAATTGCCTTTATTAGCTAGGCAAAATACAGAGGTACAGCCAATTGCCTTTATTAGCTAGGTGAAATACAGGGGCACAGCCAATTGCCTTTATTAGCTAGGTGAAATACAGGGGCACAGCCAATTGCCTTTATTAGCTAGGCAAAATACAGGAGCACAGCCAATTGCCTTTATTAGCTAGGTGAAATACAGGGGCACAGCCAATTGCCTTTATTAGCTAGGTGAAATACAGGGGCACAGCCAATTGCCTTTATTAGCTAGGCAAAATACAGGGGCACAGCCAAATGCCTTTATTACCTAGGTGAAATACAGGGGCATTATTAGCTAGGTAAAATACAGGGGCACAGCCAATTGCCTTTATTAGCTAGGTGAAATACAGGGGCACAGCCAATTGCTTTTATTAGCTAGGTGAAATACAGGGGCACAGCCAATTGCCTTTATTAGCTAGGTGAAATACAGGTGCACAGCCAATTGCCTTTATTAGCTAGGTAAAATACAGGGGCACAGCCAATTGCCTTTATTAGCTAGGTGAAATACAGGGCACAGCCAATTGCCTTTATTAGCTAGGCGAAATACAGGGGCACAGCCAATTGCCTTTATTAGCTAGGTGAAATACAGGGGCACAGCCAATTGCCTTTATTAGCTAGGTGAAATACAGGGGCACAGCCAACTGCCTTTATTAGCTAGGTGAACTACAGGGGCACAGCCAATTGCCTTTATTAGCTAGGCGAAATACAGGGGCACAGCCAATTGCCTTTATTAGCTATGTGAAATACAGGGGCACAGCCAATTGCCTTTATTAGCTAGGTGAAATAGAGGGGCACAGCCAATTGCCTTTATTAGCTAGGTGAAATACAGGGCACAGCCAATTGCCTTTATTAGCTAGGTGAAATACAGGGGCACAGCCAATTGCCTTTATTAGGTATATGAAATCCAGGGGCACAGCCAATTGCCTTTATTAACTAGGTGAAATCCAGGGGCACAGCCAATTGCTTTTATTAGCTATGTGAAATACAGGGGCACAGCCAATTGCCTTTATTAGCTAGGTGGAATACAGGAGCACAGCCAATTGCCTTTATTAGCTAGGCGAAATACAGGGGCACAGCCAATTGCCTTTATTAGCTAGGCAAAATACAGGGGCACAGCCAATTGCCTTTATTAGCTAGGCGAAATACAGGGTCACAGCCAATTGCCTTTATTAGCTAGGCGAAATACAGGGGCACAGCCAATTGCCTTTATTAGCTAGGTGAAATACAGGGGCACAGCCAATTGCCTTTGAGATAGTGTTTTAGGCTTTTTTTTAATGAAATAATATTGGGATTGTTTTGGATGTGCTGAGGAAGAGCATTCCAGTCCTTAGCTATTTTATTGGAATAGAGAGAGTCACCATGATAGTTGTGAGATTGGGTAACTTTTAGCATTAGTCTGTCAGAAGACCCAAGAGATCTGCAGTTAAAGTTAGGTTGGACCAGGCCTGAAAGTGCAGGGTGGTTACTGGGGTTGTGTATGACTTTATGGGCAAAGGTAAATTGGTTTAGTGTTAACAGGTTGGGAAGTTCCATCCAGCTGAGTTGTTGAAGAATGGAGTAATGATGAGCTTTATGGGGATGACTGGTGGTAAACGTAGCTATTTTGTTATAACTAGGTTATTAAGATCAACCTTATGTAGGTTGGTGAAAATATGTCAGCAGTAGAGGAGTGTAGATAGTAAGTGAGATCTAGCTGTGGCTAGTCTGGCTTGGTGTGTAAGGTATGGTTTGGCCCTATAGAGACCGTCAAGGGTCTTTTTAATCGTTAGGGAGATTTGTTTATCAAATTTTGGCCTCTCATCTATTTTAACTCCTAGGGGCTTGTTCTGATTTGTAGGTTCAATTTTTGTTCCACTAGAGGGGTGAATGGAGAGAGGTAGTGAGTTGAGCTTGGATGATTTGTTTGTGAAAATCATTAACTTAGTCTTGTTTGGGTTGAACTGTGATGCTAAGGGCTCAGAGGAATTAGAAGTGGAGAAATCAGGGGTGAAGGTTTTTCTAGATTTAAGGAGGTAGTTGATATTTTGCCAGCACTTTTGTGGGTTGTTCAAGTGCTTTTGTTGGCAGGTTTCAAAGTCTTTTATCGTTGTTTTTTTTCTTTGCTTGGTTTCTTAATTGCTGATATAAGGTGAAATCAGTTTTGCCTTTGATGGTATGATACAGACCAGTCTCTATCCCTTTGTATAATTAGAAGTTTACTGTCATTAGCTAGCCATGGTAATTGTTTGGATTTGGATTGTATTTTCTTGGTGGGGGCAATATTATTTAAGTTGTCAAGGAATTTGTTCTTGAAGTATTCCACTGTAAGGTCTAGTTGTAGTTTTTTTAATGGACAGCAATCACAACATTGAAGGTGTAGATTAAATATATCAGAGGAGACGTTTTTCTTGCTACAGGTTTATTTGAAGAGTATATAGGTTTGAGTTTGAATTTTTTTTGTTACTAGATATGTAGGGGCATAGTCACTTAGTGTGACTAGTAGGCAGCCAGCTTGGTACCCAAGGTTAGGCTTGCTGGTTAATATCCAGTCAAGTAAAGGCTGTTTTTTTAATGTTTGTCGGTGCAAGTGTGGCAGAGTATAGTTGGGGTGAAATTGTATAGGTTAATGAAGTTGTGAGGGCAGTCAGAGGAGCAGGAGAGCCAGTAAAGGTTAAAGTCACCTGATGATAGTTTCTTGGCTGAAAGATGGAGCAGACCAAGACAGGAAGGATTCAATGCTGGGAAGGTTGTTACCATGAGGCAGGTAGGCAGCTATGATATTAATGGCTTTGTGAGGATTAATTTGCAGGCATGTGATTAGAATTTCATCACTAGAATCTTGATAGCTGAGAAAGAAGGAAGGTGAATGCAAACATAAGAGACTGAGTTACACATGGGTTAGATACAATAAAGCCTACAGGGTAGCACACCAACATGGTGAACATCATGGCATTCTAATTACAGCATAAGCAGCTGAATTGTATGCTAATTAACCAATCCAATATAAAGGAGCTATTCAGCAAGCTATAAAGCAGTCCTGTTTACTCAATGCACGTTTTGACCCCGAATTCCAAAACCTATTGGAATACAGCCATGGAAGCTACTCTACATGGAAAAAAATGTTAGGGGTTATTGTTGTTCTAATACATGTGCATGCGCAACAGGCCCATGTCTATGCTGCTGCAGCTGTTAATAGGCCTCACCCAAGAAGGAGAAGGGTGGTTTGACCCCATTTAACTTTTCATGGTCAGCATGAGGTGGAAATTGTAGAGCACTTCAGGGTGGCTAAAGGCAAACTACAGGAACTCTGTAACCTCTGTCATCCTCAACTAAGAGCAAGAGCAAACTGAGGGGAACCAATACCTGTGGACACTAAGGTATATGTAGCACTCTTGAATATTAGCCACAGGAACCTTTCAGAGACCAGCAGGGGATATGCTGGGGGTTTCACAGGCATCAGCATTCAGGATGCTATATCAATTTCTGAATGCTCTGCTACAACATGACAGTGACAACATACATTTTCCCTGTACACCTGAAGAAAGAGCTACAGCTATGCAGGATCTCTACCCTGTAGCATACTTCTCTGAAGTGTCGAGTGCCATAGACTGCATGCACATTGAAATCAAAGCACCACCCAGGGAATAAAGAAGGGTGTACATAAACAGAAATTCCTTCTACTCCATTAACTGCCAGGTCATGTGTAACACTAAATGAATCATCCTAAATGTGTGTACTGGCAACCTAGGCAGTTACCATGACTCTCATATCTGGCACAACTCTCAACTGTATTAGAGGTTTTCTGGGGGGGGTGATATATCACAAGGTCATTTACTGGGGGATGCTGATATATACTCGAGCAATGGCTGATGACACCCATCAGAAATGCACACACACTCACAGAGGAATGCTATAATGAGGCATACACTCAAACAAGAAATATCATAGACAATGTGTTCCTGGACACATCGGGGGGGGGGGGGTCTGCAGTATGATCCCAGTACTTGTGCCAAAATTATCACAGTCTGTGATATTCTGCACAATATCTTCATGTGCTTCAGGAAAAGCAAGGGTTAGGTGTATATGTTCCACCATCACTGGGAAGGTCATCACATCCATACATTTTTCAGGAGATTGAGAGGGAATCCTTAGCTGCTGTGGGTGTAGTTAGCCACATACCATATGCCCTCACCCTGGCCAAGAGGTAGAGGATAGCACACATGCTAACCACCTAAGGGGGTCCACCTTTCATCCAATGCACATACATTCATGCATACAGTAAAATTGATGTCAGGTATTGCTCATGACCTTTACTTGGCCATGTAATGGCTGTGTACTGCTATCAGCAGGCCAAGTCAGCCCCAGATGACAACAATGGTAACTGCAGGGCTATCAAGGTAAGTATTAAACCTGTACTATAATGTTAGGAACATGAATGGATGTCAGATACCTGCTTAACTGATACATGTAAATGTAGCATGTAAATGTAGCTAAGTAGAATGTGCATACGTTGTCTAGCAATGCCATCAATATCTGACATGACTGACATGTAAGACAGACATATGCAGTTTACCAAATAATTGAAATACCCACTATAGTAAAAGCAGTTCAAAAAAGTATTGTTATCCGTACAGTCTCACAAGTGAAGAAATAAGCATGATTTAAAACAGTCTTCTCCCCTTTAATTTCCCTAGTTAGACAGTTACCTATCAGTGTAGATTCAACCCTCTGAGCACTCTTAAGATGCAAATGAGGTGTGAACTCCTTATAATTGGTGAATTCCAAACTTTTGAATTTATGAAGCAGATATAAACATAGTGCAGTCTCTGTGCCACCATTGGGTTCTAATGGCTTGCAACTGTGAATGACTACTCTTACTGAAGCAAAACACAGTAATGCAGACACCCATCCCTGAAGTGGGAGTGTCAGTGAGCACACAGTGTGGATCTAACTACAGTGAGCTTTTAAACAAAATCAAACACTCCACATATGTATTTCCTTGACATAATAGCACAGTTCCCCTGCCTTTGCTGAAAACTGGTGTTGACTGCCATGTATTTGTATCACACCTTGAAACAAATATGAGAGAATATGCTTTAGATAATGCATGTCTGATAGTAAAGCAGAGATAAGGGAAATAATTTCCAGAATACATAGAGAAAGCAGAGTGGCAGTTTTGCAAACATATTCATACATATTGTGTGAATATTTATTCCACGGAATATGTTATGTACACATTTACCGTCAACTGAGAACGTCCAACTGTATAAACTGTTTAATGCTGGATATGAAATGTAAATTGCTTGTAGCGCATGATTTCATTGGTACTGCAAAGCTGTAACTGTTGCAAAGAGTGATAACCAACTACAACTGTGTTGTGTAAGTGCAGTAGTCTGATGGTTCAAATCCAGAGCTGTCCAATTGTTTAACCTTTATTGCCCTTTTTTAATCCTTTATTTTTTCCATGTGCACAGTGTATGGCATAGCACAAACATGGTTAGCTACTTAAAAAGTGATAATTTAATTTCAGTTGCCTTACAAAGCACAAACATACTTGACGGCATTGTGTGGTGGTTAGCAAGATGGATGGAAATGCATGCAGAAATTCCACCTGGTACCCGACTGTCTCTGTGACAGAAGGTGAAAATAGGTTGAGCTAAAAAAAGAGACAACACAAGTAAAGCAGGATTGGAGTCCCACAGTTGTCATTTTTGCTGAGAAGGGTCATAATGAGTATTTGCACAAATAATATATGTTTGCTATTACCTTTTACATTTGTGCATTGCCTGCCTACACACAAACATGTTTCACTACATAAGGAAAAAAGTGAGAAATTTGGTTTGGTTCGCCCTCCTGTGCATGGGTCTATATTAGAACATCGAAGTTTCAAAACTTTGAATGTTCTAATATTGACCCCTATTCAGTGAAAGCTGAAAATATCGAAGCTACAGAAAACCAAATTTTTTCCTAGGGAAAGAATTTGGTTGTCCGTTTATGTCACTTCAGTATTTTCAGCGCTGTGGTGGAAAGTTATGGGTCGGGTTCAGGTAAGTGTGCGATTGAGCATGGGTTAGGTTAGTTAGGGTTAGGGTGTGGGTTAGGTATGTGTGCGATTGTGTGGATGCGAGGGTTAGGGTTAGGGCTAGGTAAGTTAGGTTTGGGTGCAGGTTAGGTATGTGTGCAATTGTGTGGACGTGAGGCTTAGGGCGGGTTAGGTGAGTTAGGGTTAGAGTTAGGGCGCTGGTTAGGTAAGTGTGCGATGGTGTGGACATGAGGGTTAGGGTGGGGTAGGTGAGTTAGGGTGAGGTGAGTGTGCGATAGTGACGGACCTTAAGATTAGAGTTTGAGTTAAGGTAAGTGGATAGTTAGTGGTGTATGTATAGTTTAGTGTAGGGTTAGGTGTAAGATTTTAGGTGTATGTGTGTGGATTGCTGTTTGTCTGGTGTGCTTGTGTTGTGTGTATGTGTTTTGGAACAGCAAATTTTTTCCCTAGGAAAAGATTTGCTGTTCTGTATGTTCAATGTTTTCAGCTTTCGCTGAATAGGGGTCGGTATTAGAACATTCAAAGTTTTGAAACTTCGATGTTCTAATATAGACCCCTGTGCACAAACAGGCTCAGCGGTGATGAGTGGCCATTAGCACTCTGGACAGTAGTGAATGTGGAAAATACACTCTCTGTCTACTTTTCCCTGTGGTACTAAGTGTAAGTGCCTTGATTTTATGGTCAGAACACTGGTGAGCTATGGCTCAAATCCAGAAAACTCCACATTTTAGTAATTTTACACAAAACTTTGATTATAAAGATAACACTACATAGCAATAGCTAAGTACAGCAGGATGATTGACTGGAATGTATCATTACTGCTGGCATACGTATACTTTTGTAGGTATCATATGTATTATGTGTGAAACCAGTTTAGCATTACAATAATGATTATGTAATAAAAAAATGCAGTTACATATCTCTGATGTGCACAGTAAACTACTGGCAATCATCTAAACCCCCTCTCATAACCCAAGTACAACTGTAAAACAGAATGTATTATGAGGTACTTATCATAACTCCAAACTCTATTACTAAAGTCATGCAAGTCTATCCATTTCCAGTTGATTGTCAGGCATTAGTCCTGCATCACACCTGAGAATGGATAAGCCAGGGCCTTTCAATGTCACACACACATACAGGCTTAATTGAAGTATAGCACCAGTCACCTTTAAGTTGTGTATCTGTTAAAACTATAGTTGACAAATACTTCTTCTGTGGCAATGAGGAATAATTACCTTTGTGAAGATGTATGCATTCTGTTTTTACATAGGTTTGAATGCCACACTGTACAAATTACATTTAACAATGTGTTAATCCCCACAAAGTATGTGCCAAGTCATACCATAGATCCCTCCAAAGTCATGGATTAAAAGACAAGTTATTTAGCATTTTAGTGTTGGCCATTGGACAAAGTGTGACCAGGTGAGTTCACTTTATAATCCCAAAACCCTGAAATATTGAATTTCAGAATCTCAAGATCATAAAGCCAAAACCTTAAAATCCCAAAACCCCAGAAGCATGAATTTCAAAATCGCAACTCCTACACTAACCATACACCAAACACATACACATACACACACCTTCACCACAACACAAACAGGAAAACCTACACTACATACAAGAAGAGGTGCAAGCCCTCTTCACCCCCCATGTGGGAGGCTGTGCCCCCACACCCCCCTTATTAAATATACTAACTCCAAGGTCACACTACACAGACAAACACACGAAAACCCCAACATACAAGCTACGTTCCCCTCACACAAACACATCACAGTAACAAAACACACTGACACACACTAAAGCCCCTAACCAAAACCCTTAAACATAAATACTTACCTCCAGCTATCCATTCACACAGTGCAACACCAGAAGCACTAATTCAACATCTCCGGACTTCGGGATTTTGAAATTTGCGCTTCTGGGGTTTCAAAGTTTTGAGTTTTCGGGTTTATAATCTCGGGATTCTGAAATTCGATATTTCTGTATTTCAGGATTATAAAGTGTTCCGGACCAGGTATAGCAGCACACATCACCATCAGAAGCAAAAAGTAGCTTCTGTTACAATAAGCAGAGCTTTCGGTCAACCTTCTTCAATGCTAACCATCATTCTACAGTTCCTCATTCATTTAAAAGGAGCAAAGCAGATACAATGTGATCACAGCCATCCAATCACAAAGTGCCCTTAATTAGGTACTTAAAAACACATAAATTATATAAATATACTTCAAAATCTTATAAAATATTATAAATTATACAGTTGCATCCTAACAAGGACAGGCTTAATACTAATTGTGTTGTTTATACCTGGTTCACTATTTGCACAGAGCCTAAGTATCCACTCATATTCTTTATTTTCTAAATAATTGTTTAAGTCCCCACCCCTCACATCTTTATATACATTCTCTATTACTCTAAAGGTAAAGCTGTGGTCTATTCCTTTATCTAAAATGTGCTTATACAATGCATTCTTATCATTTTTCCTTCTAATGTCAGATGTGTATTCTATTATGCGGTCTTTTAGCCTCCTTGCCATTTTCCCTACGTAAAACGATCTACACTTTTTACAGGTGGCTAAATAGACCACATTAATACTATTGCAAGTTGCTACACAGGAAAAATTAAACTTGCGACCAGAAGTGGGATGTATAAATTCTTCACTATTCGTTTTTTCTTTATCTACACAACAGCTACATGCCATGCAGGTATAAGTCCCGTATTTCTGCCCTATTTTATTTTTAGCTAAACTTTTAAAATCCTTATAACAGAGTTTTTTCTTCAAACATTTTAGATTCTTATATGAAAAAAAGTAATTTAGAATCTATTATTTTCTGTAGTTCTTTCATTCTTAAATTATACGTAGTAACGTATCTAATCTTATTGTTTTCTAAAACTCTTTCTACTGTCTCTTTTCCTTGGCTAAAAATTGGACTTGCATTCTCACTTCCGGCCATCTTTACCCTTTCAACCACTTCCATGATATCTTTATAGTTATACCCACTACTGCCAAACTCTTCTAACATGTTATTCAACTGATGTTCAAACATAGTCTCATCAGTATTCATCTGACTTACTCTATATATCTGGGCCTTTATTACTCCTCTAAAGACGTGGAGGGGGATGCATACTTTGCCGGTGCAGGTATCTATTAGCCTGTACTTCTTTCTTATACACACTAGTGTGAATGGTATTTTCCTTCCTTTTCAATAACACATCTAAAAATACTATACTGTCAATAGAACAATTCATCTAAAAAACAAGGAATTGTGTAGTATTATTTAGATAGGTCACATATTCTAACAATTCATCCATGTTTCCATTCCATATAAAAAAACAATCATCTACAAATCTTGAATAAAATTCAATCTTCTTATTTAAAACATTTGCATCAATACTCATATACTTTTTCTCCCACTGATGAAGCACAAGGTTAGCATAGGTATTGGCCACAGGAGTACCCATGGCCACACCTGTTTGCTGCAAGAACAGTTCCTCCTCAAAATAAAAAACATTTTTTGTCAACACTATTTGTAGCATTGAACAATTTTTTTCCACATCTATTGCCATCATATCTGTCTCTGCAGTTAAAAATTCACATATGGCTAAAATGCCATACTCATTCAGTATGACTGTAAACAACAAAGTTATATCTTATGTTGCAAACATATAGTGCAAATCTTTTACTTCTCTATTATCATGCCATGCTTTCAATTTTAGCAAAAAAAATCAGTAGTATCCTTAATTACTCCAGGACATAATGGTAAAAACTGTGAGAGACTCTTTTGCAAATATACTGACAAAGGTTCTGTGATCCAGCCTCCGCCTGAGACTATAGGTCTCACTGGAGGCTTATCAATAGATTTATGCACCTTTGGTTTCCCATAAATTCGGGGTATACGTGGACATGTTACAGATAAAAAAAATTAAATAGTTCTAAATCAATCTCACCACTTAATTGCATGTCATAAATTATCATATTTATATCAAAAATTATTTTCCTGACATCATTAGGCATCACTTTTTTAAAAGTATTTACATCATTCAAAAAAGCATACATTGAATCCACATATTCTTCCCATTTCATTAGAAACACCGCTCCCCCCTTATCAGTCTACTTTCTAATTATATTCTCATTCATTTCAAGTTCCTTCATAGCCTCATATTCATCATATGTTAAATTATACGTTTTTTTGTTTTAGTTTCAATTCACATAAACACCTAATTTCTCTTTCGCAAATATCTTGAAAAGCAGAAACCACAGGATTACTAATAGGTACAAAAACACTTATTTTCTTACATCGCAAATTCATAGGTTCATCATTATTTTTAAATAGCAGCTTCAAGTTAAGGTTTCTAACAAAGATTTTTAAGTCAGTGAGTGCACTAACTAAGCCGTCGCTAGTGCTAGGTATAAATTTAAGCCCCTTTTTCAATAATGAAATATAGGGTTCAGTTAGTACAAAGTCTGTCAAATTTAGAATACATTCGCGTATTTTTGCTGTCATCAGGCTGGTTTATTTACCTGCTGAACTGGACTGTCCCCCTTCTGCTTCTCTCCCTTTGGGGATTGTTTCTGCAACATACAACCTTTCATCAAGACTTTATCCAAAACGTTAACCTTTTCAGGCAAGTTCAATGATCCAGATTGTACTAAGCATAAACTACTTTGTTAATTTATGGATTTATTGCTCAACAATGAAGAACTTATGTGCGCCGCGGTCTCTATAACCGACATCTGGCCGAGAAATGAAAGGCAAAATAAAGTTATTTTAGAACGGAAAGGCCAGCTAGACCATCTTGACAGCTTCCAGGAAGGAAGCATAGCCACGCCCACAAGCCAGAAGGTAGTGACACAATTGGTTCATTTGTCAGTTGATGAAGATGCAAGTTCCACTCCTACTGCCTCTACGCAAGTATGTTCAAACCAGATGGCGGTTATAGAGACCATGGAATACATAAGTGCTTCATCGTTGAGTAATAAATCCATAAATGATCAAAGTACTTTATGCTTAGTATAATCTGGATCACAAATTTGATTCCATTTGAACTTGCCTGAAAAGGTTAATGTTTTGCATAAAGGCTTCGTGAAAGGTCGTACATTGCAGAAACATTGCCCAAACGGACAGAAGCGGAAGGGGGACAGTCCAGTTTGGCAGGTAAATAAACCAGCCTGATGACAGCAAAAGAACATGAAGGTATTCTAAATTTGAAAGACTTTGTACTAACTGAACCCTATATTTCATTATTGAAAAAGGGGCTTAAATGTATACCTAGCACTAGCGACGACTTAGTTAGTGCACTGACTGACTTAAAAATCTTTGTTAAAAGCCTTAACTTGAAGCTGCTATTTAAAAATCATGATGAACCTATGAATTTGCGATGTAAGAAAATAAGTGTCTTCTTCTCTGAAACTCGTAAAAAAGTTTTGAAACCGACCCCCAAGACTTAGTAGTTAACTTATCTAAATATACACTGACTAATAGTGAAATATCATTACTAAATCGTGGTCTATCATTTATACCATCGAAATCTGCTGACATTACTGATGTTTTGTTGGACATTAAAAAGTTTGTTAGAAATATTAGTTTAGATTCAAAGATGGCTGCTATGCTGTAAACACTGCTAAACTGCAGCTCTTCAATTAACCCGAGGAAAATCTCTGATCTGAGTGGGTATCAGGAGGTTTAAACATCAAATTGACGATAAAAAGTTGCATTTATACTTACCTAATCTAAAATCAGTTAAAAAAGTGGGAAAAAAAGTATTTATCCATCAGGATTACAAGTGATTACTTTGCTCTGAAGAGAGAAACAAACAAAGGGCCGTGTGCTTTCTTTATTCTGCCTTTCTGCTTGGGGAAAGAAAAATCTTGCAACAAGGAAGAACCATGGAAACAACTACTACTAAGACAAAGTTGTCAGAACTACAGTCACCAGTAAAGGATGGAACTGCGAAAAAACAAAGGATTGCTAGACAGCAGGAACAACAGAAACCAGAAACTAGATCCAGGACTGATCAGCCACTAAACATGGAGGATATCAAACACGCTTTACTACCTATACAGGAAGCTCTAAAGGACTTGACCTCACAAATACAAACATTTGGAGTTTTATGCAATCAATTGCTTCAGAGAATGGACTGAGACCAGAATTTCTGAAATAGAGGACAAAACTGACATGCTGGAGAAAAAAATCAAAGGTATGTGATGTGGATGTACAAGCCATGCAAAATAAACTTATTGATTTAGAAGCAAGGTCTAGAAGAAATAATATTATTATAAGAGGAATCCCTGAAAACATCCAGTATGCAGAGCTAATACCAGCCATAACACAAATATTTGAAATCCTGTTAAATGATGCTGATGAGGTGAAACAGATTGTAATAGAAAGGGCACACAGAGCGCTGAGAGAGGTACAAGCTTCTACTATGCCTAGACCTGTATATGTTAAGATATTGGACTTTCAAGATGTTAGCAAAAAAAAATGGTGGCTATGTTATGTGGAAAAATGTTAAAATATTTCTGGCTCAAGATTTACCATTACAAGTAAGGCAGGCTAGACGGTCTTTATCTGCTTACTGTAAATTTCTGATTGATAAACAAATTAAATTCCAGATGAAATACCCCAATATGCTTACATTTATGGTTTGATGGCACTAAATATTCTGTTTCCAATAAAAATCAGGCAAAAGAAGTGTTTCTGAAAGTTTTTAAAGTTCTACCTGCATCAGAGGGCTGAAAAGAACTTCCATTGAGACTGGCATGTTCCTGTAGTCAGATCCAGCATGTATTTTACCTCAAGGCTTTTCTAATCCTTTGTTTCTTCACTAAACTGTTCAGGCCTCTGAAAAAGCAATAACAATGTTTGTTTATGCTAATCTGAGGGTCTGCTGTCTGGTTTCCAGACTTTTATGACCTCCAAGGTCTATTTCCATTGTGTGGTAAACAGGAAATGCCTGGATTTCAACTGAGAGTGTCGATTTGGATGTAACACTTCCTGTGGTCCTGCTGTGAAAGAGGTCCTCCGATGTGAGTATTTCTGATGGTTTCTTGGCTTGAGAAGACAAAGAGAACTGAAAATAATATGTTAATGTTCTTTTTATAACGAAATAACATTACAGTATGTACTTAAAGCACATAATAACATGTACTTTTATTTTTTTCTTCTTTTATAGGTGTGAACCAAAATCGTTTTTTTTACTATATGCAGTGAGTGGCAGGCACTGTGTAGGGTACAGATTTAAAATGTAGGATGCATTTTTTTTTTTCTCTCTCTCTCTCTCTCTTCTGTAAAAAGTTTCTGTACATAATGATTGCAACAAAACAGATACATAAGGTAGGATAAAATAAGTACCCAAGCTACTAAAACTTTCCTTTACACAGTAATAACCTTAGAAATGAGATTTGTTTAACTAATAGTTAAACCAAAGCTGTAGTTAAGTAGCGGTGTTTGGTAGGGAATGTGTAGTTTAGACTTTGATGTAGATATGCTAGAATATATAGGTTGTACGTTTAGGAAATGTTTTAAATGTTATTACCTGAAGTTTTTCAATGTGTTGGTGTGTTTAACCTTGTTTATATTTTCTCTTATACAAGACCTATATAAATCCTGGTCCAGGGGTAAAGTGGGTAAGCACTGGTTAGGGACGGGATGTAGGAAATGCTTCCAGATTAGATATAGTGTACAGTCAATACATGTCAATTTGATAATTCCCCTCTTATATGGTTATTTGATACCAAGACCTGCGAATGTGGGAGTTGAACTCATGGAATGTTAAAGGGCTCCAGAACTTGAAGAAGAGAAAGCTGTTGCTACACATATTATTACAGGACAAAGCACTGTTTGTATTTCTACAGGAAACACATTTGATGAATGAACAATGGAATGATATTATAAAAAAGAACTGGATTAGAGAGCTAGTGACATCAGAAGGTAAGACAAACAGTGCAGGAGTGGCTATAATTATCAAAACCCAATACAAAGATAGGATTTTAGACTCCAAAGTGGATCCAAATGGGCGATGGTGTTATGTGATTTTATCGGATAATGCATTTGATAAACCTATCCTACTTTTGAATATATATGCCCCATGTAATGATCAACACAGTTTCATAGCATCATTATATCCAATATTAACACAATATGATGGTTATTATTTTGTTGTGAGTGGGGACTGGAATACCTATCAAAATCCAAAGTTGGATAGGTCTTGTCCACAAAGAGCATTTAATAAGCAGGCCGGGATAGCATTAAATGATTTTAAAGAAGATTTTCAATTATATGACCCCTTTTCTTATTCACAAGATATTAATAATGCAAATATATACACCTTCTATTCACCATGCCACAAAATGTGAGCTAGAATAGATTACTTTTTGATATCTAAAGCACTAACAAATTTAGAACCAGTGGTGGTTATACATACTCGTCATCTATCAGATCACTCAAAAATGTCGTTAAAATTTTCTAAAGATTTAAAAGACACAAGAAGGCATAGGGGTTATAATTGGTCACTCAACCCAAATCTTTTAAGTAAAAAAGAGATAGCAGACGGAATTATAAAATATTTGAAAGAATTTACAGATAGCTTGAAGCTCCAAAAACATACTCCTGACATTGAATGGGCGACAGCTAAAGCTCAAATTAGAGGATTTCTTATACAAAAAGCCTCATATTATAAGAAAATTCATAATATGATATGTGATGTGAACAGTGATATTCAAAAACTAGAAATAAGAATAAAACAACTTGATAATGAGCTGATTCAGAATTTTAACGCTCAAACTGAGGAGGAAATGTTGAAGCTTCAAAGGGATCTCTTTTTGCTTCATAATAATAAATTAACACTTCAAGAACATAGGTGTTTAGTGAAATATGCTAATAATGTTCAAATACCATCAAAAGCACTGGCAAGGATTATAAATCAATCAAAAACAACTGGATATATTTTGGAAATACAGTATAACAACACAATATATTCTAAAACTGAGGATATTGTTGATGTTTTTGGGAAAATCTATACTAAGGTGTATGAGGGGCAAACTGATAGGTCTCTACATAACCAGAATAAAAGTTTTCTGCAAAAAATTAACTTTCCAGAATTAGAAGAGAGAATGCAAAGTGACCTGATTAAACCTATTTCTAAAGAAGAAATAGTATATACAATTCAACATATGAAAGCACATAAGTCGCCAGGGCCTGATGGTATTACAGCTGAATTTTACAAAGAGTTTTCTGATAGTTTGGGAAAAGAATTGTCTCATGTATTTAATTATATAACTAAAAATAAAATTAGTGACCCCCACCTCAATGCGTCAAAAACAATTTTCATACATAAAACCAATTCAGATCCCCTTAACCCAGATAATTACAGACCAATAGCACTAATGAATGTGGATATGAAAATTTTAACATCAATTATAGCATCGAGACTAAAGGTTTTGATATATCTAATTTCTAAGGAACAAGCTGGATTTATGGCAACTAGACAAACTAGCGATAACACACTTACACTGCATAATATGATGACGTATGCTAAACAAAACAACTTTAATATCTATGCTCTTATAATAGATGCCCAGAAAGCATTTGATAGAGTAGACATAAAGTTTTTGTTTGATGTGTTACCCTATTTTAACTTGCCCCAATAATTCATTCAGATACTACAAATATTATATAGTAATCCATACACTACGCTATACATCAATAGGACTTATTCTAACAGAATACAGATTAAAAATGGTACTCATCAGGGTTGTCCCATGTCCCCCTTATTGTTTAACCTATATCTAGAACCCCTATTTTTATATATCAAGCAAAATTTGTATCATAATGCACCAATAATTTATAGGAATAAAATATTAATGTCAGCATTCGCCGATGATCTTATTATTTATTGTACAACCCCAATTTCGGACAGTGAAAAGATATTAAAGCTCACAAATGAATTTTTGGAAGTTTCTAATTATAAAATTAACTTACAGAAAACGAATATCTTCCCGTTAAGAACCCCAAAACCTTTTTCATTAATGGCCCTGATGGGGAAGTTAACATGTAAAGAAAATATTAAATATTTGGGTATCAACTTCTCTACGGATAATAAGGACTTTTATAACAATAATGTTAAATGAGTATGGGAACACATAATAGCTGATTGTGACAGATGGAAGAATTTAAAACTACCGGTATTAGCAAAAGTATCAATAGTGAAAATTAATATACTACCACGAATGTTATACATATTTAGGTCTGCCCAATTATCAATTTCAAAAAACAGTTTTTAAACAAATGCATAAAGATCTAGCTAAATTTATCTGGAACCCAAAAAGAACTAGAATATCTTATGAGAAATTAATGACCCCTAAAACAAGAAGGGGACTTGAGCTACCAAACTTTGAAGCATATTATTTGATTGTAAACGCTAACCAAATTTTAAGAATTGCTAATTATGATGTAACGAATACAAAATGGATACC
Organism: Protopterus annectens; assembly: GCF_019279795.1. NCBI lineage: Eukaryota > Metazoa > Chordata > Ceratodontiformes > Protopteridae > Protopterus > Protopterus annectens. The sequence continues at coordinate 1,150,276,795 of NC_056726.1, read as the reverse complement.
AACTTGGGTGGTCTTGAATCATAAGCATATTTTGGATAGGAAAATAAATCCTAAAGCATTACCCTTTATGGACAAAATTAGTCTGATAAAATATGGGGTCATGGACCACATAATAACCTGTGTCTCATCTTTGCAAACTTTATTTCAGTCCGTAGATTTATTGCAATATATGATGGTTCTTCAACCTTTCCACAGGAATCCTAATTTTAAACTAAATAATCAGCTGATCGATCTCAGCAAATTTCCATTAATAGTTAATCTGACTCTATTTGATGTTTTTAATAAACTTGACTTATCAGCTTTACAAATTAGACAGGAAATGAATCTACCTAGAAGTTACATTGTTATAATGAGACAAGTTAAAGAACTTGCCTTGAGCTATTTTAGGAACTTTAAACCTGCAGCCGGATTTGTGGATAAGTGCTCTGAATTGTGGCAAGCTATCCAACAAGACACTAAATTTATAGCAACTGCATACAAATTAATTAAGGATTTGAAATTTCAGGACAAAATTTTGCTTTCAGAGTATTGGGTAAACAAAGTAACAGTAACAGACAATCAGTTATTAAAAGCAATTGATATAACTAGGAAATCAGTTTCTTTTCAAAAACTGATGTACACGCAATTGATGATTTGGAACAATGCATATTACACACATCTTAGATTACATAAATTTAACCCTAGGAATTCTCCAATTTGTCCATACTGTGCAGATCAAACAGCGGATCTTCTTCATATGTTCTGGAGTTGTAAATGCGTATATAAACTTTGGAACTCTCTTAAAGTACAACTGCAAAAGATGGGTTGTCAAAGTTCTACACTGTCATGGGAATTTATGATTCTACACATTCCTCCAAGAGAGCTTTCCAGATCGCAAACTATTATTTGTATGAATATTTTTTGCTGATGAAACTCTATATAGCCACAAATTGGCTAGAACCACATAAGACATCATGGAATAATTTTAAGCTTGTGGCTATAAAACATATACTAGCACATAAATTACTTCTGAAACAAACTAACAAAAATATTAATAACCCGAAAATATGGGAAAAGGTCTTCAATATTATATTAGCATGATACTGATTTTAGGAATATATTAAATATAGGAAGCATTTCATGTAGATATTGTATAAATGGTTTGTAGTAGTTATAGTGTATTATGTGTGTGATGTTTATTGTATTTTTGTAATGTTTTTGGAAAATATATTTCAATAAAAATTTATTATGGAAAAAAAAAAGAAATATTAGTTTAAAAATGTTGTTTGGTAACAATGATGTTGGAACTGAGAATGTATTTAGGAAACCTAATATTTTTATACCTCCAACACATCCACTTTTGGAGGAATTTGATAGAGCATGTGAACGAGATTTGTTTGAGCTGTATCAGTCAGTTGTTAAATCTAAATTTTATAATCTAACATTAGATGAGTTTGTGTCAATTAGGAAACTACAAGAGAACAAGGAGGTTATTATACGACAGGCAGACAAGGGAGGTGCGATTGTGGTTTTAGACCATGAAATGTATCTCAATACTATGAAGAATATGTTAAATGATGCTGATACATATTCTGTGTTACATAATGTGGCATTAGACAAATTGATCAAAAATGTACATATGGAATTGTACGATTTGTTCCTGTGTGGTGTTATAGATGGTGAACTGTATAAATATCTTTTGGTAGAGTTCCCTTTGGTTTCCACGTTCAGGGGCCTCCCTAAGATACATAAAACTCTAAACTGTCCACCAATGAGACCAATTGTATCGAGTGGTGGATGGCTTATGGAACCAGCCTCCATTTATATAGAGAAACAACTCAGACCTGTTGTTGATAATACAGCAACAATACTTAAAGATACACAACAATTTTTGGAGAGCTATGGTACTTATATTTCTTCTCGGAATGAATTGAATGATGAACTATTGGTAACTTTAGATGTTGTATCATTGTTCACCTCCATTCCAAATGATGCAGGGATGGAATATGTGAGGCTATATCTTATAGAAAAAGGCATATCAAGGGATTTGGTTATTAGAATTTTAACATTACTTGTCTTTGTATTGAGCAATAATGTATTTACTTATGATAACATTTATTATTTGCAAAGGAAAGGGGTAGCGATGGGCACCCCTTGTGCCAACTCATATGCCAAGCTTGTGTTGGCATATTGGGAGAATAATTATGTCATAACTAATACAATTTATGGTAGAAATATATGATTCTATAAGCGTTTTGTAGATGATGTGTTTTTTATATGGGATGGGACTAGAGACGAACTTATTGAGTTTATGGACTACATAAATGGTGCAACTAATTTTTTGAGGTTTGAATATAAAAGCTCAAATAACATGATATAGTTTTTAGATGTGCAAATAATGAAAAAGGGTAATGAGATGCACTCAGAGATATATAGAAAATCATGTTGGAGAAACAATATTTTACATCGTAGGAGTATGCATCCATAGCATATTTATGGTAATATTGTAGAAAGCCAAACTTTGAGAATTTCCCGTCTTACAACAGAAGATGGTAATTTCAGTGATAAAAAAGATACACTAGCTAAAAATTTTTTAGCAAGAGGCTATAGTATGAGAGAAGTTAATAATATTTATACTGAAAATACCAATATGAGAAAAGGAAGAGGGAGGCCTTATCTAAATAGATCTGAAGGCCATGATGTAAGTGAAGGGAAGAGAGAATCTAGTACTAATATAAATAGGATAACTATACCATATTCAAACATGACTACGAAAATTAAGGACATAGTAACTAGGAATTGGAGTATTCTGACTAGTGATGATAATATCTCTGATATAGTAGGCAAGAGACCTAATTTTACCTATAGAAATATGAGATCTTTAAAAAGGTTGCTTTGTTATGAGAATAATACTAACAACACAGTTTTATCAAACAGGATGGGCTCGCTACCTTGCAGAAATTGGAATCAACGTGTTTATATGTCAGGGAATAGTGTCTATACTCATGCTGATACAGATGAGGTGTTCAATTTTGATTTCTATGCTGACTGCAGGTGTAGAGATTTAGTGTATCTGGCTGTATGCCAGGTTTGCTTTTGTTTTTATATAGGCAAGATGAACAGAGGCCTCAGAGAACATGTAAGAGAACACATATATGCCATCAGTAAAGAAGATGACCATAATGCCCTAGCTAGACATATTTTAAGTGTAGGTACCTGACATTATTTCAGGTTTAGTGTAGTACAGTTAGCGAAAAGGACAAATAGATTAGGTAATATAAAAAATTATACTGAAGAATGTGAAAACCGGTGGATTATGAGACTACAGGCACATAAAGGAAGAGGACTTAATGAGAAGGTTACTTTAAAACCATTTCTAGGAGCACGTCCATACGAGCAATAGAGCTATAAAATAATTTTAGTATTGCCATTAATATATATTATCTTGTGTTTTTTTAAAAATGTTTTGGTATGCATTTTTTATATGTTATTATATATTTTTATAAGTTAGTATATATATTTTTCTATATATATATTTTTGGTAAGAGGTACTTCTTTTTAGGCATGCACAATTGTGAATACACTCTTATTTTGAAAGTGATGAAATTAATTATTTCACATTAATATTTTGATTGGTTGTTTTTAGTTGGTGAATGCTTTAAAAGAAGCTTGTGAATACATTTGTTTTATAAGTCTGATGAAGCGTTTGTAACAACGCGAAAGCACTTACTACTTCAGTGAAAAAAGGATTTTTTTATCAGCTGTGTAGAGCATCATCTGTTTTTGTTCTACTTCATATTCATTCGGAAGTTGGCTCTTTATCCAGGACTGTTTGCTATATTTCTAAAATTAGATATAACTTCATTGTTTACCATCATACCGAATGAGTATGGCATTTTAGCCCTACTTAACTTTTTAACTGCAGAGACAGATATGATGGCAATAGATGTGGAAAAAATGTGTTCAATGCTACAAACAGTGTTGAAAAAAAAGTTTTTTTTTTATTTTGAAGATTATCTGTTCTTGCAGCAAACAGGTGTGGCCATGAGTACTCCCACGGCTAATACCTATGCTAACCTTGTGATTCATCAGTGGGAGAAAAAGTATATGAGTATTGATGCAAATGTTTTAAATAAGAAGATTGAATTTTATTCAAGATTTGTAGATGATTGTTTTTTTTTTTTATATGGAATTGAACATGGATGAATTGTTAAAATATGTGACCTATCTAAACAATACTAAAAAAAGTCCTTGTTTTTTAGATGAATTGTTCTATTGACAGTATAGTATTTTTAGATGTGTTATTGAAAAGGAAGAAAAATATAATTCACACTAGTGTGTATAAGAAAGAAGTACAGGCTAATAGATACCTGCACCGGCAAAGTATGCACCCCCCTCCACGTCTTTAGAGGAGTTATAAAGGCCCAGATATATAGAGTAAGTAAGATGAATACTAATGAGACTATATTTGAACATCGGTTGAATAACGTGATAGAAGAGTTTGTCAGTAGTGGGTATAACTATAAAGATGTCATGGAAGTGTTTGAAAGGGTAAAGATGGCCAGAAGTGAGGATGCAAGTCCAATTTTTAGCCAAGGAAAACAGACAGCAGAAAGAGTTTTGGAAAACAATAAGATTAGATACGTTGCTACGTATAATTTAAGAACGAAAGAACTGCAGAAAATAATAGAAAAAAATTGGGTAATTCTGTTAGCTTTGCTGAGCTACATAATATAATAGATGCTAAACCATTTTTTATATAAGAATCTAAAAAGTTTGAAGAGAAAACTCTGTTATAAGGATTTTAAAAGTTTAGCTAAAAATAAAATAGGGCAGAAATACGGGACTTATACCTGTATGGCATGTAGCTGTTGTGTAGATATAGAAAAACTGAATAGTGAAGAATTTATACATCCCACTTCTGGTCGTAAGTTTAATTTTTCCTGTGTAGCAACTTGCAATAGTATTAATGTGGTCTTTTTGGCCACCTGTAAAAAGTGCAGATCGTTTTACGTAGGGAAAATGACAAGGAGGTTAAAAGACCGCATAATAGAACACACATCTGACATTAGAAGGAAAAATGATAAGAATGCATTGTATTAGCACATTTTAGATAAAGGAATAGACCACAGCTTTACCTTTAGAGTAATAGAGAATGTATATAAAGATGTGAGGGGTGGGGACTTAAACAATTATTTAGAAAATAAAGAATATGAGTGGATACTTAGGCTATGTGCAGATATTGAACCAGGTATAAACAACACAATTAGTATTAAGCCTGTCCTTGTTAGGATGCAACAATATAATTTACAATATTTTATAAGATTTTGAAGTATATTTATGTAATTTATGTGTTTATAAGTTCTTAATTAAGGGTACTTTGTGATTGGATGGCTGTAGTCACATTGCATCTGCTTTGCTCCTTTTAAATGAATGAGAAAATGTAGTATGATGTTTAGCATTGAAGAAGGTTGTTTGACCGAAAGCTCTGCTTGTTGTAATAAATAACAGCACACATGCCATAAATCAAGTGCCAAATGTGACATTATCTCTGCTGTTTCATAAACTCCCTTACTCTCTGTTTGGCAATGTTTTTCTTTGCTTAAGGTTGCACAAATGCAGCTGGTATGGTTTTGTGCATTTGCTCACTGTTTGTAAAATGTGACATCACAAATTGGCAGGAAAGCATTGTAACTGTTGCTGGAGGATCTTTGCAGACATGGCAGGAGATGGGAAGGATGGTGCCAAGTTCAAGGTATAAAGGTAGAGTGTGTAGGAGTTAAAATATTTGTTGCACTCTTTGTGAAGTGCTGCAGCCATAGGCTGCTGCAGGGAGGCTGTACCCATTCTCAGTACAAGGATGAGGCTTGGAACAGCCTAGCCAAGGCTGTCTCCACTGCGACTGACATACCATGCACTGGAAGCAGTATAGGTACCACTACAGTGGGGGTAACTGGCTAGGCTTAAAATGGCCCACAAGGACAGTTAACCTTGTACTAACCTATGAACCTATGAACAGTGACCTTAATAGGCACAAACAGGCTCAACTCAACGAGTAGCTTGATGAGTTTAGAACTGCATACAATCCACAGTTGTGTAAGTATACAGATCAAGCAACTTGAAATGATATGGGATGCTGGAGATAGTCAAGACTGGTATGCATAATGCATTTATGTCTCTTTTTCTCTCTACAGAAAACAGCTGCACAAGAAATCACAGCAAACAGGGAGGCACATGCTGAAAGACTGATGCAACTCGGAGAGGCAAGGGGTATGTTTACAACACAACTGACCCTGATTGTAGTATATATTTCGAGATTCCATAAATCAGTGTCATCTGCAGCTTGCATATCTTAACTGTAATAGCAAGCATGCCTCCTTTCTTCTGCAGTTCTTGGTAATTGTATTAGGCAACTATAATAATGCATTCATGTTATGTGAGTTCAATTTCCACAAATAGCATATAAATTCACTTTCAGAAAGTATCATTTTTCAATTAGAAATGCAGCAATATTGGCTTTAATACCATATTGTTAAATTAATCTGCAGTATCTTTAAAACCATGTATGGATTATGGGCATATTCCATGGATTAGTTGTAACAATTCACAATCATTTATAGCTGCTATAAGAAAATTATATTATTGTAATCAAGCATAACTGTAACATTTCATGGTTCTAATCATGTGTTTTCTTTTTTGTCTCACCCCACCCCTTATCTCTCTCTCTTTTTTTTTTGGTGCGTTACCTGGTATAACACTGTTCTGATGTCATACCTCTCTGCCAACAAACCAGATGCATTTCAGCACATGGTGGTGGGCCAACACCTAACACCTCTAGAATGCAGCCTGGCTGTACTGTGTGCAAAGCCACTGCCCTACCTGGCCCATACATATCAGGTAGGTTTGCCCTGACAGGTGGTGCAGTGGTACCCTTCTGGAGTAGTGGAGAAAGCATTGAGTATGTCATCCACCCGGAGCTGCCAGGGATGGTGCATGATCTAACAGACACTGGCCTTGGTGCCGGCATCAGCCATCTGGACAGGTTTCTCATTAAAATAGATGACAGACTCCCACAACAAGTAATCTCACAGGGAAATGAGGAAGGGGACAATGATGCGAGTTCTGAGGAGGACGACTGGAGTCTATGCACACAAAAAATAAAATAAATGTCCCATACATAGCGCTCAACTTTGCATATGTGCCTTCTTAATGCACTTGATTTGGTTCAACTGACTATACAACATCAATGGATTACTGTCACACATCTGTGTTGTGGTGACTGTCCAAATTTTCTCTACATGTGCACTTTACTGTGTTGAAGAAATGGATATCTATGGTTCTTTCCTAATTCCCTCCAGCTAATTCTTGTATTGCTTCCTCTTTGTTTTTCCCTTTGCTAACCCCCACCTTTACCACTTTCCTATCAACCCCATTTTCACACATTTAATCTGGTCAAAAATACAATCATACACAACACCAATGGCCAGAAATGACCCACAAAAAGCCCTCACATTTTGTCCTTCACATTTGCATGGAATTTGGCATCATACACCAGTGCTGAGCAGTGGTGAATGGCTGTCCACTTCCTATAGCAAAACCTGGTGAGTTTCTGCTATATGCCGCACTAGTCCAGTTATCTCCACACAATGGTACAGGAATGCAGAGCTAAGACTAAGTAAAGCTGCTACTTTGAAACAGTTACTCTGACAGTTGTGTACACTACTGGATGTAATAAAGTATAATTGCCCATTTGGAATGTTGACATAAATTACTTTGCTTTTTTTCTGCATAGCATCAAAGGTTCAGTTCTAGATGCATCTCATATAATTTTTAGTGTAATGTTATATGTCCGTGATATGTTTAATCATCTACATCTTAATATTTGTCACAGTTATGAGTTTTTATGGAGATATATTGGATACTGACCAAACAATTATTTACTCTGACATCCATCCCAACAATTATGACATATTTATCCAGCCTTTTTCTGCTTGTCATAAGCCTGTTGTCTGTTTCCAAACCCTTGTTCACACTTATGTCAGTCACTTCATGCATTAGAGCATGGCAGCTTAGTAATGAGAATAGAACAAAAACATGTCCATGAATGTTCCATTACACAAAGCATTGTTATGTGTATGTCCATCTCTCCTTGTATGTACCCCTTCAATCCCACTCCTCTTTATGGGTGTGTATGGATGATGGATGCACAGTTCATATCATGTTTATTGCACACTGACATGACTGCTGATGGATGATACAAACATGTTACCTTGATTCAGTAAAGGATCAATGCTCCTGTGGTGTTCAAGGTTTTAAAATCTGCTGTAGGATTCCCTTTGTGTCATGTTCATGTGATGATGGATGACATGTTCATCTAATATGACATGGAAGCTGTCTTTACTGTGAAGAAGCATACAGCTCATACTTTTCAGGATATCTGGTCCTACACAAATACTTAGCATATCTGCTGAGTCATACTAATCATTTCAAAAGACATACCATCCCTTGTCATTTGTAACAAGCCATGAGGCCTGCAAAACAGCTATTAGTTTTAGAAGTACATTGAGGTAGGCATTAATAATACAATTTGGGGAAGACACATACTTTAGTGCAGTCATTTATAGTCACATTTCCACTCCTGGTCACATTTACTTAGGTAATGACATCCTGACATCATTTATTAGAAAAAGAGGATTATCTGGATTTGAAACCTGCCTTATTTGTGCTCTGATCGAGAGCTCAATGCTCTTACACACTGTGCCACAGAGAAAGCTATGCAGCAGGTGTATTTTCCACACTCGGTACTCTCCAGAGTGCTGACTACTGCACATCACTGCTGGGTCTGTGTGCACAAAGGAAGTCATAGAAAATTAAATGTTTCACTGTTTTCCTTAAGCACAGATGTTAAATTGCTTGGTGCTTATAAGTTGCACAATGGAGAAGACAATGCCAAAATTTATTTATGTAATAAAACTTTTGCCCCAACACTTCCAGGGCAGAGTACAGCATGCACACCACACCATACCAGCTGCCAGCAATTTCTCCCATAACATATCTTGCAAACCTGACATATGAAACATATATGAAAATGTGTGTGTTTCTATGTCTGCGCATGTGTGTGTGTGTGTGTGTGTGTGTGTGTGTGTGTGTGTGTGTGTGTGTGTGTGTGTGTGTGCTAAGAAGCGCATGAATCCGGGTCTTACCACCCTTATTCAAGTAGCATGCTGAAGATACTTTTACACTGCTATATGACTACACAGCAATCCCATACAGCACTTAACATGCTTTGATGATGTCATCCTCTATAAAGTGCAAATCAGATTTCTGTGCTGGCACTAACATTAAGTACTGTGTTCTACAGCTTGTGTAACTAGATAGATAGGGATTCTAATCTCACAGCAGTCAACTTGAGAGAGAGAGACTGTGTGTTCATTCAGCTAGTAGTATGGAGACAATTTTATACCAGGATGTGAGTCCACAGCTTTGCTAGACACCCATCCCAACATGTTTTTCTCTGCATACACTGATGATATCATCCTCTATAAAGTGCACTTTGTCACTATTAACAATAGATGTCTGTGTTGGCACTAGTGTTAAGCACTGTATTCTGCAGCTCTTATAAATAGATTAGGGTTCTAACCTGACAGTAATCAACTTGTGTGTGTGTGTGTGTGTGTGTGTGTGTGTGTGTGTGTGTGTGTGTGTGTGTGTGTGTTTATTTAACTATCAGTATGGAGACAATTTTATTCCAGGATGAGAGTCTACAGCCATGTCAGACACTCCTCCCAACATGTTCTTCTCTGCATACACTGCCGATGTCATCCTCTATAAAGTGCACTCTGATATATGTTCATAGTTGTTTACTAGGCTAATGACCACAAGGGCCTTTTTAAGCCTAGCCATGTATCCCAAATCTCTGAAAAGTTCTGATACCCTTTATAAGTGTAAGCATGGGGCTGGGAGATGAACCATTTACAAGTTACATCTCCCCTTAAAAGCCTGTAGGCGACAGAATACAGGGATAGGGCCTTGAGGCAGTCTACATAAAACATTTTACTTAAGCCCTGTATTCTTTTAGTAAGGAACCTCTGTGGATGTTCCATTTGTTGGATATGCCTGGTTAGGTACATACCAAAGGGGGAAATGTACTCAATGATAGGTCTGATGAATGCCAAATACAGTGGAACAATGACTTCCTTGGACTTAGATGTCATACCTTTGTTTAAAAGTTGCACAATATGCAATGATTTCCTCACCACTGTAGACACGTGATGGTCAAAGGCTAAATTACTATGTGTGTCAGTCCCTGACTACTGGGTCGACTATAAGGGGTGTGTTTTATTTTATTTTATTTATTTTATTGCATTTGATTACCGGGAAGTCCACTGGTCCTAAAAGAGCCCATTTTCAGTAGAGGCCCGGGGAGAAAAGCTCTAATGAGATGCAGAAAAAATATAAACATTAATTAGTACAGAAGCAGAAACAGTGTTACAGATAGCAAATATATTAACATATACAGAATATATACATAAAAGCAGGAATCTAGTTTGTTTGATTACAGTAATATATACAGAAAATATACATTAAAGCAGAATTCAATGAATTCAATCAGAGTGGTATAAACAGAGATATATTAATCAGTATTATTGTACCAGTATCAACAAGTAAAGATAAAAATAAATATGGAGAAAGTATCATCAGTCACTAGTAGCAAAAGACATAGGAGTTTAGTAATCATATAAGGAGAGTGAAGAGGTTAGGTTATAGAGTAGGAACATAGCCAGCAAGAGTTGAGATGATTTTTAAGCATTTGTTTGAAGGTGGTGGTGCTGCCTGTGTTTCTTATAGAAGGTGGAAGTGAGCTCCATAGTTTGGCGATGGTGAAGGAATAGAGGAGTTGACCAGCAGGTAAGGTGGGCTTATCTACTTTTGAAAGTGGATGATTTTCAGATCTTAGATGCCTGCTGGAATGGTATTTGGCAAGTAGAGTTGAGAAAGTAGGACAGTCTGTAGGTCTGTAGATTATTTTCTGCACAGTAGTTAGTTGGGTGAATGAGAGATGGTGGGGGAGTTACAGTCACCCTAATTGTTTCAGTGACTTACAATAGTGGGATGAGAATTTGGCCTTGGTGGCAAATTTTGCAAAAGGAGAGAGGGTAATAAAAAGGTAGTTGCAAGGGTTTGTCTAGTAGAGAGGCTAAGAAAGTGTTGGCGCCTGCAGAGCATGTCAAGCTTTTGGTGCATTTTTTGATGTTATTATTTATGTGTAGGTCAAAGTTAAGGTTTTCATCTATAATAATGCCTAGTAACTTAGTGTGTGGGACAACTTCTATAGTGGTACTTTCTTGAGCTTGTATAGTGAAGAGTTTTTTATCAAATGGAGTGGTTTTCCTAGGAGTAAAAACTACTAGTTTAGTTTTTTTTTTATTTACGGCAAGATGATTGTTAAGCATCCAAGATTCAGTAGAAGTGAGGGCATTCTGGATAATTTGCTGGAGTTCAGAGCTGGAATTTGCAGTGCATACTGGATTACTGAGCATTGTGGGGTAGTGGTGTGAAAATTGTTAATAAAGATGCTAAATAAGACAGGACCAAGTATAGAGCCTTGGGGTACCCCTGTGGAAGTATTGAGGAAGGGAGAGTAAGACTGTTGTCATTTGGTGGATTGCTGCCTATTGGAGAGATAGCTGGTGAACCATTGTAGGGTAGGGGTAGAAATGTGGAGGGTGGATAGTTTAGAGAGTAGGATAGTGTGGAAAATGGTATCAAAAGCTTTGGAGAGGTCAAGGAAAAGTGAAGCAATTATTTTACCAGAATCCCTTACCCGGTTAACTGTATCAAGGAAGGATAGGAGGGCGGTAGTGGTACTGTGTCCTCGTCTGAAACTATGCTGAATGGGTGATAACATTTGATTTTCATGCAGGTGGTTGAGGAGTTGGGCATGGATGCATTTTTCCAGTAATTTAGAGAGGGTTGAGAGAATTGCTATGGGTCGTAAGTTTGTGGTGTCTGTGTTGGTGCCACCTTTGTGTACGGGAAGAATGAATGATTTTTTCCCAGATGTCTGGGACAAGGGATTCTTTAATTGATCTGTTAATGAGTATGCTGATGAGATAAGCTATAGAGTTTGCTGCTAGTGGCAGGAAGTATGGGGGTAGATTGTCAGGGGCCAGAGTACAGAGTTTTTTTTATTGTGCTGGTGGGTATGGGGGAGAATTGTAGGTTAGGGTTAAGGGTAGACTTGTTTTCTGAGATGATTTGTTCATCAGCTGTCTTGGTGGTGGTGTGTTAACTGTAGGAAAGGTGGCAGTTAGGTTAGCTTAGCTATGATGTCAGTGAAGTAGGAATTGAAGAGGGTAGCAAGTTCAGTGGGAGTTTTTTGTGGGTCAGGAGGTGGATTGCTTTGAGAGCCTGGGTGTAATAGTTGGCTGATGGAGGACCAGAATTTTTGGGGATTATTTTTATGTTGGCTTTGTAGGTGGAAGTAGTGGTCTTTTTTATCAGTGCTTATTAGACGTTTTGCCTGGTTACAGAGTTGCTTGTAATGTAGTAGAGTTGAGGGGTCTTTGTTTTTCTGCCATGATTTCCAGATTTTTATCCCTTGTGGACATTACTTCTTTGGTGGATTTTGAGAGCCAGCATGTATGGTTATGTTATGGTTATGGAGGGGAGCGGAGTGAGTGTAGCGAACGGAGCGGGTTCAATCCCACAGAGAGAAGACCTGAAAAAATGATCAGTTTAAAGGTGAGTACTGAGCTTAAAATATCAGTATCTAACAAAAGCTTAATTGAAGTAGCTCTGGAATACTTTAATTTACACTGCAGGCACATAAACAGGGCTGTTTGGCAGTTTTAGAGAGAGTTGTGATTAGTCTAGAGACTATGCAGAAAGTAAAAGCAAAATTTACTAATGTAAAAAGTTACTGTCACTATTAAAGACAGATGTCTATGTTTGTACTAGTGTTAAGTACTGTGTTCTGCAGCTTTTTATAAATAGATAGATAAGGGTTCTAATCTCACAGCTATCAACTTGAGTTTGTGTGTGTGTGTGTGTGTGTGTGTGTGTGTGTGTGTGTGTGTGTGTGTGTGTGTGTGTGTGTGTGTGTGTGTGTGCGCGTCGATTCATTAATTAGTCTGAAGACAGTTTTACACTGGGATGTCAGTCCACAGCTATGTCAGATACTCTTCCAAAATATCTTCTTTTCTGCATGCACTGATGATGCAATCCGCTATAATGTGCACTTTGACAGTGTCAAAAGTCAGATCTCTGTGGTAGCAGGAGTCTTACATTGTAAGGAATGCAATTTCTATACCTACACAAGTGTGATGTTCAAATCTGACCTCAGTCAACTTGTGTGTGGTTGATGGTATATTACAGTCATTGTATGATGACTTTTAATCTCTTTTCATTTGACTTCCATTCAGAAGACCTTTTGCATAGCCTTCTGAATTCAACATCCCCTTTTTCCTGTTGTCCACATAACATCCATTATGTGGAATACTGAGGATGTCATCATCTCAAGGATGCATGCACACATTGTGAAGGAGAGCATCTCCATGACTCTCTGCAAGTCATGTCCAGACCACTGGATGTGCAATTGCTAATTCTGTCATGGGGTTATGCACATGTCACATATGGACAGAGGCCATTTGTATTAAATCAAACACATACACACATACACAATGGATGGCACAGTAGTGAAGTGGTAGCATTGTCACCTCACAAAAAGAGGTTCTCCAGTTTGATTCTCAGCTGGGCTGCCTTCTGTGCCAAGCCTGCATGCCCTCCCTGCATTCATGTGAGTTTTCTCCAGGTGTTCTGGTTTCCTCCCGTGTTTCAAAGACAGGTATCTGGGGTGTTTTTCACCAGGCCTCTGTTGAAAAGTGGCTTTGTTCCAAATCGGACTTTTGCATAAACAAATGTTAAGCAAATACCCATGCTATCTTACATCACATAGCTATAGTGATTTGTGTTTAAATGGTATAATAATGACTAGGATTTTAAGTGCTCCTGGGTGGTAGCCTAGTAATGTCTTATGACCCTTTGAACATTGCACATGTTAATGTTGTTGCCATCCACATGTGGTATGTTGAGGTGTGGATGTACTGTAGCCCTACAACAGTGCATTTCAATCTGTGATTTGAGCTACTGTGTTGATGACCACTGCTACCATTTGGTTACCTGTAATATGCCTCCTGAGGACTGTTGACATGCAATGATGCTATGTATATTTTTGCTTACCAATGAATATGTTTCTATATTGGAGTATATCAACATTCTGCAGAGTTCTCATTCAACCATCAAAGTGACAGATGCAGTATGGCACAGGTGTGCATGTGTATACTTATCATCTGGAAATGTTTTCTGACATACAGCAATGTTATGTCATACTGTTTACATGGGTGCATACACCTGGGTTCGTCCACATGTCACATGTTGTAATGCTGTACACACACAAACATATGAGATGTCGAGATTGGCTTGCAGCCTTAGGGAATTAATTGTATGCACAATCGTGTTGCTATTCTCAAGGATTTTTGAGGTGGTCCCCAGCAGCATTGTGTGACAGTCAGCATTTGTGTCAGTAACTGTTCTGCATGAACGACATCCACCTTAGTTGTAATATGCCCATATATGGTGTTCCACTGATAAACATATAGGCATATGATGTACAGCTGATGTAATGACATGAAATAGGTAGAGTTGTACAACTCTGTTAACAGTTCCACTGTGTCAGATGTGATTCAGACACAAGGTTTTATTTGGAGATGATGTACAGTGTAAAGTCCAGTTATAGCATAGGTACAGCTATAGTGTGACTGCACTGCATCACGGACATACCACTACACCACATACGTATTACCACTTGATAGTTAGTATGAACATATATTGATGAATGTTAGGATTTCATGGCAGTATAACATTTTCACTGGCAGTGTCAGGGAGACAGTGATTGTGTGGCACATGTGTTGAGTTTTGACATGTACTTACAGAGGGTGCTCCATGTATTTTTTTTTTCAAAAATCTTTATTTTTTTTATGCTATTAAAATTTAACAGATACATCCAAAACATTTGTCTAGATGGTAGTGTCCAACCATGACAATATGAATAATACACATAGAACAGGTAGTAACTTATTTACAAAATATTTAAAACTATACACACAAAATAGATAATTTACAATATATACACTCTAATAAAAAAATGCCAAAAGTCTAATAAATGAGCATATAATCTAATTAACAGTAAAAAAGAAAAAAGAGGATTAAAAAAGGAGACTTAGTTATAATAATTGCATAGCTTATTATTTTCAAGAATGAAGTGCATACAAAACCAATATTTTATAACACATGAATAAAACCCTGGAAAACTAGCACAATCAAAAAACAATCAACTAGTGGGAAATTTATACTTGTGGTTTATATTGCTTGAATACATTCAAACAACTTCTCCCAGCAATTATCATAATAAGTACATTCAGAAGGATTAGAGATAATTTATAGTTTAGGATGTACATGATAGCCATTTGTTTGAAACCATCCCAATTGATTTTAGATCTATCTGTCCAATTTTGGGTAATAAAAAGTGGGAATAATGTGATTAGTATATGAATATCTTTTTAAGCTAATTCATTTGGAGGGATATGTAAAAGAACAAATTCCCATGATAGTTTATTCCCAGGATAGCAAACTACTAAACCAAGGACCCAAACAAGAAACAAAAAAAAAACACAGAACAATAAAACCAAAAATACAGCACGTTAATAACACTCTGTTGCCACGGCTTAGAATAGCCTCCTTGAAGGCTATTCTAGGCAGAGAAACCAGAGTGTTACTAAAGTGCTGCGCTTTGGTTTTACTGGTCTGTGTTTTTTTTTGTATTCCCAGAATAGTTTAATGAAGAAGACCACATTATTCATGCTACAGTCAGAGATTCAGAAAACAAATTTAGTTGTTGGACAAAAACTACAGCTATGATTTTCCAAATTCAAAGACACTGCAGAAAAAAAAATAACTAAGCTGTTTTCTAAATCAGAAGTCAGTGTAAGATGCTGTCCAGCAGAACTCATTTTAAAAGAACGTTAACGCAAATGCCAACTACAAATGACAAAAAATCCCAAAAAGGGAAGGCATCACTGATCAGTATTAGCAGAAAACTACGGGCACTCATAAAATTGTCTAAGGCCAGCTTCTACGGGAAAAATTGCACAGGACACTAAGGATAATCACAAGGCTTTCTTTAGTTATGTTAGGAACCTGGGTGGTAATTCCCAGATATGCTCAGAATTAGTTCAAAATGACAAAAAATACACCGAACCCACAGACATTGCCAACATCCTAGCTGACAGGTTCAGCGCAACCCCCCCCCCCACCAAAAGGGCAAATATCTATCCCAGCAGAGTGCTGCCCCCCTGACATCTCAGATGCTCAGGTAAGAGACACCCTCTCCAAAGCAAAAAAACACAGCATCAATGGGAACAGACGGTGTCCTGGGCTGCATCCTTCATGAACTCCAAGAACAGCTAAACCCAAACATAAAACTACTGTTCAATCTCAGCCTTACTACAGGATATGTGCCCAAAGAGTGGCGTACAGCAACAGTGGTCCCTCTCCATAAAGGTGGTGCCTCAACGGATCCTGGAAACTATCGCCCCATAAGCCTGACTAGCTTGGTCTGCAAAGCTATGGAAAGGATCATCACGGACCTCATAAATAAAGATATTGGGGACCTACAGACACTGGATACTACCTAGTTCGGCTTTGTTAAGGGCAGATCCTGCCTCTTAAACCTGGTTGATTTCTTTGAAACAGTCAACAAGGCCATTGACGAGGGGAAGGTGGTCCACACAGCCTACCTGGACATCGATACAATACCCCACTCGGGCATTATAGATAAGCTCACCAGCTTAAATATAAACCCCTATGTCACTAGATGGATTGCAAACTGGCTCAAGGACAGAACCCACATGGTTAGAATTGCTGGAGCCATGTCAGACTCCAAACCGGTTATAAGTGGTGTCCCACAAGGCTCAGTCCTGGGACCTCTCTTGTTCGGTATATATTTCTCGGAGGTACAGGCCAACACAGAAGGACTGTGGCTGATGAAGTTCGCAGATGACTGCAAACTGGGCGCCATAATCGACTCTCCAGCCGACACAAGCATCCTCCAAAAGGGCCTCATAGAAACAGACAACTGTTGCCAGAGCCATGGCCTCAAGCTAAATGCCAAAAAGTGTTTAGTCATCCCCTTTGGCAAAAACAAAGTGCCCACAAATTACCACATAGGTGGCAATCCATTAAGTACAGAAGAAGTAATTAGGGACCTAGGGACCCAAGTTGATAGCAATCTCTCATTTGACAACCACGTGGCCAAAGTGGTTAGAAAAACATTTTATATAGCCCACCTAATCATGAAGGGATTCACATCTAGATCAGCGAGGTCATCATGCCTCTTTACTCATCCCTCATCAGGCCCATAATTGAGTACAATACCCCTTTTGGGATGTACCTTACCAGACACCTGCAGCAACTGGAAAGACCCCAAAAGTACCTCACCAAGAGGATCAAAGGGCTCAAACAGATGCCATATGCTGCCCCGTTAAAGAAACTCCAGCTCTACTCAGTGGCATACCGCCTGTTCAGAGGCGATCTGTGCCTGACATATAAAGCCATGTCCAACCTGAAATTAATGGACATGCTGCACCTCAGAAAATCCAAATCCCATCGAGCTACGAGCTCGAGAGACTTGAACCTCAGCACTGAAATAAATAGGACATGCTGGAGGGACAGATTCATAACCCAGAGGCTCCCTTCACTCTGGAATAAAATCCCAGTCCAGGTTAGGCAGAGTCCCTCATTGACTGTCTTCAAGAGGAATCTTGATGAGTGGATGGGAGATCGTAGGTTTACCCCAGGTATCACTTCTGTCTCACTGTTAGACAGAGGCACAGTATACTAACCTCAAAAAAGGGCATAGCAAAATAAATTTAAAATGGGTGGCGAAAGCCAAACACATTCTGGTTAGGCTTATAAATGCCCTAGGGCAGATAGCCTAGTATGAACCTATGAACCTATATACAATACCATGTGTAGATCAACATTACCATAAAACACATCTCTTCTAACCAGAGATTGACAGCCACACTTTATTTCAGTGAAACCTCACTTCTAATATCTTTCATAGAAAGCCATGTTTAGAAGAGTATATTAATTGAGCTGCAAAAGTGTGATTATGATTACCTATTTCTATAATAGGATGCACTACCATCACACTTTCCAATCAAGGAGAGTAATTATAAAAATAATCAGGTGATGGTAAGTATAATATAACTGCAACTTCATGCCATTTCATAAAGAGCACTATCTAGCCTGCATTGTTGGTATGGGGGGGATAAAATCCTGGGTTCAGTTAGAGGCTAATGTGCTTTACAGGCAGAGAGGATAGACTTGCCCATCGTGAGGAGGGGCACACACTTGGATAAACTGTCACAACTGGTCCCTGTCAGAAGCTAGGGACTTTCTTAGGGGGTTTACTGCAGGTGGTCAGGGTTCAGTATGAGCTGCACGTGGAGGCCTGTATAAGACATTATGGAGCCCATTTCATTCCAACCACTAGGGACTGAATGAATGCATGCCAGGCGTGAGCAATTAGGTTAAAACAGTACTCAGCTGCACCAGCGTGATGTCCCAAGTACCTCGATCTCCCCACTATCCTCATACATGGATCAGGTATTGTCTGCTGTAAGTAAAGGAAGACTCAGACCCATAAGGAGAGGTACTTATGGTGAGAAAAAAAAAAAGAGTACAAAGAAAGGAATTTCCACTTTTTAAATCTAACAGATCTGTCTTTTGAGTTATATATTTAATAACTCTCCACACCTAAAAATCGTGATGAAAGAATCCAAAACTCATACCAATTTTTTTTTCATTTCTTCTGTATCCCCTATGTAGCACTACAATTGTGAATGCTGTCACACCACATATCTGCCTGCTCTGTAGCACATTTCACCGGAAGGTGACAATATTCTGCGCCACCGTGATAATACAAACACTGCAATACAGTAACTCTAACAGAACCTTGAAGTTACATATTTTCCATCCTATATTTTCGAGGTTACAAAATGTCAAACCATTGTCCTCTGACCCATTAATGTTAGCAGAAAAGCCACAAATAACACAGCTTGAGCATAGAAAATCTTTGTTTAGAGATGCATGCATTAGGCAAGTGTTTTGCTAGAAATAGATTTAAAATATACACTTTCTAATAAAATACAAAATACTCACATTCTGAAATGAATAGAACAGTTAGAAGTAACATTCCGCTTTAAAGTTCCTGCTGGGAGGAGCTGCTGACCCACACATGTACTCTATCAATTGTTTGGAAGCACTTTATTAAAATGAGGTAGAATCAGGGTCATTTAAATTACACTTGTGTGACCAAACCATGCAACTTCCTGAGTTTTAAAGTTTCTATACCAGTAGATCAGAGAATTTCCTGAGTTTGCTGTTCAGCAGAAATGTTATGTTTTAAAACCACACAGCTGCAAATCTATTCAGTTTTTAAAGAAATGGTTATTCAACAGGAAGATCTTAATATGTTGATATGTTGAGTATAAACTCAGGCCTGCCACCTGATGCAATTAGTGAAGCATATGTAAGCTGTTACAGCTGACATGATGTTTAGTCTTATCTAGTTTCATAACTCTCCTATTTGTTTTAAGTCAGGGAAAAGACAAAAAAGGGGCAATGGTCTGAAATTAGTAACGGGTAAATATTAAGTCTATGCCTACACCTGCCATGTTTTATTAACATGAGCACAGAACTGGAGAATAATGGGAAGAAAAAGTTTAATATATCCGGTGCGTCTACATACTGAAGAAATAAAGATACTGGCAATAGACTACAGTGCCCTTTCAACATGACTTTTCATTAAATATAGATGGGCATGGAGTTTATAGTATGAGCACATTAAATGGCACAAGCTTGACTCTGAATTTACGGCCTGTGATGTACGTCTGCTGCTCATTTTTTAATGAGAAAAGTAATTTCCTATTTTTTTATATTTTATGACAGTGAAAATCAAACTACATTCAGATCCTGTTTAACTTAGCAAGTGTTGCTTGATCATATTCTAATGTAAATAAATAATCATTCCATTGAATTTGTTGCACACATCAGAAAAAATAATTTAATAATAAAATGTACCTTTCTTAATCAGAAATGTAACTGTGAATGACACAATTGTAGAGTGATCTGTGTCAATTCATTATTCAATGGTTTATACAGGGTCACAAAACCAGGAGATTGTTATGGCATCCCTTATATTGGGGTTGGCATAATGATTAAGGGTTTTACATCATGGATACAAGGTACAGGGTTTGATTTTGACCTTGAGTTATTGCTTAGGCTTGTACTTATGAACCATTTTTTACATGGGATTGTAAAGTCATTGGATATCGGTAATGATATATATATATATATATATATATATATATATATATATATATATATATATATATATATAGATAGATAGATCTTATCTATATCTCTTTCTCTCTTCATTTTTATTGAAATGTATCTATATTGCTATTTTTATTGCATTGTATATCTTTGGAGCTTTTGTCCCTGTGCCTTCGCTGAAAAAGGACAATATCTCAGACGGACACTTCCAGTCAACATATGTAAAATAAAACAGAATAAAATAAATATATATATATATATATATATATATATATATATATATATATATATATATATGTGTGTGTGTGTGTGTGTGTGTGTGTGTGTGTGCGTGTGTGTGTGTATATATATATATATATATATATATATATAGATAGATAGATATAGATGCATTTATACAAACAGTGAAAAAGAGGGACAGAGATTGTGAGAGAGAGAGATGCACGTATTCCTTACCACCTGGACTAAAGTGCAAAAACAGGTATGGGAACTTATAGCATGATGTTAAGCATACCAGTGTCTCTTTTTTGTAATTATCTTTCCAAACAGTAGAGGTCCAGTTCTGTGCAAGAAGACTTACTGCATATCCTTTTAGTTTACTCTAGTAAGTAGATCAGGTAAAGATATGTGCAAAGGCAAGGTATAAAGTAGGAGAAACACAAGACCATATATTAGATATATAATATATTAAAGGATTGGGGGACGGGGGAAATGTTTAACATATCATCTAAAATTCACAACCACAGCGAACGCTCAAGGAAAACCTCTTACACCACAGAAAGAAGACTCCACAGCAACCCTTGAAAAATTTAATCCACTTGAAAGACAGAATTCACAGTAACAAAAATACAAAACCAAAGCTCAAATTTCGTTCTCTCTAGCACCTCGGCAAAATAGCCTTTACAGAGTAAAAGATGTTCTTATACTAACTTTCAGCTCTGTTTATATCTTACAAACCCCTCCCAAATCAGTTCACAATCAATTATTCAATTATTTCAAACAATCAATTAAAAACTTAAAAACATAAAAAGGCACAACTTTCCATTAAAAATACAGTCATTAAAGTAAACTTTTCCATGAACAATCACAGTTTAGCCCATTTGGTTTGAGTGTATTAAATTTTAGTATCAAATACAATTCCTTTTTCCTTAACATTTGTTTTATACATTTATCATTCAAATATTTGGTATTTTGAATACTATCTAACACTGTCACCTTAATACCCTCATTTCTCCCTTCATGATGACTATGAAAATGAGCAGCCAAGGGACTAGTTTCCTTATTATTTGTAATATCTCTGACATGCTCTTTAATTCTACAAGCTAATGTTCTTTTGGTCTCTCCAATATAATACTTTTTACAAGGGCATTCAATACCATAAACTACTGCTATTGAGTTGCAGTTATAAATTCTCCTTGCTATAAAGGGAATTCCATTAATTTCATCAAATTGTTTAACAATGAACCTACAAATAGTGCATTTGCCGCACCTTTTCGTTCCCTGTTGAACAACTTGTGTATACATTAACATATTTGGCATTTTGAACCGACTATGCACCAAGAAATCTTGGATATTTCTACCCCTTCTATATGAAAAACTGATATTTTTATCTGACAAATAATTCATTTCTCTTTTTAATAAATTCCAACTATATATCACATGCTCCTTAATGTATTCTGTTAATATAGAGAAGGTAGAGACAAAATACATAACATCTTTTGGCTCCTGAGATACATTCCGTATCACCCCTTTATTATATTTACCTTGATTTTTAACCTTTCTTAAACTTTCTCTAAGATAATACTCCTCATAACCTCTCATTTTAAATTTATTATAACTTTGTATATATTCCTTTTCTTTAATGTTAGGGTTACTACACAACCTATTCACCCTATTAAACTCAGTATACGGAATTGCCTTGATAATATGTGCTGGGTGGTAACTTGTACCATGCAATACTGAACCTGCTCCTTGAAATTTTCTATGAATTCGATATTCTAACAGCTTATTATTATATCCTATTAATGAAACATCCAAATACTGCACTTTCTGCCCATTCTGAAGTCCATCAAACTTTATACCCATACTGTTACTCTGTATTTCCTTCAAAAACTTTTGCACATCTTCTTGTCCATCTTTACAAATGAACAACAAATCGTCAATGAAACGGTAGTATTTATACACATATTTCTTAAAAAAAGAATTAGTATATATGTATTTATTCTCAAAGTACCCCATGAATGTATTTGCATAACTGGGGGCGAAAGCCGCCCCCATCGCCGTGCCCTGCTTTTGCTTAAATATGGAACCATTGAATTCGAATATATTGTTGTTCAAACATATATCAATTAATTCTAATACATATTGCACTGCATCCGTATTACCCATAAAATACTTAATAGCTGCCTTACCATCCTCATGTTTTATGTTGGTATACAAACTAACCACATCAATTACTACAAAATGCATATTGTCCTGCCAGCATATGTCCTTAACTTTAGTTATCAAATCAAAAACATCCTTGATGTAAGATGGTAACTTATAAACAACTGGTAATAGATAATTATGCAAAAATTTCGAGATATTTTCCAAGAAACCATTTGTAGCTGAAACTATCGGGCGTCCTGGTGGAGAAAAAATATTTTTATGTATTTTTGGTATGCAGTAAAAGCACGGCATTCTGGGTACATTAATATTGAACTTCTCTTTTATATCTCTATAAGAAAATACTGTAATCTATAACCTTTGTCAATAACATACTCATACTTCTGTTGGGCTTCTAAGTATTCATTTAACCCCACTTTTTCATACACTTCCTCATTCCTTAAATGTGCATAGCACATATCTAAATACTGAGCCACATTTAGAATCACCAATTTCCCTCCTTTATCAGAAGGTTTGAATATAATATTATTATCTCTACTTAAACTATTCAAACATTCCCATTCTGTTTTAGAAAGATTATACTCCATCCTTTTCTTGTGTCGTTGAAATTTTTCAAATTCTGCTTCAACATTATGCGTTAATGCCTTTTGAAAATATCTAATATTCTCATTACTTTGCGGTGGCATAAAGGCACTAGCAATTTTAATATTACTAGTATCAAATTCTATATGTTGATTTATATCTGGTTCTGAATTACAAGAAAAAAATTCTTCATCCACATTATGAGCAGAAACATCATGGGCAGAAACATCATTCCCAACCCCTCCATAACATATAGTAGATTCATCATTTTTATCTTGAAACATATCCATCAGATATAATTTTCGACTAAAGTGAAATATATCAGCCTTTAACATATGTACCCTCGGAATAACAGTGGGTACAAATTTTAACCCTCTGTTTAAAACACTTAGGGCACATTGCGATAAATCACAGCCAGATAAATTCATTACATACTCACAATTTGACGAATTATCATTAACACAAATAATTTCAGTCCCACTGTCTGTCCCATTTACTCTTTTTATTCGTACGCTGCTTTCCGTAACCTTCCTTGTTGTATCCTTGTCCATTCCAACTTTGTTTCCGACTGAAACGGTTATCTTGAAATGGATTCATTCCCTTGTTGTTCCCCGGTTTAGGAAGCACTGGAAACTCTTCATTATCAGTCTCACCCTCCGTGTACGATAAACCACTCTCTGCTGAAGTGCACGCCATTCCTTCTGTTTCCGTATCATTCTCTCTGCATTCAAAATGCACCCGTTGTCGTCGTGCTTTGGGATTGGTCGATAGAAGAAACGCCCTCTTACTTTCATAGTCCCGAAGATCTCTATGTAATTTACTTTTCTTTCGGTCTATAAGCTCAGACTCATACACAATCAACTGTTCATTCGTTTTGGCTAAAAACTGTTGAAGTTCATCATGTTTAATTTTACTAGATATTTCAGAACACATTACTTTTATTTCTTCTCTTAACTTATGCTTTTTCAGCACATCTCTTTCTATGAGTATCCGGACCCACTCTTTACTGCACCGATGTGCAGCTGCTAACCATCTGTCATGAAACTGCTTATCATCAGAGCAAGCAAGGTCAAACGGGGTAGATGGATTTTTTATACTTCGCAACCCTCTGGGAGTAATATCTAACTCCTCATAACGCTGTAGACTTTGCAAGTTCAAAAATACTGAAGTCTCTTTAAATAACAGTTTTTCTATTTGTACATATAGATCACGGATTTCAGGTGCAATTAATGTCTCTATTTTCTTACCGACACGTGCAAATGGATTTTGTTGCCACAACTTGCGATCCTGCTGCCATTTATTATATATAACAGATGCTGCTTCACCATTATGTGCTTCATCCCTTCCTTGTACAGCTCCCATATTCATAGAACCACCTGTACCATTCGAAACAGCAAAAAAGCTATCGATTGACTTTTGTGTGCTGTCCATAGCAGTCTCTCTGAACATCCTGGGTAATGCTGCAAAGGAGTCACTAGCCATAAATTCACAACCACAGCGAACGCTCAAGGAAAACCTCTTATACCACAGAAAGAAGACTCCACAGCAACCCTTGAAGAATTTAATCCACTTGAAAGACAGAATTCACAGTAACAAAAATACGAAACCAAAGCTCAAATTTCGTTCTCTCTAGCGCCTCGGCAAAATAGCCTTTACAGAGTAAAAGATGTTCTTATACTAACTTTCAGCTCTTTTTATATCTTACAAACCCCTCCCAAATCAGTTCACAATCAATTATTCAATTATTTCAAACAATCAATTAAAAACTTAAAAACATAAAAAGGCACAACTTTCCATTAAAAATACAGTCATTAAAGTAAACTTTTCCATGAACAATCACAGTTTAGCCCATTTGGTTTGAGTGTATTAACTGGACTAAAGTGCAAAAACAGGTATGGGAACTTATAGCATGATGTTAAGCATACCAGTGTCTCTTTTTTGTAATTATCTTTCCAAACAGTAGAGTTCCAGTTCTGTGCAAGAAGACTTACTGCATATCCTTTTAGTTTACTCTAGTAAGTAGATCAGGTAAAGATATGTGCAAAGGCAAGGTATAAAGTAGGAGAAACACAAGACCATATATTAGATATATAATATATTAAAGGATTGGGGGACGGGGGAAATGTTTAACATATCATCTAAAATGTCAGCAGTGTAACACCTCTTTTCTTATCATGCTCTACAAGGTCAGTACTGGAAAATACTGGTGTGGGAATGGAACTCACAATCTTATAATCTTCCAGCATGAAAAGTGAGTGTGATGCCTGCTGACCACTATTTTTGCTAATACACTAATGACCCCCCACCCCAACTTTCAACCTTCTAACTGTATCTGTTGACATTTAAACAGTATCTCCCACAAAAAATGTATTCAAATTGTTAGGTATTCTCTAAGATGTAATATATGTGCACGTATAAAATCTGTGTGCCATTAAGATGAATGAATATGAGGTATAGATGTAGATGTGACCAACAAAGAGCTTTGCTTGAGACATACTCAGAATTTAAGGTGCTCATGACATTCAAGTCCCATTAAGAGTATCTCCCTTAAAGATAAAGATGCTTGAATATGCAATATTTCACACATGCCAATTTATGGGACAGTGCTCTTTCATTAAAAAGTATGTATTATACACATTAACTATATTAAATCAATATATACTCAATCAACATATAATGGTCTATATTATGTATGCAATGTGGTATACACATATTAATATTGAAACAAAATAAATCTCCACAGTTCCAATTGTAAATGTAATAAATACAATACACAGTTCGAATGACAATAAAACACTCAATATTTATTAAAACAAAAAACAACCGTTAAGCGCTTTCATTCACAAAGAACTTCTTCAGACCTGGTTGTCACACATACAAAATTCACATTTATAGTTTGCTCAAGTCACATGAACCAAAACATTAGCAGTGTTTTAACCCTTTCTTACATAACACTGCTTTAAAGTTTTCCATATCATTCATACCTGGATTTGCACCTGTGTTTAGCCTCACTTGCCAAGCATATTCTTTCCAGTTTAAATCCACTTCTGCATCCCATCTCTTGTCTGCATTTAAAACTTGGTCAATAACAGTAAAACTAAAACCCACTTTAACTCTGTTATGACAGTTAACACATGTCTTGCTAGGGCATTAGTTACATCCAGTTTTTCAACTGCTCTCAGGTGCTCATAATTTATGCGATGGAAGCTACGTATAGTTCTTCCTATGTAAAATCCATCGCAAGAATTACATAATACTAAATACACAATGAATTTAGACTTGAAATTGTAATTCCCCTTTATATTGATAGTAAAGTCCTGAACCTTTACTACTATTTTATTCCCCAGTACCAAAAACTTACAATAATTGCAGTCTTCACATCTTGACATCACATTATATTAATAGGAGTATTCAATTTTTTTGTTTCTAAAAAATCCTTAAGACTTTTCCCTTTTTTGTGACAAAAGTAGGACTCTCATTTAAAAAAGCACTTAACTCTTGGAAGTTCTTCAAAAATGTCCAATTATTTGTGATGATCTGCTTAATACTGTACATATCTACTGAATTTTCCAATGTACAACTCAGATTATAATCTACTCCTTCACTATTTCTTTCAACATCCTTTATTGTCCCTTTCTACTTCACAGCTTTAATTTTATCTATTGCTTTACTTATTACCCCAATAGGGTAACCCCTGTAAAAAAATTTCTTAACATCTGACATTGTTCCAAAAAATACTCATCTTCGTCAGTGAGTCTGTTTAGTCTATTAAGCTGATCAAACACAATATTATTTTTCAAGTTCATACTGTGTAAACTGCTGTATTCCAAGTAGCTGTTACTCCTGACATCTTTTTTAAAAAATTTAACCAAGATTTCCTCCCCTTTCTTGTACACAGTCAGATCCAGGTAATTCACACTAATTCTATACTTCTATTATAAGAAAACTTTAAATAGCTTGTAACATAATTCAAATATTTACAGAATTTCAACAATTCAGACTCAGAACCTTCCCATTAAAAAAAAAAAAAAAATCAATAAAGCGCTTGTAAAAATAAATATTGCTAGTAAATGTAGAATTAAAAATAAGTTCTCTTTCCCAACTAGTCACGAACAAATCAACATAGCTCGGGCCATAGCTGCCCCATAGCCACACCTTTATTTTGTTTAAAATATCTATTGTCAAAGCTAAAAAAATTGTAAGACAATATTACATCTAAAAGTTCAGCCAACAGACTAATCTCTTCACCATTAAAATCAGGACAACCCCTCAGCACTTCTGTAACCCTCTCAATTCCTTCTTCGTTGGGAATTACAGTGTACAATGAATATACATCAGCAGTTACTAACCATTTATTACCTCTCAGGGAAACATTCTTCACACTTTCTTTAAAATCAAATGAATCCTTAATATATGATTCAGCTGAAATCATTGCTTTGTGCAAGCATCAATCTACATAGATAGCCATGGACTCAGTTTTACTACCACCATTGGCCACTATAGGCCAAAAATTTGGTGAATTCCAAGTTTTTATGTATTTTGGGAAGGCCAAAAAACCTTCCCACCTTGGGTGTACTCACACAAAAGTAACCAGCCAACTCACTGCTAATTCTTCCTTCAACAAACCATTCTTCATTCAGTTAGTTTATAAATTAAAACTTTTATCTGTATCAATCCATTTCATTTCTGCATAAAAATCAGCATCAGACAGTAACTCATAGATTCTATTTTTATAAAAACTATAGTCCATGACTACCACTGCATTACCTTTGTCAGCCTTAGTGATATAAATATCTTTATCATCCACTAACAACTGCAAAGCATCCTTCTCAGCCTTAGTCATATTATAAATACAATTTTTGTTGTGTTTATTCAATAATTCCCTGACTTCTTTTTCACATGTAAGCAAAAATGCTTCTAACTCCGGCCTTAAAGGGGATTAAAAACACTTGTTTATTTTAAAAACAATGTTGTTTACATGCTCTGCCTTGAAAAATACATTTCAAATTAATTTTTCATACAAAACCCCTTAAAGCATTTATCAGGACAACCCCTCAGCACTTCTGTAACCCTCTCAATTCCTTCTTCGTTGGGAATTACAGTGTACAATGAATATACATCAGCAGTTACTAACCATTTATTACCTCTCAGGGAAACATTCTTCACACTTTCTTTAAAATCAAATGAATCCTTAATATATGATTCAGCTGAAATCATTGCTTTGTACAAGCATCAATCTACATAGATAGCCATGGACTCAGTTTTACTACCACCATTGGCCACTATAGGCCAAAAATTTGGTGAATTCCAAGTTTTTATGTATTTTGGGAAGGCCAAAAAACCTTCCCACCTTGGGTGTACTCACACAAAAGTAACCAGCCAACTCACTGCTAATTCTTCCTTCAACAAACCATTCTTCATTCAGTTAGTTTATAAATTAAAACTTTTATCTGTATCAATCCATTTCATTTCTGCATAAAAATCAGCATCAGACAGTAACTCATAGATTCTATTTTTATAAAAACTATAGTCCATGACTACCACTGCATTACCTTTGTCAGCCTTAGTGATATAAATATCTTTATCATCCACTAACAACTGCAAAGCATCCTTCTCAGCCTTAGTCATATTATAAATACAATTTTTGTTGTGTTTATTCAATAATTCCCTGACTTCTTTTTCACATGTAAGCAAAAATGCTTCTAACTCCGGCCTTAAAGGGGATTAAAAACACTTGTTTATTTTAAAAACAATGTTGTTTACATGCTCTGCCTTGAAAAATACATTTCAAATTAATTTTTCATACAAAACCCCTTAAAGCATTTATCACAGACCCAATATTTGAGGTTGATGATGGCACAAATTTAAGTCCCTTACTGAGAATATTTATTTGTTCTATATTAAGTGCCACTGTGGAAAAATTCACTATTTTAAAATTCAGATTTACAGTACCTTTGGTTAATGATTGTCCTGTTTCCAATGGCGATGCTGGTAACTCTCTCCAGCGCCTCTCTGTACATTCCATGCTCTTGTTCCTTACTGGCAGCAACACTGCTCGTTCCTGTTCATATAAAATTTCCCTTTGAAAATGTTGTTGCTGTTGTTGAACTTCTTTTGCCCTTTGTTATGAAAAAATTTCTTTTTCCGACCATAGCCTTGTTGATTCTGTCCCCATGACTGCTTTTTGGACTCCCAAGCTTGTTGTTTGCCGACCACCTGCGCTCAGCTCCTCGTACCTGTTACTCCTTCTTGGCAAACATCTGCACACTGAAAAACCTGTTTGCTGGTTCCTGCCTGCAAATGATTCATAACTTTGCCTACTACACCCTCTGCTGGTAGAACTTCCTCTGTTCTAGTTCTTTTTGCTGCTCTAGTTTCTACAGCCTCATCAGCTTCTGAAATGTTAGCACAGTTACTTTTAATTACTGTTGAAGCATGCTGATTCATTTGTAATTCATTTAGATAGCCCCCCTCATCTCTTATGCATTTCTTCAGTTTCCTTTTCTGTTGAATCTAATTCTCTTTGATTAATTTTGTTTGAATAGATTCCATTTTCGACTCAGAATTCACAGGAGACACCTTATTTTTCAGGGAACCATAACTATTAATTATTTTGTCATTTAAAATGACCAATTTATGCCTTGCATCTTCAAGCAGCAGCTGTACATACTGCAGGCCAACGGTCTCGTTCAGCGCTTTCCATGCACTTAGCAGATCTTCAGAAAAAAATTCTCCAGCAGGCATATTACTAACCCTAAGTCCTTTCGGCACTCTTTTCACCTCCAAACAGGCTTCAAAAAACAAGATATCCCACTGTAACCTCTTGATTTTTAGGAAACGATTTTCCAGTGCATTAAACTAACTTACGATGTTGGTGCTGGTACTACTATTGGGTTGGCTCGTTTCAGGGGCTCGTCTCTTTGTAGTAAATGGATTGGCTGGATTTGCAAGACAGTCCCCCAGCCACTTATCAATCACAGCAACATTACCGTTCGGTTCAATGCTGCTGGATGAATTCTCCTTTCTTTTGGGAACTGCTCCCAAATCCAATGAGTCCACAGAATTAACTCTTTTCAGAGATTTTGGAGATTTTTGCAGAGCCAACCTTTTCAACAACTCCATTGCCATTCTCCAGCAAAGCATTGCTCAGTGTATCTTGTAAAGTAAAGCCAGAGGGAATCACCAGAAAACTAGAATTTGACTGTTGTTTTTGGGAAAACTTGTTGGGTGAATTGCCACTCAAAGAAGCCATAAAAATCCAAAATCCAAATAAATCTCCCTTCCATTTGTAAATGTAATAAATCCAATATGCAGTTCGAATGACCATAAAACACTCAATATTTATTAAAACAAAAAATAACCGGTAAGCGCTTTCATTCACAAAGAACTTCTTCAGACCGGGTTGTCACACATACAAAATTCTCATTTATAGTTTGCTCAAGTCACATGACCCAAAACATTAGCAGTGTTTTAACCCTTTCTTACATAACATTGTTTTAAAGTTTTCCATAGTATTCATACCTGGATCTCCACCTGTGTTTAGCCTCACTTGCTAAGCATATTCTTTCTAGTTTAAATCCACCTTTGCACCCCATCTCTTGTCTGCATTTAAAACTTGGTCAATAACAGTAAAACTAAAACCCTCTTTAACTCTGTTATGACAGTTAACGACATGTCTTGTTAGGGCATTAGTTACATCCAGTTTTCCAACTGCCCTCAGGTGCTCATAAATTCTGCGATGAAAGCTACATATAGTTCTTCCTATCACAAGAATTACATAATACTAAATACACAATGAATTTAGACTTGCAGTTGTAATTCCCCTTTATATTAATAGTAAAGTCCCGAGCTTTTACAACTATTTTATTCCGGTGTCAAAAACTTACAATAATTGCAGTCTTCACATCTTGACATCCCATTATAAGTAGTAGGAGTATTAAATTTTTTGGTTTCTAAAAAAATCCTTAAAACTTTTCCCTCTTTTTGTGACAAAAGTAAGACTCTCATATAAAAAAGCACCTAACTCTTTGAAATTCTTCAAAAATGTATAATTATTTGTGATGATCTGCTTAATACTGTACATATCTACTGAATTTTCCAATATACAACTTCAATTATAATCTACTCCATCACTATTTCTTTCAACATCATTTATTGTCCCTTTCTTCCTCATGGCTTTGAAACAAAGTTAAAACAGAATAATCTGTAGAAATACATATTTGGGGAATATATGCTCTCTTCTGCAGCTATAACATATTAAACCAGTCTAGCAATCTAGGAATATTGAGGCTCAGCTTATTTTTTCCATTAGTGAAGGTTAATGTTCTAATGAAACTCTTAATACCAACATCAGGATCATACATTGAAAAAGATTCTGGTTTATTACCCATTGAAGCACTCTCACTCAATCATTCAGGGGGTAGATACTGTGGATTTCTCAAGCTGTAGTACCAATGATAAACACTATGGAAAATTCATGAAGGTTACCATGTACTTCTCATGGTAACCTTTTCAAATTAATCAAAGACAGCCCTAATACAGTACTTTTGCACAAGACACACATCCCCATGTTGGAATGCCTACACATTCATGCCGTATTCTAATGAGAGAGTTTGGAGGAAATGCATGAAGACTGACATGTATAAACACATAGCTGTGCAAAATAGCACAGCAGCTTCTACCAAATTGTGGTAGTGAACACAGCCTTCGGCCAAGGTCAACCATTACGGTATAGACCTTTAGCCATGTTCTGCCTTTATAGTATAGGCATGTATTGGTTAGTTTAGTGGTAAGGTAAAGTAAAGTTAAGAGGTGTGTGTCTGTGTGTGTGTGTGTGTGTGTGTGTGTGTGTGTGTGTGTGTGTGTGTGTGTGTGTGTATGTGTGTGTGTGTGTATACGTGTAGCTGGTGGCTGGATAGTTGTAGAGGTCATACTTCCACACTGCCTTAGAATAATAATGTGAACCTGCAACAATGGATGGAGGGAAAAATAGACACCAGGGGTTACCCTAAACACTGTAACAGCACTTAAAATAGTAGAAGGATCAGAGGTGATGGAACACTGCACAACTGGGATTACTTAAAAGATGTGCACCATTACAGCACTTATGACATTAAATGGGCTGGGAGGATCCTAGACACCAGTGATACAACACTTGTTCCTTAACAACACTCGGTGCAAGGATTAGATGGAGAAGAAACCCCTAGATGCCAAGAAGCAAAGGAGACAACATCAAAAATGATATTGCAACCTGTGTGATAGCCTTGCGCCAGAAAAGAAGACATTGGGGTTATTCATACAACTCTGGAACAGGTATGGAGACAGAGTTGTGTGTGTGTGTGTGTGTGTGTGTGTGTGTGTGTGTGTGTGTGTGTGTGTGTGTGTGTGTGTGTGTGTGTGTGTGTGTGTGTGTGTGTGTGTGTGTGTGTGTATTTGAATGTGTACTTGTTTGCAAGTGTGTGAGTATCTGAGGGGAGACGGATGCCCGTGCCTGCATGATGCAACTGCTGCAGTTAGCTATCAAGGGAAGTGCCAATTTATACTCCATAGCAGTTAAATGCAATTCATAGGCATGCAAATTAACTGATAATAAGGTCTTTCCTCACTGTAGCTAACATGTCTATAGATTGCAAAATGGTGCATCATGTTAATAGGCCCTTTGTACCATATGCATTAACTTGATGTGATAGCGGTTCAGTGAATCCCTAGGTCTGTGGCTTATTTTAAAGACAGCTGATTAACTATTAGGTTTGCCATCATAGTCATATCCTTCCTGCTTCCTTTATGCACTTACCTCTCAGGATCTTGAAGAAGAGATGATCTGGAAATGTTGTCAAGGAACAATCACAATGCTTCTGACAGTTCCAGCCATTTATCCTCTTTGTGAAATGCTTAAATCAAAATTCATCCTTTCCTTCCCCTTTCTATAAAATTCAGAGTCTTTTGATTATCTGCCATATTGTGTTTATTCTTAGTGGTGGCTTCACACTCCCTGTAGATATTTCACCTAACAGCAAGGTGAAGGCACATTATAAGGTTCCACATATATACACTCCCACTAGCAACTAAAATACTGCTGCTGTTATTCACACATTCATCTTTAAATATTAAAAGGCTTTTATGGATTCAAGCAGAGCACCAAAACATCTAAATAAGTTCTCTTTGAAATGTATAGTGGCCTTACTTACCTCTGCTTAACTACTTTATAGACTATAGTCCTGGGGCTTATTCATGCTCCTGCACTGAGCTTCAGACAACATACATTTTTTTTCTGTGCAGCAGTTAGAGTAAAGTGTTATGGTAGCCCTGTTCTGTACTTCCCCAACTCACTAAGACATTCTTCACTCCCTTACGCTATCTCCATTCCTACCCATCCCGATCATTTCCTTTATAGTTTCAGACAATAACAACACATTTCATTCCACCAATTTCTAGTCATTCCCAAAACGTCAGGAAATTTTCTTTGCAACTTAAAGACATAGCCCCATCTCATTCTGCCAGTTGCTAGCCATCCTCACAACTAGTTAAGTAAACTTATACCTGAGGAATACAACAGCACTAGCTAATTTAGTGCGAGAACGACTTTATTACATTACTGTGGCCTTGTCTTTTCTGATAAGACTCAAAGCCTGCAAAAACTACAGGCACTGTTGGTGAAGGCCTGAAAAAATATAAGAACTGTTGGTGACACTCTACTGATGATTTGATATAAAGAAGCAAGAAAAGAAATCTCTTATTGTGACTGTGAGGTTGCTTAAACTGATATAGCTGTTTTCTGTTTTACGTGTTCCATTTTTTTCTCTTGTGCAATCTGTTTGGCCTGCTGTATTTGTTTTCTGTGGCAGACAGACACTTCTGCACATTTCAGCTATTTTTTCTTTGTTAATTTATTTCTTGTGTGATACTTAAATTTGCAGAGTTTATCTGTGGCCTTATCTTTTCTGGCAAGACTCAAGGCCTGCAAGAACTTCAAGCACTGTAGGTGATTTTTAAACTGCCAACCCTTATTGTATATTGAGCTTTGTAAGCTTCTCCCTTTCTACACTGATGTTGGTATCTTAAATTATTTATTTGCCTTCCCTTGTGGTTATTTAAAAAATGCATTTTGGGTGTACTTGTCTATTACTGATTTACTTGTACTGAATTCATTATCTAGCTTGCTGTTGGGTAAAGTAGTGCATTTTTGCACACTAGAAAGCTGTTTCTGTTTTTACATCAGGAGTTCTGAGGATTTGTCATCTAGTGACTGTGGGTGGTAGCCTGGTCTGTACAGGCTGGGACAACACGCTAGTGATTCTTGCATGTAGCTGGCTTATTGGTCAGAGAGCTTATTAATCAGCTTACCTTGTTTTTTGTGCCTTTAAAATTCAGCACAATTGAGTAGCTTTTGGATTACTTCCACAAAGCAAAGTACTTTTATCGATTTATCACACTTTTAAAAGCTGTTTAAAGTATACTGCTGTTGAGATCTTGAACTACTTATTGCCTCTCCTTGTGCCTTTCCTCACGTTTAAATTTGTTTGTGGTAGCACCGCACTTCAAGTAGCTGCACAGACAGTGTCTAAAGATGGAGGAGTCTCAATATACATCACTAACAAGCATACCTCTAGGTTTGTTAAATGGGGAGATGCACTGGAGTTAGTCCATGTATAGACCACCACAAATAAAATCCTGTACCATATCCTAGCAAGCTATAGGTCACCTTCTATATGTCATGAAACTCATAGTGCATACTTAAACCTTTTAGAAAGAGTCATCATCCAACCTCATACCTTACTTATGGCAGACTTTAATTATCCTTCTATAGAATGGGAATCCTACACAACCCCAAATCTGCTGGCACAGAGATTCCTGGACTTTGTAAATACAAACACCCTTAACTAGTTAGTGCATATGCCAATAGAGGTTCCAACATACTGGACCTCATATTCAGAAATATGGAAGAATTCTGTGCCACACCTGATGTCACATCTTCCTTAGTAAAGTCTGACCATAAAGCTGTCTCTTTCAAAATCAAAAACAATTCATTAACCCCAGTAAGCCCAGTGATAGTTAGGAACTATTCCAAGGCAAACTATTTTATTAAGCAGTAACTGTTAAAACTCAATGCCCCTTAAAATCAAGAAAACATAGCAGCCTATGCAGAATTGTTAATAGAAACTCTGTACAACCATGTCAATGGCTGCTGCCCCTAGCAGAAGTAAGCCTAAAACTAACTCCAAAAACAAACCATCCTGATACCATCCCATATTAAATAGCTTATACAACAAAAGGAAAAAAATTATGGCTAAAACCCCCATAAAGATAAGAACTCTCTCATGAAAATAAACAGGCAGCTAAGAGGGCTAATTAAGATCACTAAAGTTAATTGTGAGGTCAAGATAGCCTCCCAGGCAAAATACAAAAATAAGGCCCTCTTCAGCTATGTCAGAAACTTCAAAGGTATTACACAGCAGTGTGCTGAACCAGTGGTTAATGGTACCACATTAACTGAGCTCGGCAACATAGTGAATTTAGTATCTAACAAATTCAGCTCCATCTTTACTCCCCACTTACCCCAAAACAACTCCCAAGAAATATCTTTATACATAACCTCTCCAACTATAAATAGAGAACATGTCCTGGCTGAACTCACTAAGTCCAATAACACAGCCTCAGTGGACCCCAATAATATCCCAGGATGCCTCCGGAATAGTCTAAAATATGATTTATCAGGGCCACTAAACCTACTAATACTGGGTGATTTCAACTACCCTGCCATTAACTGGGAAAAATACTCATTTACCAACAACTTTGCCTAACGGTTCTTGGAATTCATAAATTCCAGCACCCTGGATCAGCTAATCCATAGTTCAACCAAGGGCTCCAGTATCCTAGAACTGGTCATTACCAACATGGGAAATCAAAGCTACACACCTATGGTCACTTCCTTGTTGGTCAGATCTGACCATAAGCTAATCACCCTTAACATCCACATCCCAGCACCCCCCCCCCCCCCAGTAAGGAAACCTCCATAAAAATCTTCTCCAAAGTCATGCTACTCAAGCCAGAAGTGACAAACTTCATGACACCCATGCAGATAGGAACTGAAAGTTCGACTGCTGAATCCTACACTAAGGCACTGTATGAGCACATCCATTCATCCATGAATCATGCCATCCCAAATAGAACCAAGATGCTCTCCTCCAAAAAAAGGAAGCCAATCTGGTGGTCCCTGCCATAAACAAACTTTACAACAAAAGGAAGAAACTGTTGCAGAAAAGAGGAAAATCCCAGGATGCAAAAAACTCCCTTACCATCCTCAGTAAGAAGCTGAGAATCCTCATAAAATCCTCCAAAGCTAGTTATGAGAATAAAATTGCCAAAGATTCCAAAGACAACCACAAGGCATTCTATAACAATGTCAAAAATCTAAATGGCAATGCTCAGATCTGCTCTGAGCTACAACAGAAAGGCATTAAATATACTGATCCAAAGGATATTGCCAATATCCTGGCAGATCAATTCAGTGCCAATTTCAGTCCCCTCTCACCCCATAAACAGCCCATCTCAATACTGGACGATTGCCAAATTCCAGTAATAATGCCCACACAGGTAAAAAACGCACTCTCCAAAGCTAAGAATACAGCATCCATGGGACCAGATGACATCCTGGGCTGTGTACTACATGAACTACAAAATAAACTGGCACCTCACCTAAGTGTCATGTTTCATCATAGCTTCACCTCAGGCTTCATGCCCACTGAGTGGTGCACAGCTACAGTTATCCCACTCCACAAGGGGGGATACACCTTGGATCCCAGGAACTTTTGCCCCCATCAGTCTGGAGAGCCTGATCTGCAAGGCCATGAAACGTATTTTCATGGAACTTATAAACAAAGACATTGGTAACCTTCAAACACTGGACCCCATCCAGTTTGGGTTCATGAATGGCCGATTTTGTCTCCTGAACCAGAGTGACTTCTTCAAATCAGTCTCCTTGTGGTTGTCTTTGGAATCTTTGGCAATTTTATTTTCGTAACTAGCTTTGGAGGATTTTATGAGGGATCTCAGCTTCTTACTGAGGCTGGTAAGGGAGTTTTTTGCATCCTGGGATTTTCCTCACACAGCCTACCTGATCCTCGCCAAGGCCTTTGACATCATCCCTAACTCTGCAATCATAGATAGACTTACTAAGCTGGCATTAATCCCTACGTCACTCAACAGGCTGCCAACTGGCTTACTGACAGAACCCACACTGTAAAAGTAGCCGACTCCAAATCCAGCTCCAGACAAGTGACAAGTGGAGTACCTCAGGGTTTAGTCCTGGGACCGCTCTTATTTTGGCATCTACTTCTCTGAGGAACAGGCCAACACTAAGGGACAATGGCTAACAAAGTTCACAGATGACTGCAAACTGGGAGCCATTATTGAATCCACAAATGATGTGGAAAGTCTACAAAAGGGCCTTACAGAAACAGATGCTTGGTGCCAGAGCCATGGTCTCAAGCTCAATGCCAAGAAATGTATAGTTATCCCTTTGGGAAAAAACATGTACCCATGAATAAGCACATAGGTGGCAGTACACTAGACACTGAAAGTGTGATAAGAAACTTAGGGACACAAGTACAGTGGTCTCACCTTCGATAACCACATCACCACAACAGTCGGGAAATCCTTCTATGTGGCACACCTCATCACTAAGGGCTTTTCATCCAGAAAAAAGGAGGTCATTGTCCCACTGTAATCATCCCTCATTAGACCCATTATAGAATACAATGCCCAGTTTGGTATGTACCTCTCAAGACATCTGCAACAACTGGAAAGGCTGTAGAAATACCTCACTAAAAGAATCACAGGCCAAAAGCAGATGTCCTACACTGACCGTCTTAAAAAACTCTAGCTATACTCTTTCGCATATTGTCTACTCAGAGGCAATCTCTGCTTAACATACAAGGCCATGTCAAACCCAGAGCTGTTGGACACGCTACATTTAAAGAAATCCCAATCCCTCAGAGCCACATGCTCCAGGGATCTAAACCTTGTCATCACAATAAACAAAACATGCTGGAAGGATAGGTTCCTAACCCAGAGACTCCACAGACTCTGAAATAGACTGCCCATACATGTCAAGCAGAGCACCTCTTTGGCCCTCTTCTAAAGGAACTTTGATTATTAGATGGGAGAAAGAAAATTCACCCCAGGGATCATGTCAGTCACCCTGGTAGACAGGGGTCCAGGGAAGTAAATAGTGTGGGAAGAAATAGCCAGGGAAATTTTATGGCTAGGCCTGTAAAGGCCCTAGGGCCGATAACCTAGTACCAATCTATGAACCTATTTAACTACAGTCTAAAAACAGGCTTTGTGCCACAAGAATTGAGAACTGCAATGGTCATCAGATGGACCATCAACAGATCCTGAAAACTACAGACCCATTAGTCTGACTAGTCTTATACATAATGTCATAGAAAGAATTATCATGGAAATGATCACCAAAAATATAGGAGACCTTCAGACACTAGACACATTCCAGTTTGCCTTTGTCAAAGGAAGCCTACTGAACCTGGCAGACTTCTTTGAGAAGGTCACCAAAGCAATTGATGAGGATAAAGCAGTGCATACTGCTGACCTGGCTAAGGCACTTGATGCAATACCCCACTCTGGCATTGTTAACAAACGTATGGGATTAGGCATAAACTCCTATATAACACACTGGATAGTCAGCTATTACAGATGGGACCCAGGAAGTTAAGACTGGTGAGGCCACCTCCTCAAAGAGGGCTATCACCAATGGAGTCCCTCAAGGATCTGTGCTGGAGAAGCTCCTTATTGACATCTAATTCCCAAAAGTGAAGGCTAATGCCAAAGGCCTCTAGCTGACCAAGTCTGCAGATGATTGCAAACTGAGAGCAGTCATA
Source organism: Protopterus annectens (assembly GCF_019279795.1). NCBI lineage: Eukaryota > Metazoa > Chordata > Ceratodontiformes > Protopteridae > Protopterus > Protopterus annectens. Next base: position 1,150,237,493 of record NC_056726.1, on the reverse strand, counting down.
AAATCCCTCACAAGACACTAACATCATACAAGATGGTCTAACACAGAGAAATGACTGGTGCCACAGCCTGTCTTAAAACTCAATGCCCAAAATTAATCTGGCTTTCCAACAACATGCATCTAAGGTAGCAAGGAAATTTTTCTATGTTGTTCATAGGTTGGTTCTAGGCTATCAGCCCTAGGACCTGTACAAGCCTAGCCATAACAATTCCCTGGCTATTTCTTCCCAGAATATTTACTTTCGAGGACCTCTGTCTAGCAGGGTGATTGACGTGATCCCCGGGGTAAATTTCCTATCTCCCATTCAGTCGTCAATGTTCCTTTTGAAGACGCCCAAGGAGGCTCTCTGCTTGACATGTATGGGCAGTCTATTCCAGAGTATGGGGAGTCTCTGGGTCAGGAACCTGCCCCTCCAGCAAGTTTTGTTCATTGTGAAGGTTTAGGTCCCTGGATTGTGTGGCTCTGATGAATTGGGATTTCTTTAAGTGTAGCATGTCCAACAGCTCTGGGTTTGACATGGCCTTGTATGTTATGCAGAGATTGCCTCTGAGTAGGCGATATGCAACAGAGTATAGCTGGAGTTTTTTTAGTCGGTCAGCATAGGGCATCTGTTTTAGGCCTTTGACTCTTTTAGTGAGGGGTTTCTGCGGCCTTTCCAGCTGTTGCAGATGTCTTGTGAGGTACATACCAAATGGGCTGTTGTACTCTATGATGAATCTAATGAGGGATGAGTACAGTGGGACAATGACCTCCTTTTTTCTGGATGAAAAGCTCTTAGTGATGAGGTGTCCCAATAGAAGGATTTCCTGACTGTTGTGGTGATGTGGTTATCAAAGGTGAGACCACTGTCCACCTGTCTCTTATCACACTTTCAGTGTTTAGTGTACTGCCACCTATGTGGTAATTACTGGGTACATGGTTTTTCCCGAAGGGAATAACTATACACTTCTTGGCATTGAGCTTGAGCCCATGGCTCTGGCACCAAGCATCTGTTTCTGTAAGGCCCTTTTGTAGTATATCCACATCATTTGGGGATTAAGTAATGGCTCCCAGTTTGCAGTCATCTGCAAGCTTTGTTAGCAAGAGTCTCTTAGTGTTGGCCTGTACTTCAGAAAAGTAGATGCCAAACAAGAGCAGTCCCAGAACTGTACTCCACTTGTCAGTTTTCTGGAGTTGGATTTGGAGTTGGCTACTTTTACAGTGTGGGTTATGTCAGTAAGTACAGTTGGTAACCCATCGAGTGATGTAGGGATTTCTGCCCAGCTTAGTAAGTTTATCTATGATTCCAGAGTGGGGGATGGTGTCAAAGGCTTGGCAAGGTCCAGGTAGGCTGTGTGGACTGCCTTATCCTCGTCCACGGCTCTGGAGACTGATTCAAAAAAGTCAATCAGATTCAGGAGGCACAATCGACCCTTCACGAATCCAAATTGGGGGGGTCCAGAGTTTGAATATTGCCAATGTCTTTGTTTATAAGTTCCATTATAATACGTTCCATGGCATTGCAGATCAGGCTTGTCAGACTGATTGGATGGCAGTTCACAGGATCCAAGGTGGATCCCCCCTCATGGAGTGGGATAACTGTAGCTCTGGGCTACTCAGTGGGCACGAAGCCTGAGATGAGGCTATTATAAAACATGACACTTAGGTGAGGTGCCAGTTCATTTTGTAGCTCATGTAGTACACAGCCCGGGATGTCATCTGGTCTCATGGATGCTGTATTCTTAGCTTTGGATAGTGCAGTTTTTACCTGTATGGCCATGATTACCAGAATTTGGCAATCTTCCAGGATTGAGATGGGCCCTTTAGGGAGTGAGAGGGGGGTGAAGCTGGTACTGAATCCATCTGCAAGGATATTGGCAATGTCCTTGGGATCAGTATATTTAATGCCATTCTGTTGTAGCTCAGAACAGATTTGAGCATTGCCATTTAGATTCTTGACATAGCTATAGAATGCCTTGTGGTTGTCTTTTGAATCTTCTTACAATTTTATTTTTGTAACTAACTTTGAAGGATTTTATGAGGAATCTCAGCTTCTTACTGAGGCTAGTAAGGGAATTTTTTGCATCCTGGGATTTTCCTCTTTTCTGCAACAATTTCTTCCTTCTTTTGTGTTGTTTTTTTTTTTTTTTTTTGACAGGGGACCACCAGGTTGGCTTCCTTTTTTTAGAGGAGAGCGTCTTGGTTCTATTTGAGATGAGATGATTCATGCACAAGTGGATGTGCTCGTACAGTGCTTTAGTGTAACATTTGGCAGTCAAACTTTCAGTTCCTGTCTGCATGGTTGTCATGAAGTTTGTCACTTCTAACTTGAGTAGCATGAAGTTGGCCTTGGAGAAGTTTTTTACAGATGTGTCTTTATTGGGGGGTGGGGGTGGGATGTGGATGTCAAAGGTGATTAGCTTATGTTCAGACCTAACCAACGAGGAGGTGACCACTGGTGTGGAGCATCAATTTCCCATGTTGGTAATGACTAGTTCCAGGATATTGCAGCCCATGGTGGGACTATGGATTAGCTGATCAAGGGCATTGGAATTTATGAATTCCAAGAACAGTTGGGCATAGGTATTGGTACATGAGTAGTTTTCTCAGTTAATGGCAGGGTAGTTGTAATCAACCAGTATTAGGGTGTTTGGTTGTATCTTAATATTTTCCAGTATGTTTAGTAAGGTGTAGTGAGAATCTTGAGGCATGGTGGAAAATACGGCCCAGATCGCAGAATCCTTTATAAACACATTCTATGAACACCTTCAGGAATGCATGGATCATGCGATCCCAAATAAAACCAAGACCCAATCCTCCAAAGGCAGACATCCTGTCTGGTGGACCCCAGCCTTAAACAAACTGTACAATAGAAGGAGGAAGCTACTAAATGATAGAGCAAAATCCCAAAAAGGGAAGGCATCACTGATCAGTATTAATAAAAAACTACGGGCACTCATAAAATTGTCTAAGGCCAGCTTTGAGAGAAAAATTGCACAGGACACTAAGGATAATCACAAAGCTTTCTTTAGTTATGTTAGGAACCTGGGTGGTAATTACCAGATATGCTCAGAATTAGTCCAAAATGACAAAAAATACACTGAACCCACAGACATTGCCAACATCCTAGCTGACAGGTTCAGCGCAAACTTCTCCCTCCCCTCCCCACCAAAAGGGCAAATATCTATCCCAGCAGAGTGCTGCCCCCCTGACATCTCAGATGCTCAGGTAAGAGCCGCCCTCTCCAAAGCAAAAAACACAACATCAATGGGACTAGACAGTGTCCCGGGCTGCGTCCTACATGAACTCCAAGAAGAGCTAAACCCAAACATAAAACTACTGTTCAATCTCAGCCTTACTACAGGATATGTACCCAATGAGTGGCGTACAGCAACAGTGGTCCCTCTCCATAAAGGTGGTGCCTCAACGGATCCTGGAAACTATCACCCCATAAGCCTGACTAGCTTGGTCTGCAAAGCTATGGAAAGGATCATCATGGACCTCATAAATAAAGATATTGGGGACCTACAGACACTGAATCCTACCCAGTTCGGCTTTGTTAAGGGCAGATCCTGCCTCTTAAACCTGATTGATTTCTTTGAAACAGTCACCAAGGCCATTGATGAGGGGAAGGTGGTCCACACAGCCTATCTGGACCTCGCAAAAGCCTTCGATACAATACCCCACTCGGGCATTATAGATAAGCTCACCAGCTTAAATATAAACCCCTATGTCACTAGATGGATTGCAAACTGGCTCAAGGACAGAACCCACATGGTTAGAATTGCTGGAGCCATGTCAGACTCCAAACCAGTTACAAGTGGTGTCCCACAAGGCTCAGTCCTGGGACCTCTCTTGTTCGGTATATATTTCTCGGAGGTACAGGCCAAAATGGAAGGACTGTGGCTGACCAAGTTCGCAGATGACTGCAAACTGGGTGCCATAATCGACTCTCCAGCCGACACAAGCATCCTCCAAAAGGGCCTCATAGAAACAGACAACTGGTGCCAGAGCCATGGCCTCAAGCTAAATGCCAAAAAGTGTATAGTCATCCCCTTTGGCAAAAAGAAAGTGCCCACAAATTACCACATAGGTGGTAATCCATTAAGTACAGAAGAAGTAATTAGGGACCTGGGGACCCAAGTTGATAGCAATCTCTCATTTGACAATCACGTGGCCAAAGTGGTTAGAAAAACATTTTATATATTCTACCTAATCATGAAGGGATTGACATCTAGATCAGGGGAGGTCATCGTGCCTCTTTACTCATCCCTCATCAGGCCCATAATTGAGTACAATGCCCCTTTTGGGATGTACCTTACCAGACACCTGCAGCAACTAGAAAGACCCCAAAAGTACCTCACCAAGAGGATCAAAGGGCTCAAACAGATGCCATATGCTCCCCGGTTAAAGAAACTCCAGCTCTACTCAGTGGCATACCGCCTATTCAGAGGCGATCTGTGCATGACGTATAAAGCCATGTCCATCCCGGAATTAATGGACATGCTGCACCTCAGAAAATCCAAATCCCATCGAGCTACATGCTCGAGAGACTTGTACCTCATCACTGAAATAAATAGGACATGCTGGAGGGACAGATTCATAACCCAGAGGCTCCCTTCACTCTGGAATAAAATCCCAGTCCAGGTTAGGCAGAGTCCCTCATTGACTCTCTTCAAGAGGAATCTTGATGAGTGGATGGGAGATCATAGGTTTACCCCGGGTATCACTTCTGTGTCACTGTTAGACAGAGGCACAGTATACTAACCTCGAAAAAGGGCATAGCAAAATAAATTTAAAATGGGTGGCAAAAGTCAAACACATTCTGGCTAGGCTTATAAATGCCCTAGGGCAGATAGCCTAGTATGAACCTATGAACCTATGGTGGGGGATCCTTAGCAAGCTACAATTTGGATTGCAGTCTTACCTAGTGTTATTTGTACCTGGAGAATTTTGAATGCATTATGTTGTGCAACTAGCCTGGAGGTGTGAATATCCTTGGTGAATATAGACACTCCTCCATCTCTAGTGTTTTGGTCCTGGTTTGGTGGCCAAAAAGTGTGGTAAGAGTTGTAGCCTGATATTGCAGGGGTGCTCTCTGGAGCTTTGAACCAGGTCTCAGTTACTGCACAGATATCGATGTTCTCCATTTTTTTAGGAGTTCCTCGAGAGAGTGCATTTTGAGGTTTAGACTTCTAGCATTGAGTAGCATTACCTTCAGATTTTGCATACTTGTGCCTGTTATGGTGGTGGTTTTGTCCTTTGAGCCTTGCTTAAAAAAGGTAATATAGGGTTGTCAAGAGCCTTAACCAGTAACCTGAATCCCAGGGGCGACAGGTGCAGACCATCTCTGCCACAGCATTGTGGTTTGTCGATCATATTGTCACAGGCAGACAGATACTGGATCCCCTTTGAATGACACCAGAAGCTTAGCCAATTGTTGAAGTCAATCATTTTGTCCTTACACTGTGGTATCATTCTGGGCAAAGGCAGGATGCTACTCAGGGCTAAGGTCATACCTTCCTGAGTCACATGATCCAAGAGCTCTTCCATGTCTCTTTTCATGTAGTCCAGGGAGGTACTTCTCAAGTCATTCACTCCAACATGGACAATGACAGAGTCATATATGTACTTGTTGTGGAGTGACTTGAGTACATGTGTTATGTGGTGGATCCTGGCACCCGACAGGTAGCTGACTATAATTTTCTCCTTGTTCATCCTGTTGAGTGGGACATCAGTGTGCCTGACTATAGAGTCAGCTATCACTAAAGTGTTGGGTACGTTGTCTTGCCTTAGGGGTTGTTGTTGGGTGGCACACTGGTGTTGTGAGCTATGTGATACTTTGGTTGTGATTGGTGTTTGTTTGCATTTCAGCTTCAGGGGTCCTTGTTGCTTGGGCAAGTTAATGTTAAGGGCCTCCGCATATGTGGGTTTAGTGTTGCTATGTGTGGGTGTTGGTAGTGAAGGTTTTGAATAGCTATGTGTTGCTTGAAGTGTAGTGTGGGTGTGAACCTTCTCCTCTTGATTGTCTAGCACAATCTTAGCTGGAGAGAACTTTGCTTCCAGTCTGGCTAAGTAAGTGCATCTCTTGCAGGTTGTAGTGTTGGGCAGTAGGAGGAGAGGGTTATCTGTGTACATGAGGCAGTTGCTGCATTGTCCCAGTATGCCCAGATTCACCATGTGGCATCTAGTCCAGGGAAATCACTGTACCACTATATTCATCCCTCATCAGATCCATCATTGATTATAATGCTCGCTTTGGTATGCACCTTGCCAAAAACATGCAGCAACTACAACTTCTACACAGATTCCATACAAAAAGAATACTTGTCATAAACACAATGTCTTATGTGATCACCTCAAAGTCCTACCTCTATACTCAGGCTTCTACAGACTATTGAGAGGTGATCGATGCTTGCCATACAAGGCATCCCTTGACCTCATGCTGATGAATGTTGCACATCCACAAAACAAACAGAATCTGAACTACTAGATTTAAAGACATACATTTTGCTTCAAACATAAATGGCACATGTGTGAGAGACAGATATGTATATGAGAGAATTCCCTTTCTCTGGAAGAGGCTCCACATCCACATAAAACAAACTCCCTTCCTAATGCTACTTAAGGATAACTTGGGCACCATCGCATGGGAAATCGAAAATTCACCCCTGCTGTGGTGCCCACATTTCTGATGGACAAGAGCAGTTAATAAATCATGTCTTAACTTACAATCATCCCTATCTAAATGTCTAAAACACTTAACTTGTAGGACACATTTGGGTTGTATGGCTAGGCTTATAAAGACCTTAATGGTCATTAGCCTAGTATAACCTATGAACATATGAACCTATTATCACTATAAAGTGACTACCAAAACAATGCCTAGATTTGACCTTAACATATATTACCAACGTTATTCTTATTTGCATAGTCCTACTGATACTGCATACAAGACATATGCAAGTAAATTCAGATCAGTTCTCTTCTCCACAAACTACAGACATTACATAAATCCAACTCTTTGCATTTAACAGCAAAATTAATAGGACTGCTCTTACTGACCATGAATGGAGCAAGACTAAACAACATATAGGTACAACAAAAATGTGGTTTTCCACTTATAACCCCAAAACATTATCTTTAACTGAATAATGAATAAAACCAGATGGCTGAATGTCTCCCTGTATTACTGAGAAGTATCACAACTTCACAGACAATGTATTCAGTGTCAAAGTTATGGGAGGTGTAATAACATTAATTATACAATGACCCCCCCATTAATATTCCAAAACGTGCACGCTGACCAAATCAGACTTATACCAATGGAAAAAAGTCTGGTCGCCCAGACTTTTTCCATTAGTATAAGTCTTTTTTTTTTACAGCAACGGAGAATGCAAGATCTTTTTAGAAACTGTCTTGCTATGTTAAAGGAGTTTAACATAGCGAGACAGCTTTACAATAAAGTAACGGAGATCTTCCTTTCTCCGTTGCTTTTTTTAAAGCTGCCACGGTACATTAAATAGGTTTAACATAGTGAGACAGCTTTAAAAAAAGCAACAGAGATTCTCTGTTGCTTTTTTTAAAGCTGTCTCGCTATGTTAAACTCCTTTAACATAGCGAGACACTTTGTAAAAAGCAACGGAGATCTTGCTTTCTCTGTTGCTTCCACCCACAGCTCTGATGTACTGTGTAAGCATGCACATGCGGAGTACATCAGAACTACTGCACAATACCAGACAGCTGAGTTAGGGCAGCATGGAGGCATTATACAATGCTATTATTTAAGAATTTTTTTTCTTAAATAATGTCATTGTATAATAGAAATAACCCACTTCTGGGTGTGGGTAATGCTGGATTTATTCACGGTTGTCTTTGTTTGGCCAATCGGGCTTTGCCCTCGTGACCAAACCACACCAACCATGGATAAATCCAGAATTACCCACACCCAGGCATGGGTTATTGCTTAATTAATACATAAGCTTACCTCAGCTCTAAACTACTTATCAGTAATAATACTACATATGACAGAGGTCCCACCTGGACAATAATAGAGAGGACAGTTGACAGCAATAGTAATCTAATCATTGCTAAAAGTATATAGATCCAGACCCAGCTAACAGTAACCTAACATAACAGATTCCAGACACTATGCTATCCAAAATAAAAATATTATAAATAAATAACAGTTTTAGACCTCAATACTGACTAGAAAAGTCGGTTAGCACAACATCTAAAGAGGGATCTAGCAGGAAGTCACTTGACACAGCTTATGAAAGAGGGTGCATGAGCCTAGCCCACCCTTAAGACATGTAAAGGTACAGTCCCAAATGCCTTTATCACAAACATATATGATAAAGCATCAGATCTACAAATTATCCCACCAAAAATGAGTGACCATTGTCCAATTTTTACTAAGAATAAATTTAAAACTTAAAAACTACCACGCAGACTCATACAAACGTGTACCATTCCTGAAGCTAGTGAATCTGTATGGGAAACAGAGCTTCACTGAGCTACAATTCTTAATCCAGATGCAATAATATACTTGTCAAGATACACCAACAACAATCTCAACAATATCTAATTTACTAAATCCCATCCACAGTATACAAAAATTGCTCTACATTTTAAATATCTATAGCAATGCCCTCCACAAAAACAAGTAAATAGTAAAAAAAAGAAAAAAAGAAAAGAAAGAAAACATATTTAACAATCAATCTGAAACCAAAAATTAATACTTGAGATAAAGGAAGGCTAAGGAAAAGTGATTACTTCCAAAGGTAAAGACAAGGTACCACCATAAAGCATAAACACCAATAAAACTAAAGTGGTCTACCTATAGTCTCTACATACTTACCTACGGATAGAACTATAATGTTCCGACAGGCTGTTAGAGCATAAGTAGCAGGAAAATGTGCTCAAAACTTACCTTTAATGCACAGGCTATCATTACAGTATTATTAAACTGAAAGAATGTACGTCCTTCATCTTCCTCAATAAAATTATTTAACAGCATCCTCCTACCCTGCAAATTTCCATACATGAGTGCATTACTTTTACTTTAAAACCTTTTTTTCCCAAAAAAGACATGTAAGGAATATTGCATAAAACACAGCAGCATTATAAACTACATTTCTATATAGTATGACCCAAATTACTCAGAGTACATGGCATCATTCTAACCCATCCTTATAGGAACATGCTCAATCCCACCTACATTATCAAATCCATTTCCCTGAGTTTTAAACACTCAGTACTACTGCCCCCAAAGTAGCTGCTGTACCACAGTTCCTGACTAGAATAGCAGCCTGTTACAACTCCTATCCTATCATGAAAGGTCTGGAAGAGCTGATTTACATGCACATATTTCAATACATTCATACATATGACATTATAAATCAGTGCTCTGCATTTTAAATAATATCTATAGCAAAATAAATAAATAAACAATGGACTGTTCATAGTTGCCACTTTCTGGACCTTATATGTACTTTTTAAACCGTACAACACTGACTACCTCTTCAACAACTGAGCAGTACTGGATTTGTTAAATAAATAGTTTAGTGATTCCAGAAGCCACTCAATAGCAGCAGGGTTGGCTCATACTATTGGACTGTAGGACTGCAGCCCCCCCCCAGCTATACAATGATAGCTGCGAGTCCCGGAACTGTGCATGCGTGATTGGTGAGTTCTTATGCTGTTTTAACCAGTCCAGATCAGAACTGTGCATGCATGCTCATCCGGATTGCCATTTTACCAGTCCAGATTACAAAGAGAAGCATCTGTACACCAATGCCCAGAGGTATATGTGGTTTCTAACCACATAGACTGGAAGGAGATCGAACTGCAACATCTGCAGTCATGTACATGGGAAATCATCTGCTGATTGGTTCCTGGGAAGGAAGGGAAAGGGATTTGTATTTGGCGCTATACTGTCTCTCAGGGAAAGAGAGGATTTGTATTTTTGCTGCAAGGGGATTTGTATTTGGTGGTGAAGGAGGAATATACAGGTACTGTCTCTCAGAGGAGAGAGAGTGTGTGTGTGTGTGTGTGTGTGGGGGGGGGGGGGCTAGAATTACTCAGGATCAAACCATGCATCTTGGGTGCAGGTAGCAAGAGCCTGAATTCTCTACCCCCTACCACTTGTGAAAACTGTTGAGATTTTTGACTCATATGTTTGTTCTTTTCTGTTCCTCATAAAATCTGTGGTTTTCTGGATTTTTGTAATCAGTGAATGACAGGTATTTGAATTTCAGACTTCAGCCTTTTATTCTAGCATTTTTTAAGTTTATAAGATCAATATTTGAAAACTGTCCCTATTTTTGGGGCTTTGTCCAGGTTTTTTGTGCTAAGAAGTTGAGAGCTATGGTGAGAACTAAATTCACTGTATATGTTTGGGGGCTGTATTCCCCCATTACTGGCTTTGTCCAGGTGTTTTGTGCTAAGAGGTTGAGAGCTATGGTGAGAACTGAATTCACTAAATGATAGCCATTTAAGTTTCAGTCTACCTGTCCTTCAAGAAACAGCTGATTTGGCATAGTGGTATGTTGCTCTCACTATAGTGTGCAGGGTTCTGGGTGTAAGACTTGGCAGTGAAATGCATGATGGTAATATAACATTTTATTCTAGCAACTTTTCAAGATTATACAGCAATGTTTAAAATGAGACCCTGATTTTTGGCGTTTTGCCCCCCCCCCAATAAATTTTGTATTTGTCCAGATTTCTTGTGGTGCAAAGTTGAGAGATACAGTTGAGTGTTGAGTGCATTTTACAAAGAGCTGAGAGATTCAGGGGAAGAGAAGTTCAGTGCTGCTTATGCTGAATCTGCACACATTGTTAACAGCATAACAAGATGAATGCTTACTTTTGATGCAGAAGGCTGTGAGTTCTATTCCCCACAGTATTTAGATGCATTGTTGATACTGTACTGTGCTGTACTTTTAAAGGGGATGGATGCTGCAGTCCTGAGAATGTCCTCTTTGGTGGAGATACATAGTAACTATGAACCTGTTATCAGTTTGCCATCCATTCCCTATTGCAATATTACTAGCTTATCATTTTTAATGCAACATAGGCAATTTATTCCTCAAGGGCAACAGGTACTTTTTGTAGATGAAACAATGAAATATAAAAATGTTTGTTAGCAGCAACCTCTTCATTAGTTACAGATGTCTTTAATGTGGAATTATTTACATATCTTTTACTTCTGCAGTGATTGTGCATATTTACTGATACTGGTGGATTGTAAAAGTTTGAGTAGACTTTTATGATGGAAATGTTCTGAATTGGGCAGTTTTGTCATTATTGGTACATGCATTTTGTTTTGTTGTTTACTGGAAAAATGTTCAAAACAATACATTTAAAATGCCCTCTAACAACTGTACTGTATTATACAAGGAATATAATTTAATACAATCAGTAAGGTGCTTATTGATTATCTGATCATCTCAGGTATGGCCCCTCCCAGTTCTTGGTTAGATGTGTTTGATTAGGAATCAGTTAAATCAACTGTCTGCAAGCACAAACTTTTTTGTTACTGAATATTTTCACTGACTGAGTTTGAATGCTACTGAAAGTGATGAAACCAGATTGAAACAATCAATCACTTCTCTTAGATCTTTGTTTTTGGGGGGAGGGTACTTATTGTCCACACCTAGGGAGCTAAGTCCTGTCGTGCAGCATTTCTGCTGCACAATTCTCCCAGCTGAACTATACCTCTCAACTGTCCAGATTTTCGCAGAATTAATAGATTTTTGCTTCTTATTTTTGGTTTGTTCCTCATAAAATTTGTGGTTTTCTGGCAAATCATTTAGGAATGAAGTCACTTAATAACGACAGACATTCAGTTTCAGACTTCATACCCTTCAGAAAAATGCATGCTAAAGCAAGACCTGTTATTCTATCAACTATCTAAGTTTATACAAGAGCAATTTTTAGTACTGTTTGTTCCCCCAATATATATAGCCTTGTCCAGACTTCATGTGTTAGAGGTTGAGAAGTATGCACAAATAAATTGCTTTATAGAATTAGATATATCCAAATCTCTCAACTGTCCCCAGTTTTGGCTCAAAATGTTGCTCTCTCCCTAATAATCCCTCTGCAAAATGGCAATTTTGGAAGAAACGTGGTGGGTTTACAATTAAATAACAATTGCAATGATTAGAGTTACAGATTACTTTTACTTTAGAAATGCATGTAGATTCTCTTACTTTGTCAGATGCTCAGCTTAACAGTACTTCTTATTTCAGCTTTTCCCAGTTAGGAGTCGCAAAAGTGGATCACCTGTCCGCTCATGATTAGCAGTGGAGTTTTATGGTGTCGAGTTGCCAGCCCGGCACCCAACTTTCAAAGACGGCACACACACACACACAAATGCCTAGGACCAATTTAGAGTGTCCAATCTACCTACAGCATGTCTTTGGGATGTGGAAGGAAACAAGAGCACCCAGAGGAAACCCACACGACCACAGGGAGGGCATGCAGACTCCGCACAGAAGGCACCCCAGCCGAGGATCGAACCGGAAAACCTCTTAAAAAAAGTGTCCCTTCTTTGACAGATTCCCAGCTGTATTGTGTGGCTATTTTATATTTTTGCATCACAGTTTTGGTCCTTTTTTCATAAAATTGTGGTTTTCTGGAAAATTAGTGACAAATCATTAAAGACTGAAGTTTGAAAATAATGACAAACATTTGAGTGTCAGATTTCATACTCTTCAGAAAATTCATACTAATGCAAGACTTACTATTCTATTATCTTTCTATGTTTATAAGAGCAATATTTAAAAGTTGTCCTTATTTTTGGGCCTTTGTCCCACTTCTATTTATGGCTTTTTCCAGATTTCTTGCTCTGAGGTTGAGAAGTATGACAAATGTGACAGGGCTATCACTGTCAGCTAGAGACATTTCAAACTGTGACATACTTCTTGTACCCCACTCCCCCATACAGTGACTCTGGATGTGTACAAGCAAAACAAGGAGCAGTTATGCTCCTTGAGTTTGCAGAATGTTCTGATTTTCTGTCATATTTTTATACTGTTGATTTATGCTTCTTATTATTCAGAATGATGTTAGATAACAAGCTATCCTCTGACAAACATGTAGAACAATAAGTTGGCAAAGTTCTGAAACAGCTAAATATATCCTATGCAAACTCGCACCTGCTTACTGCTGAAGCTTAACCATCAATAACTAAGAATGTGCTCACTTCCTGTTTCTCGTATGGTCAACCACTATTTTTTGTAGAGTCACGACAAATTGCTGCTACCATTCAGCAGCTAAGAACAAAATACTCACAACTGATATGTTTATCAAATAAAAGACAACACCACAATGCTACCATTCAGAAAATCAAATAGTTACCAGTCAAGACAGGAGACCATATTTTTACTAAATGATCTGACTTACAAGCAAACAAGTAATTAAATGAAAGCTATTTCTCACACTTAGAAATACACACTGCTAATCAAATGTCTCTAGTAAAATCGAAGAAGTAAAAAAAAATACAGTTAAAAAGATCCTCACACATCATAGCAACAACAGAAAGAGCTTTCTACAAATTTAACCCTGTAAATTAAATACTGATCTGGACAAAATATAAAAGTCTAGCAGACTTGCTCTCTTTCAAAAGCTCTTGATTGCATAACTGATAACTTTACTAATGGGAACCACATTAGATATAGAGAAATGGTGACTAAGCTATGTGAAAAACACACTATTAGCAATATACTTAACATAGTTATGCAGAGTGACAACTACGTAATGGTGGCAACATCAATAAACAGTGCTAGTATCCCTGGGCAAAATGCAAGTATTTGTGTAAACAACTTTAATGTAAAAATATAATCATAGCAGATACTGATATGAATATGTTGATTCTAATGTAAACATAATGCAAATGTTGATTAAAATATAAGTCAGATGATAAATATTATAAAGAATAACATTCAGTATCTGCATGCTCTTCTGGACATGCACTCCCCTGACCTATTATGCCTTACAGAAACCTGGCTCAAACCCATTATCCTTGATAATGAGATTCTATCCCCCAACTACAATATAATACGACTTGACTGACAAGGCAGGAAAGGTGGTGGAGTAGCCATCATGTATAAATCCACTCTAGAAGTATCCACTATTAGTACCCCACAAAGCCTGATAACTAGCAACTCTGAAACCCTCATCACAAAAGTCTAGCTTAACAACCACAAAGCCATAAACATAGCATGTACCTACATTCCCCCAGGTAACAACATAGGCACCTTAGAAAGTACCCTCCAATGGCTGTCCACTAACCACCCCCAAGAATCTATTATTCTTGGTGACTTCAATATCGACTGGAAAACCTGTTCATCAAACTTCCCCACCACCCATATTAACTTACATGGCTTCTCCCAGATTATAACTTCCCCTACCAGAATCAATAAGCCCAACAATAAGGAAAGTATCCTAGATTGGATATTAATAAACAATGAACCCCAGTTATATTTATTTATATTTATATATTTATTTATTTACATTTGTTGACCGGGAGTGTCCGACTGGACGTAGGTCCATTTTTAGCGGAAGCCCAGGGAGAAAAGCTTCACAGTTAAAATAAACAGACAGTAGTTACATTGGATTACATAGCAATTAACAATTTAACATAGCAATTACTTACAACATATTTACAGATGAAGAACATAGTACATCAGTAGACAACTAGAATCTTTATCTGTGAAATACATAACAGACATTAACAAATGTTACAATAAGAAGTTCCTGCTGTATAATAAGTACTAGGCTTATGAGCATCTGAGCTTGCTATAATCAAGGTAGTTAGTGGAGTGGAAAGAAAGGTAGTGGTTGGATGGGGTGGGTGATATTAGAGTGGGAGTTGCAAGGGCATAGCCAGCATGTTTTTAGGTGCGCTTTTAGTAAAGTTTTGAAGTGGGTGCATGATGGTATGGAGGTAATTGTGGGTGGGAGGAAGTTCCATAATTTGGCTATGGCACAAGAGAATAGTGCTTCACCAGCAGAGTTATTGACTTTAGTGATCTGCAAGTGATTTTTGTTGCTGGATCTTAGTGGTCTGGTGGTGCGATAGGGTTGGAGTAGATTCTGGAGGGATGGGACATTTAGTGGATGGTTTACTAGTTTGTGGGAGAGTGAGAGTTGATACCATTGAAGGAGGTGAGGGAGGTCAAGCCAGCCTAGTTCAGCAAGTGAGAGACAGTGGTGACTAAGGTAGGATGTCCCTGTGGCGAATTTGGTGATTTTGTTGTAGCGGGTCTCTAGCTTGTTTAGATCGCATTGCCTTAGGTTGGTATATATTGGAGAGGCATAAAGTAGGGTGGAGATAAGGTGGGAGTTTGTTATTGAAATCTTTGCTGCTTTGGTGAGAAGTTGCTTATTTCTGTATAATGCTCCTAGTTTTTTGTGGTCATGGATATGTGAATATCAAATTTTAGTTTATTGCCTATTTCCACTACTAGCAATTTGGTGTGTTCAGTTGGGTATATAGTGATGTATTTTGTTGTGATGTTAAAGTGAGAGTTGTTTTGAGTATGTTTGGTGGGTTGGAAGAGGAGTAGTTTAGTTTTGTTTGGGTTGAGTATTAATTGGGTATCGGATAACCAAGTTTCAACAGAGAAAAAGGCTTCCTGTGTGACTTTTTACAGTTTGGGTAGGGACTGGGCTGAACAGATGATGGTTGAGTCATCTGCATATTGTATGAGTGTACCATGTTTGGTGGCAGAGGCTAGATTATTGGTAAAAACAGAGAAGAGTAGGGGTCCAAGGATGGATCCTTGGGGAACCCCTATGGAGACAGGTAGTTGGGGAGATATGTCATTCTGCCATACAATGGATTGTTGGCGGTCAGACAGGTAACTCTGAAACCAGCTGGTGACTGATTGAGAGAAGGATAGGTTATTGAGGGCAGAGATGAGTTGTTTGTGTGGGACCATGTCAAATGCTTTAGATAGGTCTAGGAAAGTAGCAGAGGAGAGATAACCATTCTTTTTATGCTGAAGGATAGTGTTAGTAAAGGAGAGTAAGGCATTGGTGGTGCTATGGTTTGGTCAGAAACCATGCTGAGTATTGGAAAGGAGGTTGTTAGTAAGGAGGTAGTCTGAGACCTGAGAGTGTATGCATCTCTCTAGTATTTTGGAGAGTGGAGAGAGAATAGCTATGGGGAGGTAATTGGTTAGTTCTGTGGAGGGTCTGCATTTGTGGAGGGTAATTATATGTGATACTTTCCACAGTGTGGGAACGTAACTTTCTGACAGAGATCGGTTAATCAAGATGGATACTGGGTAGGCCAGAGCATCAGCTGCGATTTGTAGGTATTCACTTGGGAGGTTGGCTTCTACTAATTTGGTGGCCTTAAGTTTAGTTAAGAGTTTTTTTATGTTGGAGGTAGGTACAAGAAAAAAAGAGAAGGCAGTGGGGAGATTACTAGTTGAAGGTGTGGGTTGGAGGGGAGGGGGCTTGTGTTGTTTAGCTAGTGATAGTATGGTTTGTGTGAAGTGTGTGTTGAATGAGGTAGCAATGTTTTCTGAGGAGTGAGGGATGTTAGGAGGAGAGGTACTGACTTTACCTGGATGGAGGATGGAGTTTATGGAGGACCAGAATTGTTTGGGGCTGTGTTGGGAGGAGTCTAGGGAAGACTGATAGTATTGGAATTTGTCCTGTTTTATTAGCTTTTTGACTCTATTGCGTAGTTCTAGGAATTTCTGTCTAGTTGAGGGGGTTTTGGTTTTGCACCAGTGCTCCCAGGCTTTATCCCTGTTTTTCATTTCTGACTTAGTGGTTTTCTGTAGCCATGGGGAGGGTTGTGCTTTGGTACTGAAAAGTCTTATGGGGCATGGTAATTAAGGATGCTCAGGAAGGTAGTATTAAAAAATTCAACTGCATCATCAAGACTGAGGTACTTTAGAGGATGCTAGTTACATTCTTTGAAGGATGAGATGAATGTGAGTGGGTTAAAGTTTAGTTTTTTACGTATTTGATGGTAGATGACAGGTTTAGCTTGGTATAGGTATTTTTTGAGTAGGAATGTTGGGAAGTGGTCACTGAGGCTATCTGATAAGCAGCCTGTTATATATGACTGGGGGCTCTTACTGACTAGTATCCAATCCAGGGTAGTGTGCCTGTTGGAGTTTTTATTTATCCTGGTTGGTGACTGAACTAGTTGGTTGAAGCCATGAAGGTTTACATGATGGGTTGGATGGTTGCCAGAACAGGATTGCCAGTCAATATTGAAATCACCTAAAATGATAGTTTATTGGGGGAGATGGTGGGTAGACCAGCTGAGGAGGTTTTCTAGTGGAGGGATGTTTTGGCCAGGTGGGAAGTAGCATCCAATTATGTTGATGGTTTTGTTTTGGTTTATTTTAAGGTTGATATATATTATTTCTTCATTGCCTATTTGTGGAGCTGATGATTTTAAGATCTGGATGTTTAGATGCTGTTTAAATATTATAGCTACACCACCTCCTTTCTTGTTTAGCCAGTCTACTCTTAGTATGCCGTAACCACTAGGGAGTATTTGCTCACTGGTAATGTGAGGCTTTAGCCAGGTTTCTGTCAGGATGACTATATCTGGGGAGTACAAGTTTATGGTGGCATCGAGTTCATGGACTTTGTTGGATATACTTCTAATATCTAGACTTAGTAGAAGGAAGTCACTTGGTTTTATATTGGCTGTAATATGGGAGAAGTTGTGGTTTATAGTCTGATTATGAGGATTGGGGTTGGAGATGGTAGGGCCAGGGTTGGAGTGAATGTCTCCACTTAGGACTAGTTTTGATATACATGAGGTTATTAGTTTTCTCAGTTTTTGAATGTGTTTGTTTATAAGGAAAACTTTATGATTGTGCTCTGTGGGTAATAGGTATGGTGGGAGGATTACTATGTTAAGTTGTAGGGATGTTTTATATTTGAGTAATATAGTTGGTAGAATATGTGGGGGGTGCATAGGGATGGTTCTTGAGTAGGTGAGAGGGGAGCTGAGTGAGGGTGAGACAGGAGTGGTGGTGTGAGTAGTAGTACAGTGGTAGTGATTGAGTGGGGGAATGATGGAGCTTTGGTAGGATGTAAGATATGCAAGGAGAGTGCCTTCAGTGAGCATAGGTAAGGTATGCTTGTACATGTTAGTTGAGGAGGTGTGATAGTAGTGGGAAGATGGAGGAGGTAGTGTTGGGTTAGCGCTGTGGTTGGCTATTGGAAAGATGGGAGGGGTTTGTGAGGGTAATAAAGGTGGGACCACTGGGGGCGGGAGGGAATAGGGGGCAGGGTGGGGAGTGAAGAGGGTAGAGACCCTGTTAGTTGCGCTTATGAGGGGGCTGGAAACAATCAGGTAACAGAGTTAACTGATAAATGAACATACGATAGTGATAAGGGTGGTTGTAGTTTTAAAAATGGTGCCTGCCACAGGTAACTTTGGGATTGTCTTAAGGTAATAAACAGGGAAGGGCAGGGGAGAAAAAGGGTGTGAGCAGGCAGTTCTTTTATACTGCTGCTAATGAGCCAAAGCAAAGACAAGTTTGTGTTTAAGAAACAATCAGAATTGACCAAGGACTGCTCTGAAACTGTAAGTCATTTCTTAACCATTTCTCAGGTGGAAAAACAGGATAACCTTGTATCAGTAGGCTACCGTGGTCTCAGTTTAAATTAACAAACACACAGTATTGATCAGTTATTGATACTATTTGCTAAAAGAAGGGACTAACAGAAAAAGTGGAAGATGAGTGTGAGTGTGTGTGTGTGTGGGGGGGGCTGCTTACAAGCCAAAGCAGAGTGCTTTCCAGGGGAAAATGAATATTGGCTCAAACAAGTAAACACATACTCAAAGTTAACTTTAGCTGTTTGCAGACAGTTCAGACCCAGACTGTGCTTTTCTTATAAGAATGATAAAGATGGTACCACAGTTGAATACTTAAGAGTGGTGTTAGGTTCAAAGTTAACTTTAGCTGTTTGCAGACAGTTCAGACCCGGACTGCCCTTTTCTTATAAGAATGATAAAGGTGGTACCGTGGGATGAGGCTAGGTGAGTTAGGATTTGCTTATGTATACATTTTTCCATTATTTTGGCTAAGGGAGATAGGATGGCTATAGATCTATAGTTTGAGAGTTCAGTTGAGTTGCCGCCTTTGTGAAGTGGAATAATGTGGGAGATTTTCCAGATGGAGGGGGCATCTAAATCTGGGGAGAAATAATCCATAAACAAATGATGTACAACAACACATAAATAAATGCATAGACAACACATGACTAGTGAAGTAATAGTGGACTACCTTGGAATTCGGTCCTCTAAGAGTTGTTTATGTTACTTTCATTTAGTATGCATAGCACCACTTTTATAAGTGGGCATGAATGATTATAAGGTTCAGCTAAAGACCAAGAGCTTTTTTTCGTTACTGTGGTGATGCCGAAAAAACTATAGCAACTTATGATGCAATGGCATATTACTATGTATATATTTTTTTATTTTTTTATTAGTTACTGCTTAGATTTAATTTTATATTAACCTAAAAGAAGTTGGTACAATAATTGTATTACATATACATGGAGAGATTTCTGATAATTAGGTTTATTAATACTTGGTTTTTAACCACATTAGACAACCTACTATTTTAATTGTTTGTTTATTGTTGATGTTGTGCATTTTTCACACTTATTGGACAATTTAACAAAAGACAGGAATTGGATGCACCTCATCAGGGTAGTATCAACTTTTTGAACCTGTATGGACACATTTAAAACATTTTATATGAATTTACAGAAAACATCTGCTCACTTTGAGCGAGGGTAGCTATGACTTTAACAACTTCAAAGGAAATATACTGTGTTCTGATAGGTTAACACCAGAATGGTAGGTTATTTAAACTTGATTTTAATGCTGGTTACTTGTCTGAAAAAGTCTGGATATAATCCGGATGAAAAGTGCTTCACTTATGGTTTTTGTTGCTTATTTTCTCAGGTTCTACTCTTAGTACGTGACAGTACTCTTACCTTGTTTTTTAACCTGTTTGTGTGGTATTGGAGGAATAAAACTACTGGAAGCACTACTGCCATCTGGGACTCTGTGCCTTTTCATTTTACAACAGTTGGAGTATCTTTTATTGGTGTTAGTGAAGATTGAGTCTCCTTGATTGCTGGGCCAGGGCAGGGGTGTCACATAATAATTGGTGGCAGTGGTGGGATATCCACCTGACATTTGTGTTTGACAGTGTTTGGATATCCACATCACATATTATTTAGTTGTCAAATACTAATTGGCTTGTAGTGGTGTGGGTAAAGTGAATCCTGTAGCTTATGTACAGTGATCTATGGAGGTGTTTTATACTGTAAAACAGCTACACAGTGAATTCTCAGAGTTCAGATCACAATTGTTTTATTTATTTTGTTAGATTTGTTAGTCAGGGTGAGCAGGCAGCATGTCAGTAGAGGAGTATGGAAAGCTGACAAGGAACCAGCTGGGGGAGATGTGCCAGGCTAGGGGACTGGTGCATGGAAACCTGACTAAGGCAGACTTGATTGCAGCCTTGGTTACAGCTGCATCAGAAAACAGCAATCAGGAGGACAATCAGACTGTCAGTGGAGATACAATATCCTCAGAGAATGGACAGCTCAACCTTTCTGCAGTGGACTTAAAAATCCATCTGGAGCTAAAGAGACTTGAGTTGGATGCCAGGCGTTTGGAGATAGAAGCAGAAGAAAAGGAGCATCAGAAGAAGAATGAGAGGGAAATACTGACTCTTTGCCAGAGTCATTCAGATAATGGGGGAGGGATTAACTGGACCCCAGAAGCACAAGAGGTCAGTAAATTTCTTCCGCAGTTTAAAGAGGGGGATAATTTTGATAGTTTCATTCATGTGTTTGCGAGGGTATGCAAACAGTATAGTGTTGACCAAAGACTCTGGGTACGGTTCCTGACCCCCTTACTCCATAGGAAAGCTGTAACTTTTTTGTCAAAAATGCCTGACGCTGTCTGCTTTGATTATACTGCTGTAAAAAAATATCTTTTAGAATGTTTTAAGCTAACACCTGAAATGTATAGGAAAAAGTTTTGTGAGCATAGACGCAAGGCAGATGAATGTGTGTGTGAATATGTTGCTGAACTGAGAACTTATTTTCATACCTGGGTGAGTGGATGTCAGGTCACCACATCTGAAGGGCTGGAAGACCTTTTGGAAAGGGAACAAACCTTTAGCACTTTGCCTGAGGACATGAGGATCTGGTTAGCTGATAGACAATGTGCTACTTCAGATGAGTTGGGGAAGAAGGGAGACCTATAACTGGCAAGCAGGCTAGCCCTGCACAGGAAGGGGACCCGCAGCACTGCTCATGGGTCTAAAGGAACCCATGATGAGCAGCACAGATTTCCCCAACAGAATCTGCCAGTAGCAGGGGAAGCCACTAGTCCAGGTACACATCCAGGAGCTAGGGTTCAATGTTTTGAATGAAACCAGTGGGGCCATATGGAATACAGATGTCCATGGAGGCAAGGTGGGGAAGCAAAGATGAGGGAGCCAGTAAGTAGGAAAGACAACATGCCAATAGTAGGTTGTCTCGAGACAACAGGGATACTAAACTACCATCCTGCAGAAGTCCTGAGTGAGAAGGATTTGGATGAGGCAGTACCATGTGCTTATGCAGTTACACATGGTCAGGCTAGGAGACAAGCATGTAGGACTGGTATTCTGGGGGAGACCAAGACAGTCTGCATACTTGCAGCCAGGACTGGTGAGGTGGTTACTTCAGGAAGGGAGCTACTTTGTAGCAGTGAGACTGAATGTGAGCCACAGCTGCTTGTGGGTACTGATGTTCCCTTAGACAGAGTGACTGCAAAGGTAAAGGTGAGTAGTAGTACCCAGGCTGACAGTGAGGCACCACTCTAAAGAGGCTGGCAGACTTCCTGTGGAAGGAGCTGGGAAGGGTTACAAGGAGAGAGTTGAGACAGGCTCAACTCTCAGACCTGATATTGCAAGTCCTGAGGCAGGTAGCTAGGGAGGCATCTGATTCTCAAGGAAAGGGGGAATCTGTATACTGGGACAAAGTGTTACTAAACAGAGAGTGGACCTTTGAGGAAGGGCTAGAAGGTGAGAAAGTACAGCAGTTGGTAGTGCCTAGAGCCTACCATCTGGCACTTCTAGCATAAGCCTATGATATTCCCTTTGCAGGTCATATGAGCATAAAACATACAAAGAGGCATATTATGGAGAACCTCTATTGGCCTGGAATTTCCAGGGATGTAACAGGATACTGCAGGACTTGTGATCAGTTCCAAAAGGTAGGCAAGGCATGAGACAAGGGGAGAGCTCCTTTGATGTATTTGCCTGTGATTGATGAGCCATTTCAGAGGGTAGCTATGGACATTGTAGGTCCTCTGAGTACCCCAAGTTCCACAGGAAAAAGGTATATCCTAGTGGTAGTTGATTATGCTACACAATACCCTGAGGTGGTGGCTTTCTCCTCCACTGAGGCAGAGAAGGTGGCAAATGTTTTGTTAGAGATTTTCAGCAGGGTAGGTTTCCCAAAAGAAATACTATCTGACAAAGGTGCCCATTTCATGTCAGACCTGCTAGCTTGTTTGTGGATGTCATGTGGGGGGAAGCACATGAAGACCACCCCCTACCATCCCAGACTAATGGTCTTGTTGAGAGGTTAAACTCTACAATCAAGTCCATAGTACAGGCATTAACAGATTAGGTAAAGAGGGAGTGGGACAAATATTTGCCCAATCTGTTGTTTGCTTACATAGAGGTTTCCCAGGAATCCACAGGTTTTTCACCCTTTGAGTTGCTGTATAGGCATAGGATGAGGGGACCTCTAGATTTAATTCAAGATGAGTGGCAAGGTGAGTGCGAGTCTCACAAGGAGTCTGTTGTGGCATACATCCTATACCTTAGGACAAGGCTCAGGGAACTCATGGGCTTGGCCCAGGAGAACCTGGCAGAAGCCCAACAGCAGAAAAAGTTGTGGCATGACAGTAATGCTCGAGCTAGAGAGTATGCTGTCGGGCAGCAGGTAATGGCTCTCATTATTGTCAAACACAACAAGCTGCAAGCAGCTTGGGAGGATCCCTGCAAGGTGGTAGAAAGGTAAGTGATGTTAGCTACATGGTGGCACTGATAGACAGATGGCTGGGGCACAAATTGTACCATGTTAAAATGATGAAACCTTACCATGATAGGGAGGCCCTTGTGCTGAGCATTTGCAGTGGATTGCAGCAAGAGTCTGAGAGAGATCTGGGGACTGATCTCCTCAGTGAGGCTCAGGCTGACACCTCAGTGGAAGGGGTTGCAATATCCCAACAGCTATCTCCTACCCAGGTTTGAGAAATCGGAGCAGTGTTGCAGAAATTTGGGGACATGTTCACTAGGAAACCAGGGTGCACCCACCTGGTGCAGCACCAGGTCGATACAGGACCCCAAAGGCGTATTAGGCAGGCCCCTTATAGGGTGCCTGAGAGTGTCAGACAAACTCTGAGGGAGGAGGTACAGGAGATGTTGGGACTAGGGGTGATTCAAGAGTCCATAAGTCCCTGGGCCTCCCCAGTGGTGCTGGTGCCAAAGAAGGATGGTAGCACCAGGTTCTGTGTGGACTACAGGAAATTAAATAGCCAAAGGTGGATGCTTACCCAATGTCAAGGACAGATGAGGCCCTAGAGCAGCTGGGTGGGGCAAAGTATCTTAAACCATTGATCTTACCATGGGTTACTGTCAGGTGTCCTTGACTCCCAGTGCTAGAGAGAAGTCAGCCTTTGTGACTCCTCTTGGCTTGTATGAGTTCACAATGATGCCCTTTGGGATGAAGAATGTCCCAGTGACTTTCCAAAGGCTGGTAGACTGCATCCTAGCAGGTGTAGGAGGGTTTGCCCTTGCTTACCTGGACGATATTGCCATCTGTAGCCATTCCTGGTCAGAGCATCTTCAGCATGTCAGGGAGGTGCTGGGCAGGCTACAGAGGGCAGGGTTGACCATTAAGCAGAGCAAATGTCAGGTGGGTATGGCAGAGGTCTCCCACCTAAAACATAGAGTGGGGAGTGGTAAGATGTGGCCAGAACCTGCCAGAGTGGAAGCCATTCTGGCATGGCCTGCATCTGTTACCAAAAAGCAGGTGAAAGCATTTTTAAAACCAGCAGGGTACTACAGAAAGTTTGTCTCCAGTTATAGTACCATAGCTGCTCCCCTCACAGACCTGATGAGGAAGAACAGTGCAGATAAGGTAGTGTGGACCCCAGCATGTGAGCAGGCATTCCAGAAGCTTAAAGAAGCTTTGGGAGGACCCCCTGTGTTAGCCAGTCCAGACTACATCAAAGACTTTGTTGTGCAAGTGGATGCTTTGAAACATAGGGTGGGGGCTGTACTTAGCCAGATTTCTTCAGAGGCAGAAGAGTACCCAGTGGTTTATCTCAATCATTGGCTCCAACCCAGGTTGGAATGCAATGCAGCTGAAGTAAAGGAATGTCTAGCCATAGTGTGGGCACTGCAGAAACTTCAGCCTTATCTATATGCAAGAAAATTCACTGTTATGAGTGATCATAACCCTCTAACATGGTTAAACAGAGCCAGTCAGCAAAATGTCAAGTTGCAAAGATGGAGCCTGGGATTGCAAGCATATGATATGTCAGTGTACCACCGCAGTGGGAGTAGCAATGCCAATGCAGATGGGCTCTCAAGACAGGGAATGGGGTGAGGTACACTCTGATAGACCTAACCCTCTCAAGCAGCGTTTCTCAAGGGTCACTTGAAAAAACTAGCTTGAGTTCTCCGGTGGGGGAGGGAGAAATGTGAAGACTGGTAGAGAAGGGTGAAGGCTGCCAGCCTAGTCAGATAGAATTTGGTACATAATTCTGTCAATTGTGTATGTAAATGTAAAATACAGGCTATCTTCCTTAAATGAAAGAAAATACTAAAATGTTGAACTTCAAGATTGTAGCAACATGGTCATCTGCTGTAAGGAAAACTAAGTAAGCATTTCAAATCTTTCTTTTGAAGTTAAAATGATTTCAAATCTATCCTTTGATCCCTAGAGCTTGGAGTCATTTTGTCTGGACTAGCACATTCTTTCTATTATTTTAACTGAGAGTTAAATTGCTAGATTTAAACAGGCAAATGTATTTTTATTGCTCTGTTCCTGACCAGCTGCAAGATGACAAAAGGGAGATGTTAAGAATGTAAATGTAGTTAATCTGTCAGCCTGGGAACACCAGGAAAATGTAAAAGATTATGTAATGTTTATCAGAGCTGCAATAGCAATTTAAACAGTGAGAACCAGAGATTATTAAACCGTTTTGTCTAACTATCCAACTCAGCACTGCCTTATGGTCTATGTAGGTAAGTTACTTTAGAAGTATGTTTTCTTGTAGCAAAAGCTAGGCATTAGAAAAGATTAGACTAAGTGTTTTTCTGTTATGTCAGAACTGTACTACTGAATTATTTTAAGTTTCTGTGTGATCTCTGAACTCTTGAATAGCACTGTGGTGTAGTAGTATTGTCTTGTGTTTTTACTATTTATTATTAAATATTGTTAACCCTTTTGAACTGTGGCTGATTTATCTAGAGATATTTTAAGCTCTAGAGTACATTGCATACTTATAAGTGATCCTGTAATAAGCCCTTCCAATAAGCCTTGATTGCTTAATTACACTTACCAACTGGATAATAATATTGCGCAGTAATAATTGGACACCCTTTTAAGGGCCTTTGGGTAGCTGATAATAATTAGCTGGTGGTGGCAGGAATTACTACCGTATAATCTGTGTCAGCCTTTCTCAAGAGTGTCTGTGAAGTTGTATAAATACTTATCTCAAAGTGTGTGTGTGTGTGTGTGTGTTTGTGTGTGTGTGTGTGTGTGTGTGTGTGTGTGTGTGTGTGTGTGTGTGTGTGTGTGTGTGTGTGTGTGTGTGTGTGTCAGCTACTTGGACAGGGACATGAAGCACTCATTGGGCAGAGAGGGTACTGGAGGTTAGCTTGCCAGCTAGGCTGAGATCTGACCCTATAGCTGTGCCAGTGGGGAGTCTAGTAGGGGACATGGAGAGCAAGGGAGCAACCAGCTCCAGACTGACTGTGATCTCTGTGTGCTCTAAACGGAAATTGCACTTTACGATGTGTATTTGTTATCATTTCTCCTATATGAGATGCCCTCTTTGGTGTTAGTGGTGAGGATTGAGGCTCCTTGACTGCTGGGCCAGGGCAATTGCATCACATATTAATTGGTGGCATATCCACCTGACATTTGTATTTGGCAGTGGTTGGATATCCACATTACATGTTATTTAGTTGGCAAATACTAATTGGCTTGTAGTGGTGTAAGTAGAGTAAATCCTGTAGCATATGTACAGTGATCTCTGGAGGTGTTTTGTACTCTAAAACAGCCACAAAGTGAATACTCAGAGTTCAGATCACAATTGTTTTATTTCTTTTGTTAGCTTAGTTAGGCAGCGTGAGCAGGCAGCATGTCAGCAGAGGAGTATGGAAAGCTGACAAGAAGCCAGCTGGTGGAGAAGTGCCAGGCTAGGGGACTGGTGCATAGAAACCTGACTAATGCAGGCCTGATTGCAGCCTTGGTTACGGCTGCATCAGAAAACAGCATCCAGGAGGACAATCAGACTGACAGTGGAGATACAATATCCTCAGAGAATGGACAGCTCAACCTTTCTTCAGTGGACTTAAAAATCCAGCTGGAGCTAAAGAGACTTGAGTTGGTGACCAGGCATTTGGAGATAGAAGCCGAAGAAAAGGAACATCAGAGGAGGCATGAGAGGGAAATACTGACTTTTGCCAGAGTCATTCAGGTAATGGGGAAGGGAGTAACTGAACCCCAGAAGTACAACAGGTCAGTATATTTATTCTGTAATTTAAAGAGGGGGGATAATGTTGATAGTTTTATTCATATGTTTGAGAGGGTATGCAAACAGTATAGTGTTGACCAAAGGCTCTGGGTACTGTTCCTCACCCCCTTACTCCATGGGAAAGCTGTAACTTTTTTGTCAAAAATGCCTGACACTGTCTGTTTTGATTATACTGCTGTAAAACATATCTTTTAGAATGTTTTAAGCTAACACCTGAAATGTATAGGAAAATGTTTTGTGAGCATAGACGCAAGGCAGATGAAAGTGTGTGTGAATATGTTGCTGAACTGAGAACTTATTTTCATACCTGGCTGAGTGAATGTCAGGTCTCCACATCTGAAGGTCTGCCAGACCTTTTGGAAAGGGAACAAACCCTTAGCACATTGCCTGAGGACATGAGGATCTGGTTAGCTGATAGACAATGTGCTACTTCAGATGAGTTGGGGAAGAAGGGAGACCTATAACTGGCTAGCAGGCCAGCTCTCCACAGGAAGGGGACCTGCAGTACTGCTCATGGGTCTAAGGGAACCCATGGTGAGCAGCACAGATTTCCCCAAAAGAATCATCCAGTAGCAGGGGAAGCCATTAGTCCAGGTACACACCCAGGAGCTAGGGTTCAATGTTTTGAATGCAACCAGTGGGGCTATGTAGCATGCAGGTGTCCATGGAGGCAAGATGGGGAACCAAAGATGAGGGAGCCAGTAAGTAGGAAAGACAAAAATGCCAATAGTAGGTTGTCTCGAGACAACAGGGGTACTAAACTACCATCTTGCAGAAGTCCTGAGTGAGAAGGATTTGGATGAGGCAGTACCATGTGCTTATGCAGTTACACATGGTTAGTCTAGGAGACAAGCATGTAGGTCTGGTATCCTGGGGGAGACCGAGACAGACTGCATACTTACAGCCAGGACTGGTGAGGTGGTTACTTCAGGAAGGGAGCTACTTTGTAGCAGTGAGACTGAATGTGAGCCACAGCTGCTTGTGGGTACTGATGTTCCATTGGACAGAGTGACTGCAAAGGTAAAGGTGAGTAGTAGTACCCAGGCTGACAGTGAGGCACCACTGTCAGAGGATGGCTGACTTCCTGTGGAAATGAGCTGGGAAGGGTTGCAAGGAGAGAGTTGAGACAGGTTCAGCTCTCAGACCTGACATTGCAAGTCCTGGGGCAGTTAGCTAGGGAGACACCTGATTCTCAAGGAAAGGGAGAATCTGTATACTGGGACAAAGGGTTACTATACAGATTGTGGACCCCTGAGGAAGGGCTAGAATGTTGGCAATGCCAAGAGCCTACCATCTGGCTTTTCTAGCCATAGCCCATGATATTCCCTTTGCAGGTCAAATGGGCATAAAACATACAAAGAGGCATATTATGCAGAACATCTATTGGCCTGGAATTTCCAGAGATGTAACAGGATACTGCAAGACTTGTGAGCAGTGCCAAAAGGTAGGCAAGGCAGGAGACAAGGTGAGATCTCCTTTGATGCCTTTGCCTGTGATTCAGGCACCATTTCAGAAGGTAGCTATGGATATTGTAGGTCCTCTGAGTACCCCAAGTTCCACAGAGAAAAGGTATATCCTAGTGGTAGTTGATTATGCTACACGATACCCTGAGGCAGTTGCTTTCTCCTCCATTGAGGCAGAGAAGGTGGCAAATGCTTTGTTAGAGATTTTCAGCAGGGTAGGCTTCCCAAAATAAATACTATCTGACAAAGGTGCCCATTTCATGTCAGACCTACTAGCTTTTTTGTGGAAGTCCTGAGGGGTGAAGCACATGAAGGACACCCCCTACCATTCCAAACTAATGGTCTTGTTGAGAAGTTAAACTCTACAATCAAGTCCATGGTACAGGCATTTGCAGATCAGGTTAAGAGGGAGTGGGACACGTATTTGCCCTATCTGTTGTTTGCTTACATAGAGGTTCTCCAAGAATCCACAGGTTTTTCACCCTTTGAGTTGCTGTATGGGCATAGGGTGAAGAGACCTCTAGATTTAATTCAAGATGAGTGGCAAGGTGAATGTGAGTCTCACAAGGAGTCTGTTGTGGCATACGTCCTAAACCTCAGGACAATGCTCATGGAACTCATGGGCTTGGCCCAGGAAAACCTGGCAGAAGCCCAACAGCAGAAAAAGGTGTGGTATGACAGTAATGCTCGAGCTAGAGAGTATGTTGTGGGGCAGCAGGTAATGGTTCTTATTCATGTCAGATACAACAAGCTGCAAGTAGCTTGGGAGGGTCTCTACAAGGTGATAAGAAAAGTAAGTGATGTTAACTACATGGTTGAACTGCTAGGCAGATGGCAGGGGCACAAATTGTACCATCTTAACATGATAAAAACTTACCATGATAGGGAGGCCCTTGTGCTGAGCATTTGCAGTGGATTGCAGTAGGAGTCTGAGGGAGATCTGGGGACTGATCTCCTCAGTGAGGCTCAGGCTGACACCTCAGTGGAAGGGGTAGCAATAGCCCAGCAGCTATCTCCTACCCAGGTTTGAGAAATCCGAGCAGTGTTGCAAGAATTTCAGGACATGTTCACTGAGAAACCAGGGTGCACCCACCTAGTGCAGCACCAGGTGGATACAGAACCCCAAAGGCTTATTAGGCAGGCCTCTTATTGGGTGCCTGAGAGTGTCAGACAGACTCTGAGGAAGGAGGCACAGGATGTTTTGGAACAAGGGGTGATTCAAGAGTCCAACAGTCCCTGGGCCTCCCCAGTGTTGCAGTTGCCAGAGAAGGATGGCAGCACCAGGTTCTGTGTGGACTACAGGAAATTAAATAGTCACACAGAGTCAGATGCTTACCCCATGCCTAGGACAGATTAGGCTCTACAGCAGCTGGATGGGGCTAAGTATCTTACAACCATTGATCTTACCATGGGTTACTGGCAGGTGTCCTTGACTCCCAGTGCTAGAGAGAAGTCAGCCTTTGTGACTCCTTTTGGCTTGTATGAGTTCACAAAGATGCCCTTTGGGATGAAGAATATCAAGCAACTTTCCAGAGGCTGGTAGTCCCTTATCCTAGCAGGAGCAGGAGGGTTTGCCCTTGCTTACCTGGATGATATTGCCATCTACAGCTATTCCTGGCCAGACCACCTTCAGCATGTCAGGGAGGTGAGGGGCAGACTACAGAGGGCAGGGTTGACCATTAAGCTGAGCAAATGTCAGGTAGGTATGGCGAAGGTCTCCTACCTAGTTCATAGAGTGGGGAGTGGTAAGATAAGTCCAGAACCTGCCAAAGTGGAAGCCATTTAGTCATGGCCTGCACTTGTTGCTTAAAAGAAGGTGAGGACATTTTTAGGGACAGCAGGGTACTACAGAAATTTCGTCCCCAGTTATAGTACCATAGCTGCTCCCCTCACAGACATGACAAGGAAGAACAAGGCAGATAAGGTAGTGTGGACCCCAGCATGGGAGCAGGCATTCCAGAAGCTTAAAGAAGCTTTGGGAGGACCCCCTGTGTTAGCCAGTCCAGATTACAGGAAAAACTTTGTTGTGCAAGTGGATGCTTCGAACCATGGGGTGGGGGCTGTACTTATCCAGATTTCTTCAGAGGGGGAAGAGTACCCAGTGGATTATCTCAGTCATAGGCTCCAACCCGGAATGCTATGCAGCTGTAGAAAAGGAATGTCTAGCCATAGTGTGGTAACTGCAGAAACTTCAGCCTGATCTGTATGGAAGAAAATTCACTGTTATGACAGATCATAACCCTCTAACATTGTTAAACAGAACCAGTCAGCAAAATGCCAAGTTGCTAAGATGGAGCCTGGGGTTGCAAGCATATGATATGTCAGTGCACCACTACATTGGGAGTAGGAATGCCAATGCAGATGGGCTGTCAAGACAGTGAATGGGGTGAGGAATGGGGTGAGGTACACTCTGATAGACCTAAGCCTCTCAAGCAGTTTTTCTTAAGGGTTACTTGAGAAAACTAGCTTGAGTTCTCCGGTGGGAGGGGGTGTGAAGGCTAGTAGAGAAGGGTGAAGGCTGCCAGCCTAGTAAGATAGAATTTGGTACATAATTCTGTCAGTTGTGTATGTGAATGTAAAATACAGACTTTCTTCTTTAAATATAAGAAAATACTAAAATGTTGAACTTCAAGATTATAGCAACATTGCCATTTGCTGTAAGGAAAACTAAGTCAATCATTTCAAATCTTTCTTTTGAAGTTAAAATTATTTCAAATCTATCCTTTGATCTCCCGATCTCGAAGTCATTCTGTCTGGACTAGCACATTCTTTCTATTGTTTTTAACTAAGAGTTAAATTGCTAGATTTAAACATGCAGATGTATTTGTATTGCTCTGTTCCCTGACCAGCTGCAAGATGACAAAATGGAGATGTTAAAATGTAAATGTAGTTAGTCTGTCAGCCTGGGAACACCAGGAAAATGTAAACGATGATGTAATGTTTATCAGAACTGCAACATCGATTTAAACAGTGAGAACCAGAGATTATTAAGCATTTTTGTCTGAGTATCCAACTCAGCACTGCATTATGCTGTATGTAAGTAATTTACTTTAGAAGTATGTTTTCTTGTAGCAATAGGTAGAAATTAGAAAATATTAGACTAAGTGTTTTTCTTTTATGTCAGAACTGTACTACTGAAGTATTTTAAGTTTCTGTTTGATCTCTGAACTCTTGAATAGCACTGTGGTGTAGTAGTATTGTCTTGTGGTTTTGGCATTTATTATTAAAATATTTTTAAACCCTTTTCAATTGTGGCTGGTTTATGTAGAGATAATTTAAGCTCTAGAGTACATTGCATACTTATAAGTGATCCTGTAATAAGCCCTTCCGATAAGTCTTGATTGCTTAGTTACACATCAATTGGATAATAATATTGCACAGTAATAATTGGACACACTTTTAAGGGCTTTTGGGTAGCTGATAATTATAAGCTGGTGGTGGCAGGAATTACTACCGTATAGTCTGGGTATAGGGGCACAGCTGGAGAATCTGTGTCAGCCTTTCCCAGGAGTGTCTGTGAAGTTGTATAAATACTTATCTCAAAGTGTGTGTGCATGTGTCAGCTACTTGGGCAGGGACACAAAGCACTGATTGGACAGAGAGGGTACTGGAGGTTAGCTTGCCAGCTAGGCTGAGATCTGGAGCCTATAGCTGTGCCAGTGGGGAGTCTTATTGGGGACCTGGAGAGCAAGGGAACAACCATCCCCAGACTGACTGTGATCTCTATGTGCTCTTAAGGGAAATTGCACTTTACGGTGTGTATTTATTATCCTTTCTTCTATATGAAGTTCCCTCTCTGGTGCTGATGGTGAGGATTGAGGCTCCTTGATTGCTGGGCCAGGGCAGGGGCATCAAATATTAATTGGTGGCAGTGGTGCGATATTCACCTGACATTTGTGTTTAGCAGTGGTTGGATATTCACATCACATATTAATTAGTGTCAAATACTAATTGGCTTGTAGTGGAGTGGGTAGAGTTAATCCTTTAGCTTATGTACAGTGATCTCTGGAGGTGTTTTGTACTCTAAAACAGCCACACAGTGAATACTCAGAGTTCAGATTGCAAATGTTTTATTTCTTTTGTTAGCTTAGTTTGTCAGGGTGAGCAGGCAGCATGTCAGCAGAGGAGTATGGAAATCTGACAAGGAGCCAGCTGGTGGAGATGTTCCAGACTAGGGGACTGGTGCCTGGAAACCTGACTAAGGCAGACCTGATTGCAGCCTTGGTTATAGCTGCATCAGAAAACAGCATCCAGGAGGACAATCAGACTAGCAGTGGAGATACAATATCCTCGGAGAATGAACAGCTCAACCTTTCTATGAAGGACAGACTGGCAGTGGAGATACAATATCCTCGGAGAATGGACAGCTCAAACTTTCTGCAGTGGACTTAAAAATCTAGCTGGATCTAAAGAGCCTTGAGATGGAGGCCAAGCGTTTGGAGATAGAAGCCGATGAAAAGGACCATCAGAGGAGGCATGAGAGGGAAATACTGACTCTTTGCCAGTCATGCAGGTAATGGGGAAGGGAGTAACTGGACCCCAGAAGCTCAACAGGTCCATAAATTTCTTCTGCAATTTAAAGAGGGGGATAATTTTGATAGTTTAATTTATATATTTGAGTGGATATGCAAACAACATAGTGTTGACCAAAGGCTCCGGGTACGGTCTCTGACCTCCTAGCTCCACGGGAAAGCTGTAACTTTTTTGTCAAAAATGTCTGATGCTGACTGTTTTAATTACACTGCTGTAAAAATGCCTTTTAGAATATTTAATCTAACACCTGAAATGTATAGGAAAAAGTTTTGTGAGCATAGACGCAAGGCAGATGAAAGTGTGTGTGAATATGTTGCTGAACTGAGCACTAATTTTCATAGCTGGTGAGTGGATGTCGGGTCACCACTTTTAAATGGCTGGCAGGCCTTTTGGAGAAGGAACATACCCTTAGCACTTTGCCTGAGGACATGATGATCTGGTTAGCTGGTAGACAATGTGCTACTTCAGATAAGTTGGGGAAGAAGGGAGACCTATGCCTGGCAAGCAGGGCATCCCTATCCAGAAAGGCGACCCACAGTACTGCTCATGGGTCTAAGGGAACCCATGGTAGGCAGCACAGATTGTCCCAAAAGAATCTGCCAGTAGCAGGGGAAGCCACTAGTCTTGGTACACGTCTAGGAGCTAGGGTTAAATGTTTTGAATGCAAACAGTGGGGCTGTGTGGCATACAGCTGTTGATGTAGGCAAGGTGGGGAACTAAAGATGAGGGAGTCAGTAAGTGGGAAAGACAAAATGCCAATAGTAGGTTGTCTCGAGCCAACAGGGGTAGAAAACTACCATCCTGCTGATGTTCTGAGAGAGAAGGATTTGGATGAGGCAGTACCATGTGCTTATGCAGTTACACACGGTCAGGCTAGGAGACAAGCATTTAGGTCTGGTAGCCTGGGGGAAACCCAGACAGACTGCATACTTGCAGCCAGGGATGGTAAGGTAGTTACTTCAGGAAAGGAGCTACTTTGTAGCAGTGAGACTGAATGTGAGCCACAGCTGCTTGTGGGTACTGATGGTCCCTTGAACAGAGTGACTGCAAAGGTAAAGGTGAGTAGTAGTACCCAGCCTGACAGTGAGGCACCACTGTCAGAGGATGCCAGACTTCCTGTGGAAGGGGAGCTGGGAAGGGTTACAAGGAGAGATTTGAGACAGGCTGAGCTCTCAGACCCAACATTGCAACTCCTGAGGCAGGTAGCTAGGGTGGCACCTGATTCTCAAGGAAAGGGGGAATCTGTATACTGGGACAAATTATTACTATGCAGAGAATGGGCCCTGAGAGAAGGCTAGAAGGTGAGAGAGTATAGCAGTTGGTTTGCCTAGACCGTACCATCTGGCACTTCTAGCCATAGCCCATGATATTCCCTTTGCTGGTCATATGGGCATAAAACGTACAAAGAGGCATATTATGCAGAACTTCTATTGGCCTGGAATTTCCAGAGATGTAACGGTACTGCAGGACCTGTGAGCAGTGCCAAATGGTAGGCAAGACAGGAGACAAGACGAGAGCTCCTTTGATGTATTTGCCTGTGAATGATGAGCCATTTCAGAGGGTAGCTATGGGCTTCCCTATCAGAAGCCTGAAACACTATAAGCCTGAAAATCAAAATCCTGAAAACTATAGACTGAAAGACCAAAATCCTGAAAGACCAAAATCCTGAAACTCAAAATCCTGAAAACAGAAAATGGACATACTGACGTCATTGTGGCTTTGCTATTGTTAGCTCTGTGGTGTTGGGTCATGCGTTGGGTTCAGGTAAGTGTGCGGTTGGTTTTATGTTAGGGTTAGGGGCGGTTTAAGTGAGTTAGGGTTAGGGCGCAGGTTAGGCATGTATGCAATAGTGACAAATATTGGGGTTAGGGGCGGTTTAAGTGAGTTAGGGTTAGGGCGCGGGTCAGGTGAGTGTGCGATAGTGACGGACCTTAGGGTTAGGGTTAGGGTCAGGGTCAGTTGGTAGATATTAGTGTCTTTATAGTGACATATTAGCATTATTTGTGTTTTCAGGATTTTGAGTTTCAGGATTTTGGTCTTTCAGGATTTTGGTCTTTCAGTCTATAGTTTTCAGGATTTTGATTTTCAGGCTTATAGTGTTTCAGGCTTCTGATAGGGAACCAGCTATGGATATTGTGGGTCCTCTGAGTACCTCAAGTTCCACAGGGAAAAAGTATATCCTTGTGGTAGTGGATTATGCTACATGATACCCTGAGGCGGTGGCTTTGTCCTCCATTGAGGCAGAGAACGTGGCAAATGCTTTGTTAGAGATTTTCAGCAGGATAGGTTTCCCAAAAGAAATACTATCTGACAGAGGTTCCAATTTCATGTCATACCTGCTGGCTTGTTTGTGGAAGTCCTGTGGGGTGAAGCACATGAAGACCACCCCCTACCATCCCAGACTAATGGTCTTGTTGAGAGGTTAAACCCTACAATCAAGTCCATGATACAGGCATTTGCAGATCAGTTTAAGAGGGAGTGGGACAAATATTTGCCCCATCTGTTATTTACTTGCAGAAGGGTTCCCCAGGAATCCACAGGATTTTCACCCTTTGAGTTGCTGTATGGGCATAGGGTGAGGGGACCTCTAGATTTAATTTAAGATGAGTAGGAAGGTGAGTGCAAGTCTCACAAGGAGTCTGTTGTGGCATGCATCCCAAACCTCAAGACTATGCTCAGGGATCTCATGAGCTTGGCCTAGGAGAACCTGGCAGAAGCCCAAGAACAGAAAAAGTTGTGGTATGACAGGAATGCTCAAGCTAGAGAGTATGATGTGGGGCACCAGGTAATGGTTCTCATTCCTGTCAGACACAACAAGCTGCAAGCAGCTTGGGAGGGTTCCTACAAGGTGGTAAGAAAGATAAGTGATGTTGACTACAGAGTGGAACTGCTAGGCTAATGGCACAGGCACAAATTGTACTGTGTTAACATGAAACCTTACCACGATAGGGAGGCCCTTTTGCTGAGCATTTGCAGTGGATTGCAGGAGGAGTCTGAGGGAGATCTGGGAACTGATCTCCTCAGTGAGGCTCAGGCTGACACCTCAGTGGAAATAGTAATATTACAGCAGCTATCTCCTACCCAGGTTTGAGAAATCCAAGCAGTGTTGCAGGAATCTGGGGACGTGTTCACAAGGAAACCAGGGTGCACCCACCTGGTGCAGCACCAGGTGGATACAGGACCACAAAGGCCTATTAGGCAGGCCCCTTATAGGGTGCCTGAGAGTGTCAGACAGCCTCTGAGGGAGGAGGTACAGGAGATGTTGGAACAATAGGTGATTCAAGAGTCCAACAGTCCCTGGGCCTCTCCAGTGGTACTGGTGTCAAAGAAGGATGGCAGCACCAGGTTCTGTGTGGACTAGAGGAAATTAACTAGTCAGACAGAGTTGGATGCTTACCCCATGCCCAGTACAGATGAGACCCTAGAGCAGCTGGGTGGGGCTAAGTATCTTACAACCATTGATCTTACCATGGGTTACTGGCAGGTGCTCTGGGTTCCCAGGGCTAGAGAGAAGTCAGCCTTTGTGACTCCTTTTGGCTTGTATAAGTTCACAAAGATGCCCTTTGGGATGAAGAATGTCCCAGTGACTTTCCAGAAGCTGGTAGACCATATCCTAGCAGGAGCAGGAAGGTTTACCCTTGCTTACCTGGATGGTATAGCCATCTACAGCCATTCCTGGCCAGAGCACCTTCAGCATGTCAGGGAGGTTCTGGGCAGACTACAGAGGGCAGGGTTGACCATTAAGCAGAGGAAATGTCAGGTGGGTATGGCGGAGGTCTTCTACCTAGGACATAGAGTAGGGGGTAGTAAGATAAGTCCAGAACCTGCCAAAGTGGAAGCCATTCAGGCATTGCCTGCACCTTTTACTAAAAAGCAGGTGAGGGCATTTTTAGGGACAGCAGGGTACTACAGAAAGTTCGTCCCCAGTTATAGTTCCATAGCTGCTCCCCTCACAGACCTGACAAGAAAAAACAGAGCAGAAAAGGTAGTATGGAACCCAGCATGTCAGCAGGCATTCCAGAAGCTTAAAGAAGCTTTGGGTGGACCCTCTGTGTTAGCGGGTCCACATTACATCAAAGACTTATTTGTGCAAGTGGATGCTTCGAGCCATGGGGTGCAGGCTGTACTTAGTCAGATTTCTTCAGAGGGGAAGAGTACCCAGGGTTTATCTCAGTCATAGGCTTCAACCCAGGGAGGAATGCTATACAGCTGTATAAAAGGAATGCCTAGCCATAGGGCAGGCACTGCAGAAACTTCAGCCTTATCTATATGGAAGAAATTTCACTGTTATGACAGATCATAACCCTCTAACATGGTTAAACAGATCCAGTCATCAAAATGAAAGTTGCTAAGATTTAGCCTGGGGTTGCAAGCATATAATATGTCAGTACAGCATTGCAGTGGGTGTAGCAATGTCAATGCAGCTGGGCTCTCAAGACAGGGAATGGGGTGAGGTACACTCTGTTAGACCTAACCCTCTCAAGTGGCGTTTCTCAAGGGTCACTTGAAAAACCTAGCTTGAGTTCTCCAGGTGGGGGTTGGAAATGTGAAGACTGGTAGAGAAGGGTGAAGGCTGCCAGCCTTGTCAGATAGAATTTAGTACATAATTCTGCCAATTGTGTATGTGAATGTAAAATACAGGCTTAACTTCTTAAATGAAAGAAAATACTAAAATGTTGAACTTCAAGGATTGTAGCAACATTGCCATCTGCTGTAAGGAAAACTAAGTCAAGCATTTCAAATCTTTCTTTTGAAATTAAAATTATTTCAAATCTGCCCTTTGATCTCCACAGCTTGGAGTCATCCTGTCTGGACTAGCTCATTATTTCTTTTGTTTTAACTAAGAGTTAAATTGCTAGATTTAAACATGCAAATGTATTTGTACTGCTCTGTTCCTGACCAGCTGCAAGATGACAAAAGGGAGATATTAAGAATGTAAACGTAGTTAATCTGTCAGCCTGGGAACACAAGGAAAATGTAAAAGATGATGTAATGTTTATCAGAACTGCAATAGCAATTTAAACAGTGAGAAACAAGAGATTATTAAGCATTTTTGTCTGACTATCCAACTCAGCACTGCCTTATGCTCTATGTAAGTAAGTTACTTTCTAAGTATGTTTTCTTTTAGCAATAGCTAGGAATTAGAAAAGATTAGACTAAGTGTTTTTCTGTTATGCCAGAACTGTACTACTGAAGTATTTTAAGTTTCTGTGTGGTCTCTGAACTCTTGAATAGCACTGTGGTCTAGTAGTATTGTCTTGTGTTTTAGTATTTATTATGAAATATTTTTAAACCCTTTTCAACTGTGGCTGGTTTATGTAGAGATAATTTAAGCTCTAGAGTACATTGCATACTTATAAGCAATCCTGTAATAAGCCCTTCTGATAAGCCCTGATTGCTTAGTTACACTTACCAATTGGATGATAATATTGCACAGTAATAATTGGACTAAGTTTTAAGGGCCTTTGGGTAGCTGATAATTATTAGCTGGTAGTGGCAGGAATTACTACCATATAGTCTGGGAATAGGGGCACAGCTGGAGAATCTGTGTCAGCCTTTCCCAGGAGTGTCTGTGAAGTTATATAAATAATTATCTCAAAGTCTGTGTGTGTGTCAGCTACTTGGGCAGGGACATGAAGGATTGGTTGGACAGAGAGGGTACTGGTGGTTAGCTTGCCAGCTAGGCTGAGATCTGGACCCTATAGCTGTGCCAGTCGAGATTCTTATTAGTGACCTGGAGAGCAAGGGAGCAACCATCCCCAGACTGACTGTGATCTCTGTGTGCTCTTAAGGGAAATTGCACTTTACGGTGTGTATTTGTTATCCTTTCTCCTATATGCGATGCCCTCTCTGGTGTTAGTAGTGAGGCTTGAGGCTCCTTGATTGCTGTGCCAGGGCACGGGTGTCACACCCTCATTAGAGACATAGAATAGGAGTAACTTAAAAATCTTGTATTTTATCTCAACAATTATTAATAGCTCACCCAAAAACACTTCATACATATCTGTTATTTATAAAATTCTCAAAAATAATTTTAGCAAAACAGATGTTTCTTTTTGGTATTAATCAACTGAAGTTAATAGACAAGTATTCTCAGAAAAAGATAAAAAACTTTGTTTACAGTCAGTGAAGAAATCCACATCTTCCCTGTTCTGGCATGTATACACATCAAAATTTTTACATAGATTTTTTTTCACCCCACATAGACAAACAATAATGTACAAGAAAGATGAAATTAAATGCTGGAGATGTGGACAACCTGATGCTGACTGGATACATACAGTATGTTTGTTAATTGCAAAATAATTTCCCCATTTTGGTTAGACTTTAAATTTCTTTGTAAAGCTCTATGGAATGACAACTCTATAATTTTCTGACTTCCTTATCCTTTTCATTGTTCCTCTTCCTGAAGTCATTCCAAAAAACAAAACATTTTTACTATGGTCAATCCTTTCTATAGCAAGGAAAATTGTTACTAAAAATATGAAATCCCAATCTATTCCTGCCTTTAAAGTTGAGTTTATTCATGTTGTGAAGTACATTTGTAAGAATGAGATTGCTACTATAAAAGTAAGGACTAACAACACAACTCATCATTTAATTGTTTGGACAAAGTAATTTATTCTGTTAGAGAAATATTTAGTGTTCTGCTGTGTACATTGTTTTTTTAGTTATTATGGATGTATAGAGTTTATTTGTTTTTCTTGTTAAAATACTGTTATGTTATTGTGTTGTAAAATGAATAAAAACATTTTAAAAAAAGAACTACATTTTTTTACAAATAGAATGTGAGAAAAATGCTTTAACAGGTAACTGCCACACTATGGGCCAGATTCAGAAATTTTTGCCAATCATACTAAGCAAATTTGTGTGATGAAATGCCATGCACAGGGTGTGTGCCATTCAGAAAACCCCATTATACCATGTTGGTATCCAAACAATGTTGTCAGTTGTGCTATATGCTAATGGCTGTATAATGAGGTACTGTGTATGATAATACAGGAAAAGGAGATGGCAGAGTGATTCCAAACTATTGAAATGGCATGCAGTGGGACCACATCTGCCTTAGAGTTGAACTCGGGCACATACCCAAGTTCATCTGGATTACATTGTGTGACTATGTTAGGGGTTGTCACAGCCATACTAAATGTGTATCCGCAGGAGGCTCTGACTTCAGCTGCTTTGCCCAAAAGTGCATGACGTCATGTTCAAAGGTACTGGGTCATCCAGCCATGGTTGACATTTCACACACTGCATGACACCGACATACTGGACTTATACTGTGTTGACACAGACAAGACTGAAAAAATTGTAGAAATGTGTCAGCCTCATCTTTTGCCCTATAGAAGTCATTGAGCACCTCTCCAGGTAAAAACAAAGGTATGTGTGCCATTACGTATTTTAAGTACAAGAACCTTTCAAAAACCTACCAGGGAAACAATGGGGGTATCAAAGGTATCTTTCTCAAGAATACTCTATTAGTTTCACATTTCCAAGTTTCAGCCTGTGGAGGGGGCATATATTCTTCCCATGTACCCAAGGGGACAGAGCCAAGACTGTGTGAAAGAGGTACTGGGGGCCATAGACTCTACTCACATTGAAATAAAGTCCCACCTGCTAAACTAAGAAGGAGGTATGTGAACTACAAA
This sequence comes from Protopterus annectens, assembly GCF_019279795.1. Taxonomy (NCBI): domain Eukaryota; kingdom Metazoa; phylum Chordata; order Ceratodontiformes; family Protopteridae; genus Protopterus; species Protopterus annectens. The sequence continues at coordinate 1,150,197,028 of NC_056726.1, read as the reverse complement.
GGGTATCACTCCATCAAATGTGATGTGGCCTGTAATGGAAAGGGTATCATCTACAAGGAGTGTGCAGGTCATGCAGGCAGTTTTTATGACTTCCACATATGCTACACATGTGGCATTTACCAACTAGTTTATGAGCAGTGACCTCCAACAAGGGCATCTGTTGATGATGCTGGTTGTATCTTGGAACCCTGGCTCATGATGCCAATCACAAATTTGCACAATCAAACAGACCAGGGGTACAACTGTACATTAGTGTAAACCAGAAATATTATAGAGCATGTGCTTTGGCTCCTTAAGGCATGATTTTGTTGTCAGGATTCGTCAGGTGGTGTCTTCCCTTATAATCTTTGATCCCAAATACACAGTGTGTGTGTGTGTGTGCGTGTGTGTGTGTGTGTGTGTGTGTGTGTGTGTGTGTGTGTGTGTGTGTGTGCTTGCATGCGTGCGTGTGTGTGTGCATGCGTGCATGCGTGTGTGTGTGTGTGCGTGTGTGTGCGTGTGTGTGTGTGTGTGTGTTAATGTTGCTTGACATTGTCATTTAGGAAGCAGTTACAGCAGGGTGGCCTCTTACAGGGCCAACAGTTCACAGCACAATAGGCAGCAGAAGCTGACACAGTCAAAGAATTAGAGGAGGAGGAGCCAGTAGCAGGGGAGGATTATGCTAGATGGAGGTGGGCACAGTTGACTGTGGCTGTAGCAAAGAAGTAGAGGATTGCAGAGAGCTTTACAACATAACTATAATATAGTTAAACAGATATACTTCAGGAAAAATGATGCAAAAACACCAGGGTGTGCGTATTCAAACATATAAGCTGGCCACCAGATATAAGCAACCCAAGAGACAATGTACAAAAGGCAAGGTGCAGTCACCATTTGCGCAGATGGTGAAGGGGGTACATGAGTCCACATCTTTCAGAAGGAAGCATGTAAGTTTGAGAATGATGTGTATAAAAAGAAAAAAAGTGCATGTAGCTGAATTGTCAGAACCAGGGAAGGGCCAGGCTCAGTAGATATATGTGATGTACTGAGGGCAACGCTGGTGGTGTGCATATGTGGGATATGTCCTCAGTAAGTTGTGCATCAGTATAACTCAGCCTACTAGACTGCTACAGGGCATGCATGGCATGGGTTCAGTATCCCCCCTTGAGCTGGATTTGCCAGGGGTTGAAAACCATGAGACTGTCTAGAGGCTGGTGTGCTTTGTCACCTCAACTATCATCTTCTTAGACATGTGCAAACATGACAATGGCCATGACCACTGGGAGTCCTCTCCTGGGAGTAAACATCTCCACACAGGATTTTTCTGTGGACATGCTCACACTGTGGTGGTAGGATCATCACATCCATTGCTATGTTTGCTAACATCTGCGGATGTAACAGATGAGCAGCTGTGAGGACAGCCCTTTGCCCCACCAGACAATCCAGAAAAGACATTGTACATTCCAGTGTGTGATTAAGCATATTCAAGGAACCACTCATAGGTCAGCATGCCTACCCTGGATCACCCTCTTTATCTCTGTGATGTCTGTGGTGACACTAGCCTGTGTCTTTTGGATGGCCTTGCACATATGTTGGGTTGCAACCCCTAATACATCAACCGCAGGGTGGGGGGAGAGAGTCACACATCTCTGGTGAGCATTATTATCACCTGCCATGCATGGACTTCCCTGACCATAAGTGTCTGAGACAGATTTAAACAACTTGTCAACTGGTGACCAGCACATGTCCCTGATCTATACTGTCCACATCAACCTATCTTCTCTCAGATGCTAGTGTCTCATGTGTACCAGCTATAGAGATTATGTCCATGGTCCATGTAGGGGATTGGGTTGTCACAGTCCCTGTGTCAACCACATGCTCTATACTGTCTGACTGTGTCTGCTCTTTCCCACAATCACCTGAGGCTACAAATCCTCCAGCATCAGAGAGGGCAGTTCTACAGTGCTCATGCTGGATAATGAATGACCTGTGAATATACCAAAACAAAAAGTATGCAGTGTAGGTATGACACAGTACCACAAATGCTCATGAAACTGATGTCTTTACAATTATAAGCAGGAGAAAATATAATGTCCCTGTTCATACCATGTGTAGGTTGCAGTGGCAGTTGATTCCCTGATGCACAGTATACAGTAAGTCAGACAGATTTCATGATGTTTAAATTGACTGAAAGGTAAGGAGTACTTTCAGCTATAAATACAATGAAACAGGACTACATACCTTGGGAATCCACAGTAGAAACTCTCTGGGGCCTGTTCAGCTCTGCCCCACATCCAGCACCACACTAAGGGATTCTCTGCATATGGTGCTACTTTTAAGTGGTCAGAAACTCCTCCATTTCTGTAAGAAGTAGTTTGATGGACAGCCTACCACTTGTTGCCCTACTTTTTTGTTCTATAGCTTCTGCTCAGTCTGTGGCAACACAAATTATATCCACAGGCCTGTGTTGGACCTTGTCATAGTTATGGCTCTGATCAGCCACAGCATTAACATTGCTAACAATTTCAGCCCAAGCACGGCATGTAAGGAATTGTCAGCATCATGGAGAACAGACACATCAGGTGTGGACAGAAGGCCTAACACCATCTCATTCTCAGCATCTGTTAGTTTTGACTTGTGTGGGGGTATGGGTGCACCATAAACAGCACTTGTTTCCTTTGTGCCCTGTGCTGTTAGGCATAACTCTGATATAATGGAAAGCAGAGCAATTACCAATCATCGAGATGTCTGCATTCACAATCTTTAAGTAAATGTCCGTCATGCTTTGTACCAAGCACACATTCCCCACACAAGCACAGAAGTGCAAGTGAACAGGATCACAAGACCATTTACAACAGCACTGTTACAAAGGTTATGGATACTGACAAACATGCAAGGCACATAACACTAAAGCAGTACTGAACAGAGCACTTGAATATGAGCTTGGAGTGTCTCTCCCATCTACCTTAATGGTCATGCAGACTACTACATGCAGTACACTTGTAATGTATCAATTAAGACAACTATGGCCAACACATGTAAAAGTACTGACTAACAGGCATTCCTTAGATGAATCAGAGTAATGAACAGTCAATACTGTCGTACAGATCTGCAAGAAGTTGTATTTACCTTATATAAATAAATGGCCTTAGTCAGAAGAAATTTTTCAGCAGGATTCAAACTCCTTAACCACTATTTTGTTCCCTAGCCCAAAGAGGTTCTGTGTTTCTTGTCTCACTTATATTGTTTTGATTCACCTCTCTGGGCATGACAATTATACTTATTGGGTTCATCTTATTATTGTTTCTGAATCAATCAGTTTGTGTGATGAGCAAACTTGGTAAACATCATGGATACATGATGCTCTGAACATGCACATTCACCTGCAGGTAGCTCATGTGTGGGAATCCAATTATTTTAGGATTTAGACAACTATTAGACCAAACATAACCATCTTCAGACAGAGTCACTGTAGAGTATGTCTTTTAAAGAGCATATACAGGGATGAAAGACTGCCATATTTCACTCCTTAAAGTTCCAGTGGAACATTGCATTGGATGTCCAATGCCATTGCAATCATATTACTGGAAAGGGCTTAGATGGATGCTGTAATGGCCTTCAACTATTCTGATAACTGCGGCTTCTCCATCTTCACCACTAAGGTTTGTCTCATCCCTGAAAAAGTAAATCCATCGAACAGTGATGTCAGGCCCCACTTTACTCAGCCTGCTCTTTGTCACAAGTGGAAAAATCAGGGTCCAACAGTTCCACTCAATATGTTTCTTCAATTAAAAATCAATTTCACAGTAAGAGTACAATAATCACAGGCTAGCCAAATATACTGTTATGTTCCTTAGGTGAGTACAAAAACTGCAATTTGATGCTATTTTTTGCTTGTCCGGGGAGTGCTTGCTCAAAGCTGTGCCCTTTTGTGTGTTAATCTGTGTGTTTGTGTTGGTGTGTGTGTGTGTGTATGTGTTGCTTCATGTGAGTATCTGTGTCAGGTGTGTGTGTGTGTGTGTGTGTGTCCACGTTCAAGCTATCTAGATTAGTTGGTTTTGAAAAGTAATGTGCAGGATTTGAAGTATGATTTATAAAAATTAAAAATCACATTGACCAACCACATGGATACACCAATTAAATCATCCATCCCCTTAAAGGAAAAACAGTATGTCAACCCCGTTTAAATAAAAAGGTCATACTGCATTTCTATGAAGTGCATCAATGTGCATAAACATATAAATAATACAATTGCATATGAAAATAAAAAATATATATATATATGTGATAAAAACGTATGATAAAAAATGTATGCAAAAACCACAAATAAAAACAGTGATTCAATAATTCATTTCTGAATCCTCCATTTTCTCAATAGGGGGTTTATCGAAGCCCTCTCATTCAACCCCCTCCCCCTAGCTGCTCTAAGAGTAATAGTCCACTTGGTTTCCCTATACTCAGTGTGGTTCCTAATATCATCTTCCCTGATACTCGGGGCAATGACCTCAAGGACTCTGAAATTAAAGCCATGGTTGTCCCCACATTGCATAATATGTTTGGATAGTGCATTATGTTCAGATTTATTTTTGATGTTATAAACATGTTCTCTCATCCTGTCACGAAATACTCTATTAGTCCTGCAAACATAATAAGAGTGGCAGACATAACACTCAGCTAGATATATCACATTCAATGTCATACATGTTGCATCAGTATGGAGGATAAATTCCTTCTGAAGATCTGGGTGGTAAAAAATACTAGAACTGTCAATTAAGGAACAAAAATTACATCCCCCACAAGGAAGGGTACATCTCATCTCTTTTCTGAAGACATTGGTACCTCTCTCATAACAGAGAAGTCTCTTCAAATTTTTTCGGTTCTTACAGAGGTGGATTATTACCCTTAGAGTAGATAGGGGGAGGGGGTTGAATGAGAGGGCTTCGATAAAACCCCTATTGAGAAAATGGAGGATTCAGAAATTAATTATTGAATCACTGATTTTATTTGTGGTTATTGCATACATTTTTTATCATACGTTTTTTATCATATATATATATATATATATATATATATATATATATATATATATATATATTTTTTTTTATTTTCATATGCAATTGTATTGTTTATATGTTTATGCACATTGATGCACTTCATAGAAATGCAGTATGAAGTTTTTATTTAAATGGGGTTGACATACTGTTTTTTCTTTAAGGGGATGGATGATTTAATTGGTGTATCCATGTGGTTGGTCAAAGTGATTTTTGAATTTTTATAAATGGATCATTATTTTATTTTGTGTTATGTGGTCTGAAGAAGCTTGTTAGCGAAAGTGCTTACCATTCCATGGTCGTTTAGTAAAATACTTTCATGCACAGTTTTTATTTTCATTTATTCTCTCAGCAACGAAGCATTCACTTGTGGATTATCTGCTGCTTTGTTTTATTAACAAATCCTCTTCATTAACCCAGTCCTGCAGGAACCATCTTTACTAATACATCTGGAATCAGACTTTCTTAAAGAAGTTGTCCTATTTGTAAGACATTTCAAAGAAATAGTTCTACTTGTGATATTTACATTATTTTATGTAATGTTATCATTCCTTTGAGGTAACATCTTTGCAAACTGACACACAATATCTATATGTATATCTCTATCTATATCTATATCTATAAAGAGAGAGAGAGACAAAGAGAGAGAGAGAATGAGTCTCTGCATGTGTGTGTATGTGTGTGTGTGCATGCGTGTGTGTGTGTGTGTGTGTGTGTGTGTGTGTGTGTGTGTGTGTGTGTGTGTGTGTGTGTGTGTGTATACCATAACATGGTGTGACAGTTTGCCAGGATAGTACCACAAAGCTTTAACTTCCTGCACAACCTTACTGAAATACGTTAACCGCAAGCCAAAACCTATCCCTGCCCATAATCGTAACTCTGCACATTATGTCACGAAAACCCCTTTTGCTAACAGTACCACTACAAAGATGACATTTGGTATCAGTTCTGAGGCTGGTGTTAAATAATATTGGGCCTTTTTAAGAGGAAGCTAAGTATTCAATATTTTGTTATATGCTATATAGTCATTCAGAGCTTTGTGATACTCTCGTTTCCTTATTTGAGGTTCTGTCTTTTGTGTATTCAGGCTTTCATGACAGAATTGTATATATATATATATATATATATATATGTGTGTGTTTATGGGGTCTATAGTAGATGACTGAATGGTAAAAATAGTGAACGGCATAACAGCAAAAAGACCGAACCTCGAACTTGCTATTGTGGGGGGTTGTGCCCCCCACACCCTCCGCTAAATGTATATACCAACTCCAGGATCACACTACAGTGAGGAAAGGGCAAATATTCCAATCTTCACTGTACCACGATCTGACAAACAGCCCTTCAAGATCTGGCATTTTCACTGTTTTGCCGTTCGCTATTTTTTCCATTCGGTCTTCTAATATAGACCTGTGTTAATGCATATTATATGTATATACACACACACACACATATATATATATATATATATATATATATATATATATATATATATATATATATACACACACACATACACACACACACACACACACACACACACACACACATATATATATATATATATATGTGTGTGTGTGTGTGTGTGTGTGTGTGTGTATACATGAGTTCACTTCAAATAATCGAGTTTCTGAAATCTCGAAACTCATATGATTGAGACCATATGATTGAGTTTTCAGAAGCCTGAACATCTGTAGGGTGGGGGGGGGTTAAATAAAGTGTGTGAGTACCTAAGGTGAGGGACTCTGCAGGGGGCAAGCCCTCTGCACCCCTGCTACTTAAATATACAAAGTCTGAGATTGTGCTACAGTGGGGAACAGGGAAATCTCTCGTTCTGCAGTTTCTGCAGAAGTGCAGAATGGAAGATTTCCCTTTTCACCACTTTAGCGCAATATTAGTGTTAGTATAAGTAGGGGGGTGTGGAGGACACAGCCCCCATGTGGGGGGTGTTTTTTTTTTATTTTCCCTTCTGATGTTCGAGTTTCTGAAATCTCAAACATATGGTCTCGATCATATGAGTTTTGAGATTTCGAAAACTCGATTATCTGAAATGAATCCATATACATATATATATATATATATATATATATATATATAAAGAGGATGCACATTAGACTCTTGTCTAGTTAATGTATGTTCATAATATAATCTATTTTACATTGACTAAAATGACTAAGAAAATCAATAAGAATGAAATAACTCGAATACATGGCTTCTTCTTTATTACAAATTGAAAATGTTTTGAATCCAGTAAACACTTCTACTTTTGCTTTCCCTTATCATTACTGAAGAAGGTCAGCTGAAGTAAGGCATTGCAATATTCTTTAAATGTTAACATCTCCTAAAAGTATAAATGCTTGCTTTTGCTGAAATTCTCTTCATTTATATTTGCAGCATTTTTTACACAGAAAAAAGAATTACCATGGATGGCAGTTGTAAGAATATTTAATTAAATTTGATTGTACACTTAATTAAAATTTGATTGTGTAAGAAAACCTCATCAAAAACTAGGGATGCTTTACAGAACCAAAAACTTTCTCACCAGTGCAACTAAAACTACACTTGCAACTACTTCTCTCCTCCCCGCTCTTCTTTATGGTGTTCCCATCCTTACTAACCTCCAGGTTTCACAAAAATTAAAACATGAACAGTGCTATAACAATGCTACTAAATTTGCAGCATACCTTTTCAAAACCCACCATTGTATAGCACCAAAAATCCTTAATTGGTTAGAACTGCCACATCAATTAACATATACATATTGGATGATGCAGTGGTGCAGTAGTTAGCATTGCCACCTCACAGCAAGAGGTATTCTGTTTCAATTCTCAGCTGGGGTACTTTCTGTGCAGCGTCTGCATGTTTTCCCTGCATTTGCATGGGCTTTTCTCCCTAGGCCTCTGCTAAAAATGGGTTATGTCAAAGTCAGAGTTTCCTGGTAAATAAAAGCTAAATAGATATATGCAACTTCTTATCAACTATAAAATTATGCAGCATCCATCTGCCTGTCTAGTACTAAAAAATGTTCTCAAAACTATTTTCCCTTTTGGTCATTGCAATCCAGTGACCAAAACTTCTGTCTGTCTACAAACCTGGCAATGCATTGTTTATACTCATACAAGGTTGCTAGGGCCTGGAACTCCTTACTTCTATCCATCAGGTCTATACCTTCCCTCCCATCTTTGCCTCCCATCTTTCAAAACCACCCTGAAAGACTTCCTAGCTAAAATCTGGCTCTGATTTTCCTCAAAACCACAAAAAACTACATCCTTAAATGTAAACAAGTACCGGTTCATAGGTTCATAGGTTCATAGGTTTATACTAGGCTATCTGCCCTAAGGCATTTATAAGCCTAGTCCAAAGTTTTGTGGCTTACGCCATCCCTTATAAAAAAAAATACTGTGCCCATTAGTTTGTTGTGCCTCTGTCCAGCAGTGACACAGAGATGATTCCCGGGGTAAACCTATGATCTCCCATCCACAGGTCAGGATTTCTCTTGAACAGAGCAAGCGAGGTGCTCTGCCTCACATGGACCGGGATTTTATTCCACAGCATAGGGAGTCTCCGAGTGATAAATCTATCCCTCCAGCATGTCCTATTTATATCCGTGCTAAGGTTTAAGTCACTTGCTCTTGTGGTTTTGGTGGATTTCGATTTTTTGAGGTGGAGCATTTCCATTAATTCCGGGTTGGACATGGCCTTGTATGTCAGGCACATGTCACCTCTGAGCAGACGGTATGCGACTGAATAGAGCTGGAGTTTCTTCAATCTGGCAGCATATGACAGATTTTGGAGTCCCTTTATCCTTTTGGTGAGGAACTTTAGGGGTCTCTCCAATTGCTGCAGATGTCGGGTGAGATACATCCCGAATGGGGCATTGTACTCGAGCATTGGTCTGATAAGTGAAGAGTACAGGGAACAATGACCTCACTAGATCTGGATGTGAATCCCTTCATGATCAGGTGGGCAATGTAGAAGGTCTTTCTAACCACTTTAGCAACATGAGTGTCAAAAGAAAGGCCACTGTCAACCTTGGTCCCCAGGTCCCTGATAACCTCTTCTGTGCTTAGTGGATTCCCGCCTATATGGTAGCTTGGGGTTACCTTGTTTTTCCCGAAGGGTATGACTATACATTTTTTGGCGTTTAACTTCAGGCCATGGCTCTGGCACCAGCTATCTGTTTCCGTGAGTCCCTTCTGAAGGATATCCATGTCCGATGCCCTTTCCACTAAGGCGCCCAGTTTGCAGTCATCTGCAAACTTTGTCAGCCAAAGTCCTCCCATGTTGGCCTGTACTTCTGAGAAGTAGATGCCGAACAATAGGGGGCCAAGGACCGAGCCCTGTGGGACACCACTTGTGACCGGCTTGGAGTCTGACATAGCGCCAGCAACTCTAACCCTGTGGGTTCTGTCCTTAAGCCAGTTTGCAACCCATCTTGTGACATATGGGTTTACATTTAAGCTGGTAAGTTTTTCTACAATACCCGAGTGGGGTATTGTGTCAAAAGCCTTTGCAAGGTCAAGGTAGGCTGTATGGACTGCCTTTCCCTCATCAATGGCCTTGGTGACTGTTTCGAAGAAGTCGACCAAGTTCAAAAGCATGATCTGCCCTTGACGAAGCCAAACTGGGTCGGGTCCAATGTCTGCAAGTCCCCTATATCTTTGTTTATGAGCTCCATTATGATCCTCTCCATAGCTTTGCAGACTAGACTTGTTAAGCTTATGGGGCGGTAATTACCAGGGTCCGTAGAGGCACCGCCTTTGTGGAGTGGGACCACAGTTGCCGTACGCCACTCCTTGGGCACGTATCCTGTGGTAAGGCTGAGATTAAACAGCTGCCTTATGTGCGGGTTTAATTCCTCATTTAGCTCGTGTAGCACACAGCCGGTGACACCATCCGGTCCCATTGATGCTGTGTTTTTAGCTTTAGAGAGAGCAGCTTTCACCTGTGCATTTGGGATGTCTGGGAGTCTACACTCTGCTGGGATAGTTATCTCTCCTTTAGGGGGGGAGAGGGGGGTGAAGTTTGCACTGAACCTGTCTGCCAGTATGTTGGCAATGTCTGTGGGTTCAGTGATTTTTGTATCATTTTGGACTAATTCTGAGCATATCTGGGAGTTTCCACCCAGGTTCCTAACATAGCTGAAAAAGGCCTTATGATTGTCCTTTGAATCCATGGCAATTTTTTTCTCAAAATTGGCATTAGTTGATTTTATGAGTGCTCGTATTTTTTTTACTAATAATGATCAGGGGTGACTTCCCTTTTATGGATTTTGTTCTATCATGTAATAGCTTTCTCCTCTTATTGTAAAGTTTGTTAATGGCTTTACCTACTTATTCTCCCTTTATCATTTACTTTTTTACCACTATCTAATTCTCTTTCCTGACTTTTTCTCCAAATATATCATAAACTTGTTTTCCTTCACTTCATATTTATTTATTTATTTTACATTTATTAACCGGGCTAGTCCAGCTGGATTGTATGTCCATTTTCAGTGGAGGCCCAAGGAGATAAGCTCCATTTGTGAACAAAGAGATACAGTAAGGACATCACAATATCATACAAAACTTTTTTTTTTTTTTCAGAACATATCACACATAATACAAGGAAAATAAATAAATACTATCTAATTCTCTTCCCTGACTTTTTCTCCAAATATATCATAAACTTGTTTTCCCTCACTTCATAGTGCAATTTCTGTTTATTTATTAGACTAACTTACCTTTAATTTCTCTACAAACTATCTAAAATGTATCTAAAGATTAAATGATTGCCATATATCTTGTATCGATTCTTAACCAATGTTTTTAAATTATGTCAAATTTGTTATAATTATTTTAACTGCAGATGTTTTTGTTCTATGAAGCTTTTCTCCCCAAGAATCTGCTGAAACTGGGCTTCTACTCAATCAGACTTTCATGGTAATCAAATGCCAATAAATAAATAAAATGAATGAACTATCTTTTAGTTCAATCATATTTGCATACATGATAGAGATGGGAAAATGTAGGAATACTAGAACCTGGCTATTATTTTCAAGGAAATTATTAAAACACCTAAACTTCTATTATATCGCTGTATACTAGATAACAGTGTTTAATGTGATGCTGCATTTGTTTGCTAAGTGAGTGTTTTTTACTATATCTGGTAACTAGGATAAAGTAGTGATCCTTATAGACATTTTTATCAGATTTGGACAGGGAACGTAGCCTGAGTTATTCACTTGCACAGAGTAACAGTGAAAACAAATGGAGGCTGAGGAAAGCAAATCATGAACCACAGGAAGATGCTTATTAATAGATCATAGTATTAATCCGCCCTAACTACCATATGTGTCTATGCACAATTATACATAAATAGTAATATGACAGTATCAATCCACCTTGCTAACTACCAGATGTGTCTATGCATAAATAGTATTATGAATACTATACACCACATAAACTAAATGTCTATGCATAAATAGTATTATGAATACTATACACCACATAACTAAATGGACTGTATATATTTTCTATTTGTTCTGTAAAAAGATACATCCTAAGAAAGGTGCTTTCTGGTTTTAGTATGAGGCATAACCAGTCCACTTGACAACTCCATTTTGGGTATTGGCTGGAACACTCTCACATATGCAGGGGATGGTTAACAGTCAGGGCATTAGGACACATAAATGAAATCAAACTGGCTTGACTTGAAGTGTATCAAAATCAGTAGAAAGAATCAATAAACGTAGGAGAGGAGCTCTACTGCAGAAAGCTGTGGTAAAGGTTATGTGCATGTAGAAAGGTGAAAGGAATGCAGAACGGGCTAGAAATTGCAGATTATATCAATGATGGTAGGGAGTATAAAGTGAAATGGCAAGACACTGGTAGGAATTATGCACAAGTGTAAAGATGGGGTAAATAGGTGTACCACTGGTAAAAAGTTTTATGATGGGCAGGAGATACAAAATGAGGTCTGTGCCTAGCTAACAGAAGACTGAAGGGGAAGGTCTGAAAATAAGGAATAAATGAACAGGATAAGTGCACATTCAAGGGCAGCACTTGTGATTATCACTACGCTATAGACACATAATAACGTGAAGCAACAACAACAGGGTTCAGTTGAAAAAAAAAGAAGATAGTAGTAAAAAGCATTTGTTTTTCAGGTGAATACTAGTTTGGTTTATGTGTGGAAGTACAGAAGCAAAGGAAAGTATTGTAGTGCTTGTCCATGTAACAGTGAAGCTTTAAAATTCCTGACTGACTTGTGAAAATTAAAACAATCAGGTTATTTTGTTTACGGGCTTATTCTATATATGGAAATCTTGACCTATAGACCTGCTTTTAAAATTCCCATATATATTGCATTATTACATGAAAATGTGCATAAAATGATTTAAAAAATCCCATCCTTTAAAAAATACTATACATTTTGACCAATGAGCTTTTCTACTAACTATCAAGGATTGATAAGCTGGCACCAGATGCCAGTTTGCTTTATGCATAGAACATTAACAAAGAATCAGAGGTGATAATAACTACACTAATTTACTCAATCTGGCTGCACAAAAACTGCATTTTCATCAGTAAACCCAAAGGTCAGAGGCAGGAGGGGGCTTGGGACACTGGAGGAGTGCCAGAAAAGGAACATGTATATCATAGGCTGAAAAGATTCCCTAGATGAGAGATGGAAATAGTTCATGATCCATCTGGATGCATGGGATTATGAAACCTGTTGCTGAACTGTCACTTTGTAGATGGGACAGATATTGGTTTAATAAACATATATAGGCTGCAATACATCCTGTCTCTAACTATATTGAGATAAATCATTGCTGAGGCCAACCTGGATGGAGGAATACAGTATAACTTTTAATATTTGTTAATGGATAGACACTAATCTCATCTCATCTCATTTTTCAGATCATTCAGAGCTCCTAGTCATAAAATGTTACAAGAAGGAGAGGACCTACATAAGAAAGTGGCTCCACCAAGTGGTCGAGGTAAATATAGATTGAGCTTGCGGTCGATTGCCTAACAGGATGGATGCAATGATGATCAGCTGGGTAAAGAGATAACTGCTGACTTGCAAAGTGCAAAAGTAATGAAAAATAAAACAAGATT
>NC_056726.1:1150021393-1150181393 GCF_019279795.1 Protopterus annectens | reverse complement strand
AGACTGTCTCAAAGTCCTATCCCTGTATTCTGTCTCATACAAGCTGTTGAGGGGAGATCTAAGCCTGGCATACAGGCCATCATCTGCCCCCCCCCCCCCTAAATCCTGCCCTAGGCATTGTGTATCATTATAAGCAGCTATACAGATCTTTGATTTATTCATATCCTGCACTACTTCATCTATTTACAAAAAATATATAGGACTAACTCTTAATCCTCAAATTTATAGAAATTGGACCTGCTGGAGACAGGTGTATATCTCAGAGACTACCCCTTCTGTGGAACAGGCTCCCTATCCATGTGAAGTAGAGATACTCACTAAATAAGTTGAAGTGTAACTTCTTGGACAAATGGATGGGGAGCAGAAAATTCATCCTTGGTATGGCACCTGTGTCTCTAATGGGCACGTAGCCTGTGAATGTTTCCACTACCAAGTCCCTGCTTACACTCACCAAGAGTATTAGAACTTGACAGAGATTCATGATGCATGACTAGGCTTAAAAAAGCCACAGCTGCCATTAGCCTAGTAAACACCTATGAACCTATTATATTTTAAGAATCAAAACAATCTGTATCTTTTCACCTTATATTTTTGACTTAAAAATGTTTAAACAAGAGTGTCCTTACAATGAATCTTTCTCAGTTTTGGTTTACTTTCAGTATTTATTAATTGAGAATTTATAGTCTCAGGGGAGTTTGTCATTGAGTGGAAATTTACCTCTGATGAATTTACTGCGGCATGGTCTCTCTCTCAACTCATAACAGCCTTCAGTAGAGGATGTTAGGTATCAAAAAGAGAAAATGTTAGGATTTAACCACACCATCCTCCTTAGACAGCACACTTGTTAGTGTGGCCATGAAAGGCAGCTTAAATGGGCATCTATTTATTTTTGTTTTCTGGTAACAAGATAAAGTTGGGAAAGCAATCATATCATAGCATGTCAAGGTGCACAGAATGTTTGTCCTGCTGCCCTTACTGATGTCTTTGTCAAATGGTCACAGTTATTCTCCTTTCATCTCAATGTAGTACTCCAGTTCTTCAACAGTGCTTTGTAATCCATTGTCACTAAATGGCTGTAATCAAAACAAACAGAAATGGAAGTCAAATCATAATTCTGGATAGCTCATGAAACCCTGCTGCTAAAAGAGGAGTGTGACCACCTTTGGAAGAAATGTCGCAATGTTAGCATGCCCTAACATCAACAGTTTTACTATGAAGGGCAGTAGAAAGTCAAAAATGAAATTGCTACCAGAACAATTCCAGTCACAGCAGGTTATTCATTGCCATGATGTAAAATGGTTTTGGTTTTGGAAAACAATCAATAAGCTGCCCTATCTTAGGCAAACATACCAGCTAAATCCTGCCCTGGTCATTGTATATCATCAGAAGTAGCTATACAGTTCTGTCACTACTTGACATCCTGTACTACTCCATCTATCTACAAAAACATAGGACCAACTCTTAATCCTTAAATCTAGCCAATGATACCATGACCTTCCATCTTAACCCTGTATATGCAAACTTCATAGAGAGGTTAGAAAGAGAAATTAGTCAAGGATCATTGATAATCTATCTTGTGACTTCTTAAGCTGGAAATGGATATCCTACTTTACTCAGTATTTGTACTAAGCAACAAATTAGTCAACAAGGCACTTGGAAAAGAAAAATCAAAATTATCCCTGCTTAATGTTGGCTCATTAATCAGTCATGGTGACTTTGATCCCATACTACTGATACCACTAGTAACACAAGTACAAGAAAAATACATTTGCAAACAGCATCTTCAGTTCCTAACAGGTTTAAGTTAAATGTAATTTGTTAGACATAAGTACAGTATTCTCTTTGTATAAGTCCAGAAATGCAGCCATATTAAAGCAGGCCTATATATTTCACATTTTACATACAGGTTCAGTGAATGTAGTTTTTATAGAAAATAATGTTTCATGGATGGATAAAGAAGAAATAACCTCCAGTCGGGAACACTAGAAAGAATAAAATGTGCTAACTGAATGTGCACTGTACTGAGCATAGACAAGTCTTGTTTAGGTTTACAATTAAAATGTGGAAAGTCAAAAAAATTGTAGTTAAAAAGTCAAAAAATAATGTCGCATCTGTAATTTCTACCTGCTTATAGTTTCGAACATCCTTTCTCTGATGTTAAATGAAATAGCAGGAGGTAACATCAGACAACCAGGCTATTCTGTTTAATGTCTCATAATACTTTCAATTTTACATCACAGGTTTTTTACAGTTTTGCAGGGGGGAAGCCCTCTGATCCCCCTGCAAATTATATATTCCAACTATGAGATTGCACTACATTGAAGAAAAGGGTAAATTTCCTGATCCCCACTGCAGTGCGATCTGTTATTGGTACTTCAGTTTCACATTAGCAAATGCACATTATCATTCATTACTGTGGATTTGAACATTTTTGGCTTGGCATTATGGGAACTGGAAAACATGCATTCGATCTTCCCAGTTTCGCATAACTACTGTTCCAGATTTTAATAGTAAACTCTTGTTTAGATGGTACGAGGCTTGGGATCCAAGGTTAAAGACTCATGTAGAACTTGTAGGAAATTTACAGGGTTTTGATATTATTAGTAGAGATACTTCAGGCATAGAAGCCAGTAAGTTAGTGGGCTGATACACAGACAGTCATGGCAGTGCATTCTACAGAAGTTCAGTACAGACACTCAAGATTGAGTGCAAAAGAAATAATCCAGAGTACATCATTCATAAACAATTTAATGAGTGCAGAAGCTATGGACATTATAATTCAGTCTATTTCAGTTTATCAGCACTATTTGACACAGAAAGATTTGGTTTGGTTTGGATATTATTGACATCTGCCTCTACTCTATGATGCTACTGCATAATAAATTACCTTCATTAGATTTTGTGTGCAGACTTTTATTCTGAAAGGTACAAGAAGATTTGGCACTTAAAGGAGAGACTGGTACTTGTTCAGCAGTGTCCTAGGTAATTAAAAGACAAAAGTATTAATTCCAGTCATTCCAGCTTCAGTAGTGTATCTTACAGTTTCTTACATTTCCTTCAGTTCTTATGCTGGCAAGCCACCATCTATGGAGGGACAATATTTACAGTTAAGGTGTGTTCCAAAACCCCATAGCAATGTTGCAAATCTACAGTTGTTCATCAGCAGACAGACTAGCCCTGGGATTCATGAAGCTCGGTGCAAGGCTTGCGCCAGCCGTGTGGCGTATATATGGAGTAGTTGCGCCATATGCATATTAACGAAGGGGTGCAGCCGCCACAGCGATGTGCATAGGAAACGTGCGCAAGTGCATGGGGCGTATCAAAGTTGTGCACGGAGGCATGTCAATGTCGGCTGTCGATGAGCAACCTAAACTGCTGAATATTATACTCCGCCTGCAATAGTAATCGCACCTATCAGTGTCCATGGAAACTGAAACGTATGCAAAGCATGCAAGATAGTCCCTGCGAACAGAAAATGAAGAAGCAAACACAAATTCATGGTAGGGAATAATGGGTCCCTACCCTTGAACAAATGACATGAAAACTGTGTGCCCGTAGTCCAACGTAGTGTTGATAGCTATACCATGTGGAAGTGAAACGTATCATATGTTAGCGCGCTGTCAGTAGGTATGTCCAGCCCAATGGAGAGGATCACCAGCTGACCCATAATGCGAGGGAGGGTACATAGCTGGGCAGATGTGTCCATAACAAAATACATGAGGAGAAATGTAGATATATGTAGTGACCGTATGTCCGAATCATATCCCACAAGGCATGTAATAGTCACATACAAAAGGTATGTCCGTATTTCACATACCAAATATAATAGGAAATAGAATATGCATGTAAACAAAACAGAAGGAGCATATAAACAGCTACAACAATAAGGACACATGTAGGCCGAAAGGAACAGTATGATCCGTACCGTCGACTAAGATTACCACCTGTCCCACTTTGTGAGCGACAGTCCCTCTGTGGCAGATGTGTCCTGACACAAACTTGTAAAAATGGCAAATGTCCAGAGATTATAGGACATAATTATTCCTTAGACGTCAAGTAATAGTTGCATTAAACAGTTTTTCTCTGTACGTATATTACATAAATGTCATAAGAAACAGAATAAGCCACTAAAATGCTACAAGAATAAGCTTGGATATAGGCAAGAATTGTAAGTTATATCTGCCGGACTGACTGTGGGTATGTGTCGGCCTGTAAAATGTGCTGGGTTCACCGCAAATGTCACACTGTGGCCAATTGAAAAGGTGGAAACACTACCGTTGACTGTGGGGAAGCATTGTCCACAACAGTCAGATATGTGTAAGGAATAGCTTGGACATAGGAAAAGGTGCCATTCTACCAATGAGTACAACAGGCTGGCAAAATCCGGAAGTCAGCGGTATAAGCCGGACGTGTATGTGACACAGTCAAACGGGTAGTACCCAGGTATACCAACCAAGTAATGAAAGTGAAGTATGGGCGTGTACCTATGTGCGTGAGGTATAGCATGTGGAAAGCAAACATAGCAGGGTAGTCCACACAACCATAAAGGTACCTGACACATGTAGGGTAGTCAATGTGTTACTCTGGCCGTGTCATGGGCCAGCAACCAAAGTAGTGATCTATGGGGTGTGAGGAATTTGCTTGTGAGGGGTGGATGGGTAATGGTAAAATCCTCCAAGGCGATGCTGTGTCGTATACAGAAATGGTGAACCAGAGGTGTACGAGGGGGCAGCGGGTGAAGTGGAAAGAAATACAAACACATGTAGAAACAGCTGCAAGACAAGCAGACAGGCCATAGTGTAGAACACAATCCCACAAACATATGAATATGGAAATGTTCGATAGAAATGTATAGATATGTCATCGTCACATACCCACAGATTGGTCCTGATGGAACTGGCCATAACAAACGCAGCACACCTGGATGCATAATGGCCTACCCAGCATACCCTCCACATCACACAACCCACCCCTGTACCAGAACATCCACCAAATCCAGCCGTACTTGGCCTACTGGTTCGTTGCAGACACAGCTACACATAGTGACCCCCACGCATATGTAGTAGGTATTGTCACCCTAGGCAGTTTCAGGATTGCAAACCATGTATCCCCTGCATGTAAAACCCCCTGCACATTTTCGTAAAGCCACAAAAATCTTCGGTATCTGTCTTGTTTTGGTCTTGTCCAATTTTTGGGATATCCCTCATGGGATAACTAACCTGTGTAAATAGTAGAATGGGTATGATGACATGATGTCCAATCCTGTAGATATCTGGACACAAGTTAGAACATGCAGTAGAGGTCCATGACACTGTCCAGTGGTCATGCATAACCTACTACCCAGGATAAAACACCTTCCCGTGACGCATGTGTCCCGATACGAATAGCCGGGAGAATATATTGCACACATTCGCATAGCGGCAAATGGCATAAGGGTGAGGAAGACACAGACGTAAACAGGATAACCCTGATCAAGTGTGAGGGACACTTACTGTGTGCAGGCGTGACCAACCATACCTGTCAACCTGTGTGAGCAAGATATCTGAACAGAGCAGTGAATACAAGAGAGACAAAGGTCCAAAAGCAGGGACAATTTGTAAAGATAGCTCTTAGAAACATAGAAATATGATAGAATAACAGTTTGCACATTGGCATTAATGTCCGGAGTATGAAGTCTGAAACCCAACTGTCTGTCAGCACGTTCCGACTTCAGTCTTTAATGATGAGCTACTGCTGTGCCAGAACACAACAGCGTATTACAGAGGTCCGTACCATACCACTCAACTGTCCAGATATTCACAGAATGACCAGAGTTTTGCCTCATATTGTTGTTGTGTGGCTCCAACAATCTGCACCTGTCTGGTAAATAGCTGAGGATTGACGTCACTAAATAATGAGAAATATTTTGAGTTTAAGACTCCACATCCTTCAGAAAAGTCAGGCTAATGCAAAACCTAGTATTCTATCAATATTCTAAGCTTGTAAGAGCAATAGTTAAAATGTGTCCCTATTTGTCCCCCCATCATGTAGGTTTTGCACAGATTTGTTGCTCTAAGAGGTTGAGAGGTATGGTCCGTACATATTTACAGTAACAACCCTTCACATTTGTGTAATGTACAACTGCATACCTGCAGTCACTTCATGTCCAAAATAATAATCCCTGTATGACTGAATACAGGTAATAGTCAAATGTGAATGGGAACATCCCTCACCATGGAGTATGGACTGTAACAACCCCACCCATAATATGTATTGCCAACAGAGTAAGCTGCTGACAGGTGCCCAAACACCTGTGTCTATAAACACAGGTAAAAATTCATAATAGGGAGAAACTATCTGTCCATATGCTTCATCTGACATTTGAACTCGACCAGGGAAGTTCCGTTCACCACGCAGACAAACCTAAACCCAGATCACTACATGAACACCCTGACAATCAAAGACCTGTATGTGCTAGGACTATATGCCTTAGTGTTCTGCATATCCTTGGAGTGATTAACAATGCAGCTGGGGTCCACAGCAGTAGGCAATAGGGAATGTGTAATATGTAGTACCGCATTTTTCCCAGCAGGAGAATGGATGCCTGTGTTGTAAGTGAAGCGGTGAGGCGTATGTTGATGTAGCTAAGTACTATGGGTATGCACATCAATGAGGCAGAACACCATTAGAATAGTGGTTCCGGCATCCGGCCAACGTGAATGCAGTCCCGGTTGACCTATGACCACTGCACATATAACTTTAAAGTGTAATGAATGCGTTCGTGCTATACACACATTTAAATATGTAAAGGTGAATGTGTGTTTCGCATCAGTCTGTAAACTGAAATACAGATATGTAACTGTTATGGTCAGAATTATGAAAGGCCACATAAGCACAAATATCTATTAAACATATGTAACTCACTATAAGGATATGCAAATGCACCTGCGCGTGTGTAATCTGCTCATAGCATAGAAATGAATGCTGTTTTCTCCACGTTATATATACATGGCTCATACCTGTTAACCCCGTAAAGTATGAAACCGGACAAAGCCATGAAAAAAACTGGTACAAATAGGGACCATCCCCAGATATTGCCCTAACAAACATAGGAAGTGGATAGAATAATAGGTGTGTCACTAGCATGGATTCTCTGAAGGGTATGAAGTTGTAACCTGAAATGCTTGTCATTATTTTCCAACGTCAGTCTTTAATGATATGCCACTAAATTGTCAGATAGACACAAGGTTATGAAAAATGGACCAAAGATAAGAGGCAAACAGCTGTACATTCAGCGAAAATCTGTACAGTTGAAAGGTATGATATGCACATATATCCACAGACTTAAACCAAAGCAAAGTATGAAATGAGGAATGTGCAGACATATATGGACATATGTATATATGTACATATATATATCTATACACACATGATACATTAATAGATATATATACACAACAAACATATGTCCCTGTAGATATAACACATGTACATAAATAGGTCACGGTATAGCTATTATGGATAGACAGACAGACATGCATGAAAGGTGAATACACTGCTGCTTTCCAAACCATTGCCCGGAAAGTACCAGCGTGACAGGCCTGCAAGTTCTACACTTTAAACATTGTACATGCTGGTGTGAATGACCTGAGACGTACCTCCCTGGACTACATGAAAAGAGACATAGAGGAGCTCTCTGATCATGTTGCCCAGGCCGGTATGACCCTGACCTTGAACAGCATCTTACCCTCACCTAGAATGATGCCTCAGTACAAAGACAAAATGATTGATTTTAACAATTGGCTAAAATTTTGGTGTCATTCAAAGGGGATCCAGTGTCTATCAGCCTGGGATGACATGCTCGACAAGCTGAGAACATCGATATCTGTGCAGTGACAGAAACCTGGTTCAAGGCTCCAGAGAGCACCCCAGCACTACCAGGCTTTACCTCATATCATGCTTTTCGGCCCCAAAACTCAGACCGAACCACAAAAGGAGGGGGAGTTTCCATATTTATCAAGGATATCCACACGTCCAGTTTAGTGGCATTGCATGAAATATCGGAGACCATCCATGTGCAACTAACAGTGGGCAAAACTGCTTTTCAGTTTATAGCATCCTACAGACCACCCTCTCAAAGTCAGGAATCCCACTCGGCTTTCCTGAAAACATTGGAGCACATGAAGATCTCTCCAAACATCATTATATTGGGCGACTTCAACTACCCAAACATAGACTGGGAGCACTACTCAAGCCCCAGCACCTTAGCCCAAAGGTTCCTGGAAATTATAAACTCAAATGCTATGGAACAACAAGTCACCACTCCCACAAGAGGGGATAACATACTAGACCTGATCATTACCAACATGGGGACTCTATGCTCCATACCAGAAGTATATCCTTCATTGGTAAGATCAGACCATAAATTAATTTCACTGGATATCCACATCCCGACCCCACCCCCAGCCCAGAAAACCACAGTGAAAAACTTCTCAAAAGCAAACTTCTCACTTCTCAAAACCAAAGTGAAATCTTTCAAGGCCCCAGGGCCAGTGGAAACTACAGCCCAAACTGCAGAATCCTATATAAACACATTCTACGGACATCTCCAGGAATGCATGGATAAAGCTATCCCAAACAAAACCAAGACCCAGTCATCCAAAGGCAGGCATCCAGTCTGGTGGACCCCAGCCATAAATAGACTGTACAACAGAAGGAGGAAGATACTACATGATAGAGCAAAATCCCTAATAGGAAAGGCATCTCTGATCAGTACTAACAAAAAATTACGATCGCTCATAAAATCCTCCAAGGCCAGCTTTGAGAGAAAAATTGCTCAGGACACTAAAGACAATCATAAGGCTTTTTTCAGTTATGTTAGGAACCTAGGATGCAACTCCCAGACTTGTTCTGAGTTGATTCTAAACGACAAAAAATACACTGAACCTACAGACATCGCCAATATCCTGGCAGACAGGTTCAGTGCAAACTTCTCCACCCCCTCCCCCCCAAAAGAGCAAGTGTCTATCCCAGCAGGGGGCTGCCTCTCAAACATCTCTGATGCTCAGGTGAAGGCTTCCCTCTCCAAAGCAAAAAACACTGCTTCCATGGGACCAGATGGCGTCCCGGGTTGCGTCCTACATGAACTCCAAGAAGAACTAATCCCTCAAATAAAACAGCTGTACAATCTCAGCCTCACTACAGGATATGTGCCCACGGAATGGCGTAAAGCAACAGTGGTCCCACTCCACAAAGGTGGAGCCTCCACGGACCCTGGAAACTATCACCCATAAGCCTGACTAGCTTAGTCTGCAAGGCTATGGAGAGGATCATCATGGAGCTCATAAACAAAGACATCGGGGACCTACAGACACTAGATCCTATCCAATTCGGCTTCGTCAAGGGCAGATCCTGCCTTTTGAACCTGGTTGACCTCTTTGAAACAGTCACCAAAGCCATAGATGAAGGGAAGATAGTCCACACAGCCTATCTAGACCTAGCAAAGGCATTTGACACAATACCCCACACGGGCATCATAGATAAGCTTTTCAGCTTAAATATAAACCCCTATGTCACAAGATGGGTCGCAAACTGGCTCAAAGACAGAACCCACAGAGTGAGAGTTGCTGGAGCCATGTCAGACTCAAACCAGTCACAAGTGGTGTCCCACAAGGCTCTGTCCTGGGACCGCTCTTGTTCGGTATATACTTTTCCGAGGTACAGGCCAACGTGGGAGGACTATGGCTCACCAAGTTCGCAGATGACTGCAAACTAGGCGCCATAATCAACTCTCCAGCTGACACAAACATCCTTCAAAAAGGTCTCACAGAGATGGATAACTGGTGCCAGAGTTATGGTCTAAAGCTAAATGCCAAAAAGTGTATAGTCATACCCTTTGGCAAAAACAATGTGCCCACAAACTACCACATAGGCGGTAAACCACTAAGTACAGAGAAAGTAATTAGGGATCTGGGGACCAAAGTTGATAGCAATCTCTCCTTTGACAACCCCATTGCCAAAGTGGTTAGGAAGACCTTCTACATGGCCCACCTCATCATGAAAGGATTCACATCTAGATCAAGAGAGGTAATCGTGCCCCTTTATTCATCCCTCATCAGGCCCATCATAGAATACAATGCCCCTTTTGGGATGTACCTTACCCGACATATGCAGCAATTAGAAAGACCCCAAAAGTACCTCACCAAGAGGATCAAGGGACTCATAGATAAGCTTTTCAGCTTAAATATAAACCCCTATGTCACAAGATGGGTCGCAACTCCAGCTCTACTCGGTTGCATACCGCCTACTTCGAGGCAATCTATGCCTGGCATATAAAGCCATGTCCAATCCAGAATTAATGGACATGCTCCACCTAAGTAAATCTAAATCCCTTAGAGCCACACGCTTGAGGGACTTGAACCTCAGCACAGAAATAAATAGGACTTGCTGGAGGGACAGATTCATAACCCAGAGGCTCCCTTCGCTCTGGAATAGAATTCCAATTCATGTTAGGCAGAGCACCTCACTGAACCTCTTCAAGAAGAATCTTGATGAGTTGATGGGGGATCGTAGGTTTGTCCCAGGGATTATTTCCGTGTCACTATCAGACAGAGGCACAGTAAACTAAACCTCAAAAAGGGCACAGTATACTCAAATCAAGGGGTGGCGTAAGCCAAACGAAATCGGGCTAGGCTTATAATTGCCCCAGGGCAGATAGCCTAGTATGAACCTATGAACCTAATAGAGGTGTCCTTTGCAGGACCCCAAAAATTGATCCCGTACGAAGTGCGAACCATCATTGACACAAAGGAAGTCACAGCTGCAACTACGATATAGCTGTACATGCAACAGTAGCAGGTGCAAGGATAATAACACATGGGTCGATAGAATGTATGACATATAACCTGATATCTGGAGAGTGGGGAGTGCTTACAAGTGTCTTCACACTTTATTATTGCTCACATTAAACATGTCTAATGGGTACTGTGGAGGGGTGTCAGGTATGGGAATCATGGGTATGCAGAAATGGGCCTAAGTGTTGGTTGGCACAGATTTATTAGGTCCGCCCCATGGGAGTGATCAATATACCTATGTGGGTATAGCACATGCCTATATTCTCCAAAAAGGTTCAACCCATCTATTGGATATTGTGTAAACTATTGGGGGAAGACGTAGGGACCTATATCAGTGTCATGTAGGCGATTATCATGGATGGACATGCGTACGACCAAGATGATAACCATACCTTCCAAACTTTCAGAATAAGACAGCTGGACTAAGGCATAGTACATGAAATACAAATAAGGACTATATTAAATATACTCCAGGCAAGGTAAGAATGTCAATAGCATAATGGCGTAGTCAGGAGTATGAATGTTATGAGGGTTAGTAATCATGAAATAGAAATGTCAGTCATTATTATCTAACCTCACAGTCCGTAATGCCTTGCCAGTAATTTACCAGAAAGGCACATTATTATGACAAATGTAACAAAAATCATAGGTCAAACCTCGGGGCGTTTACCCATAATGTGTACAGGTGAGAGGTATGAAGGTAACCTGTCCTAAATAAATGTACAGAACTAGTAATACTAGGTGGACAGGTGAGAAGAAAGACATCAGGACAAATGACAAAACATGTACAAGTCAAAAGCATGTACTTCGACAAATGTGAATGACAACATATGCCCTATGAAAGTCAATGTGGAAGGTTAATAGACTCAAAAGAAATGTGTCCCTCAGAGTGTCATGCATTGTCACCAATACAGTGTCCAGTCCCCCATACTCGTACGTCAGCTGTGCCACTGACGGAAAGTGAAAATATCGGCGTACACATAAGGTACATGATAGAATAATTAGTGTGGATAAGCACCTGTTGGCCTCTGTGAGGAATACTACCCTCTGGGTGGGTGTGTCCTGCATTAGGAATGTAATGGCATCTGGCCTGTGATGCCGCCATATACTGTGTGTATTGGTGTAAGAAAATTGATATCCTGTATCAGAAACATA
Source organism: Protopterus annectens (assembly GCF_019279795.1). Classification (NCBI taxonomy): domain Eukaryota; kingdom Metazoa; phylum Chordata; order Ceratodontiformes; family Protopteridae; genus Protopterus; species Protopterus annectens. Next base: position 1,150,169,406 of record NC_056726.1, on the reverse strand, counting down.
CCTCGCATCTGTACAGATTTTTGCAGAATATGCAGATGTTTGCCTCATATGTTTGGTGTGTTCCTATTAAAATCTGTACCTTTCTGGCAAATACCTGAGAACTGAAGTCATTAAATAATGACAAACATTTGAGTTTAAGACTCCAAATCCTTCAGAAAAGTCATACTAATGCAACACCTATTATTCTGTCAACTATCTACGTTTGTAAGAGCAATATTTAAAATCTGCCCCTATTTGTCCCCCCATCATGTTAGGCTTTGTCCAGATTTTTTGCTCTAGGAGGTTGAGAGGTATGATCAGAAACAGATACATGTCTGAGGAAACAGCATTATTGACTGCAAGATAACACAGAAGGTATGAAAAGCGCTGCAGTAGGAAGTTCAGTATTGGCCGCAGGTATGTGCTGACATGTCAAATGACACAGCAGTCTACATGAAGTACCTATAGGGCTGTCACCTTTACACATGATGACAGTGGGACATACCCACAGCCATGCATACACCACAAATAGACATAGCACACAGGAAAGCCTAGGCCATGATACATGAAGCCTCCGGCGTGTATGAGTAGAGTGAGAGTACAGCAAGGAAAGATGTCTGCCAGGCTATTCAACAAACTCCTGTAGGGGCGTGTAAGACCACCCGTAACACGAACATTACACGAACAATGCTGGGATTTGCAACATACCCCATTTGTATGTGAAAGCTATGCAAATTATGTAAATATGTGATACATGAAATGGTAAGCTGTCTGTGCAAGAGCAGAGTTATGTGCAGAAATGTACCCGGATGTTAGGCGACTAACGTTCTGCACATTGCTAAATGGAGCAATGACAGCTGCAAATACAGTATGAATACAGTGGAAGAAGCATGCCAATGTCCAAATCTAAGGCCAGTGGCATTATTGTCCATTGGATATCAAAAAAACTGTAGTTGTCCTCCCCCGATCTCCGGTGTGGAAGAGTAGCACAGTGCCACGAGAACGCACAGCTCTTCAAAACAAGTAAAATATGTATAATATACATACAAAATGTAGGTTTAGTTAGATGTTAGTATGCCATGCAGATGAATGGCAAGCTGGAGACAACATGGCTACTGCGTACTGGTTGTTATGTATGGAAGCACTCTGTCAGAGATGTAACGAAGCATTTGTAGGCATTCTGATGCAAGTGAGGCTGAGGATAGTGAATCACAACATGTCATGCCATATGGGGCAAGCCTCTACAGTGTAGTGTAGGATAAGGGGACTATTAGAGTAGAAGATAGGTGACACCATGAGTGTGTATGTATAAAACACTGTAATCTTACCGGAGCAGTGTCACATGTTTGCTGTCAGTACTCGGTGGAAGAGGCGTGTTATGAGCTATCCTAGGGAAAGTCAGGAGACTGATGGTGTACGCCATGGATACCACCGATGTTATCTGCAAACCTGCCCACAGTGTGTCCATGCCCGTGTGCGCCAGTAAGCCCGAGTAACCATGTGTGCGCGTGTGTCAGCCCGTGTGCGCGTGTTGAAGAACGAGTAAGCTAGTGTACGAATGGTGAAGCCTGTGTAATGTCGTGCATGCCAGTGTACGTTTTTGTAAGCATGTATACATGTGTACTACACATATCACACACGTACTGCACACTCAGACACACATGCTGCCTATACTACACACATCAGTGAAATGGCACATGGATGGAGAATACATCATCAGAATTAACAGTGCTGTAAACTTTGCTACATTGATGGTCATAGCTGCAATGCATCATGCCTGCTGATATACACCTGGAAGTATCACACTTTGTGTTAACAGCATTCTAACATCAATACAGTGGAATAAAGCCACAGTGTGCATCAGCACCAGGTTAGTCTGATCCTGCATCAATGTTACACATCACAGGTGGAGGCACAGCTGACATCATATGCACAGGGTGTGGTGTTACATTTCCAGAGCTGTCATTGAGCCATCCAATTTACACGTAGGTGTGTGTGTGTGAGGGACAATGGTTATTGCATGGCCCAATGGAGATGCAATGGGTTTCTGTATGTGATAGCCCTAGCTGTTTGTGGTAAGTGTGTGTGTCTGCATATAGACAGGTACAGCATGTGTCAGCCATATACAGGAGGTTGTGGGACAGTCACAGACTGTACCTGCCAGGCTGTAGAGATCGCCATTACTGGCCATGGACGCCCCTCCATGCATCCAACACTAACCCAGTCCTGCACCTGTCAATGTATACACATACAGTCCTGGGATCTGTACCACAACATGTGGATAAACGTGAGTCAGTAATGTTAACCTGAGTTGCATAGAATTGTCAGTTACTACATATGGATATGAGTCATACTCACCCTCCAAAGTAATAACCACTGCTGACTGTTGCCGAGAAGTGCATAGGACCATTCAAAGGTGCTGTACTAACATTGTTTCCAATGCCCCTTCTAATACCCAGCAACACAATAACCGGCCACTACAGAAGTATAACCCATGATCACTACAGCACACAGTATGTGCACTATCACAGAGCCATAGCAGATGTACATACATCCAAGGTGATCACATACAGATAATGCAGCACATTCAAGAGTGATAATATCAACATACATATCTATATACAATATATATATATATAGATATATATATATATATATATATATATGTATATATATATATATATATATGTAGATAGATACATACACACACACACACACACACACACACACACACACACACACACACACACACACACACACACACACAAAATACACGTGGAGGTGGGGAGCAGAACACAAATGTAACCACTGTACCACACAACAGCATTATGCAGTTACAGAATGCGCTACCGTGATTAGTAGATCACAGCATTCACACAGGCATGCATCTAGCCTGCAGACAGCAGCAGCATAAAGGCAAAGACGCTGCACGGATATTATGGAGAGTGAATAAAAAGCAATGCACTGTTGTCATGCAGCTGGAAACACACACACACACACACACACACACACACACACACACACACACACACACACACACTTGGCAGGGCTGGGAGTCGAACATACACCTAACTACCCTATCACACTACAGCATGATGCATTTACAGAATTGCGCTACCGAGATTACTAAACACAGCAGTGCCAGAGGCATACTTCTAGGTGTGTGTCATCATCATCCACAAAGGAAAAGATGCCAGTAGGAAATATCTGTGGTGTGAGGCATCTAAAAGCATGACTGAGTCCCCAGGCGGACAGGAGCATGCACGCGCACACACACACACACACACACACACACACACACACACACACACACACACACACACACACACACACACACACACACACACACCTGGCAGGGCTGGGAATCAAACATACACCTAACTACCCTATCACACTACAGCATGACACATTTACAGAATGGGCTACCAAGATTACTGAACACAGCGGTCCCAGAGGCATACTTCTAGGTGCATGTCATCATCCGCAAAGACAAGGACGCCGACAGGGATTGTATAGAGAGTGATCAGTCTGAAAGCATACAGACATATTACTGTCTCACGGTAGAAGTAGACAAACACACGGCAGTGGTGTGATCAGGGCAACTAAAGATTTATGGAGCACTACAACAACAATACTTAGGTTCATAGGTTCATAGGTTCATAGGTTTATACTAGGCTATCTGCCCTAAGGCATTTATAAGCCTAGCCCAAATTATTGTGGCTTACGCCACCCCTTATTTGAAAAAATACTGTGCCCATTAGTTTGTTGTGCCTCTGTCCAGCAGTGACCCAGAGATGATTCCCGGGGTAAACCTACGATCTCCCATCCACAGGCCTAGATTTCTCTTGAACAGAGTCAGCGAGGTGCTCTGCCTCACATGGACCGGGATTTTATTCCACAGCATAGGGAGTCTCTGAGTGATAAATCTATCCCTCCAGCACGTCCTATTTATATCCGTGCTAAGGTTTAAGTCGCTTGCTCTAGTGGTTTTGGTGGATTTGGATTTTTGAGGTGGAGCATGTCCATTAATTCGGGTTGGACATGGCCTTGTATGTCAGGCACATGTCACCTCTGAGCAGACGGTATGCGACTGAATAGAGCTGGAGTTTCTTCAATCTGGCAGCATATGACAGATTTTGGAGTCCCTTTATCCTTTTGGTGAGGAACTTTTGGGGTCTCTCCAATTGCTGCAGATGTCGGGTGAGATACATCCCGAATGGGGCATTGTACTCGATCATTGGTCTGATAAGTGAAGAGTACAGGGGAACAATGACCTCACTAGATCTGGATGTGAATCCCTTCATGATCAGGTGGGCAATGTAGAAGGTCTTTCTAACCACTTTAGCAATGTGAGTGTCAAAAGAAAGGCCACTGTCAACCTGGGTCCCCAGGTCCCTGATAACCTCTTCTGTGCTTAGTGGATTGCCACCTATATGGTAGCTTGGGGTTACCTTGTTTTTCCCGAAGGGTATGACTATACATTTTTGGCGTAACTTCAGGCCATGGCTCTGGCACCAGCTATCTGTTTCCGTGAGTCCCTTCTGAAGGATATCAGTGTCCGATGCACTTTCCACTATGGCGCCCAGTTTGCAGTCATCTGCAAACTTTGTCAGCCAAAGTCCTCCCATGTTGGCCTGTACTTCTGAGAAGTAGATGCCAAACAATAGGGGCCAAGGACCGAGCCCTGTGGGACACCACTTGTGACCGCTTGGAGTCTGACACAGCGCCAGCAACTCTAACCCTGTGGGTTCTGTCCTTAAGCCAGTTTGCAACCCATCTTGTGACATATGGGTTTACATTTAAGCTGGTACGTTTTCTACAATACCCGAGTGGGGTATTGTGTCGAAAGCCTTTGCAAGGTCAAGGTAGGCTGTATGGACTGCCTTTCCTCATCAATGGCCTTGGTGACTATTTCAAGAAGTCACCAAGTTCAAAAGGCATGATCTTCCCTTGACAAAGCCAAACTGGGTCGGGTCCAATGTCTGCAAGTCCCTATATCTTTGTTTATGAGCTCCATTATGATCCTCTCCATAGCTTTGCAGACTAGACTTGTTAAGCTTATGGGGCGGTAATTACCAGGGTCCGAGGCCACCTTTGTGGAGTGGGACCACAGTTGCCGACGCCACTCCTTGGGCACGATCCTGTGGTAAGGCTGAGATTAAACAGCTGCCTTATGCGGGTTTAATTCCTCATTTAGCTCGTGTAGCACACAGCCGGGGACACCATCCGTCCCATTGATGCTGTGTTTTTAGCTTTAGAGAGAGCAGCTTTCTCCTGCGCATTTGAGATGTCCGGGAGGCTACACTGGCTGGGATAGTTATCTCTCCTTTAGGGGAGAGGGGGTGAAGTTTGCACTGAACCTGTCTGCCAGTATGTTGGCAATGTCTGTGGGTTCAGTGATTTTGTATCATTTTGGACTAATTCTGAGCATATCTGTGAGTTTCCACCCAGGTTCCTAACATAGCTGAAAAAGGCCTTATGATTGTCCTTTGAATCCATGGCAATTTTTCTCTCAAAACTGGCCTTAGTTGATTTTATGAGTGCTCGTATTTTTTACTAATAATGATCAGGGGTGACTTCCTTTTATGGATTTTGTTCTATCATGTAATAGCTTTCTCCTCTTATTGTAAAGTTTGTTAATGGCTGGGGTCCACCAGACTGGACGTTTGCCCTTTGTGGAAAGAGTCTTGGTTTTATTTGGGATTGCCTGATCCATGCAGTCCTGGAGGTGTTCATAGAAGGCATTTGTAAGGGCTTCCGCAGCTTGGGTTGTGGTTTCCTCTGACTCAGGGGCCTTGAAGGATACCACACCAGTCTTGAGTAGTGTGAAGTTTGCTTTAGAGAAGTTCTTCACTATGGTCTTTTTGGTTTGGGGTGGGGGCGGGATGTGGATTTCCAGTGAGATTAGTTTATGATCAGATCTCACCAATGAGGGATATACTTCCGGTGTGGAGCATTTTGTCCCCATGTTTGTGACAATGAGATCTAGTATATTTTCTCCTCTCGTGGGAACAGTGACTAGCTGTTCCATGGCATTTGAATTTATGAACTCCAGGAACCGTTGGGCTAGAAAGTTAGGGCTTGAGTAATGTTCCCAGTCTATATTCGGGTAGTTGAAGTCACCCAATATGATGGTGTTTGGAGATACATTTATACCCTCCAGTGTCTTCAGGAAGGCTGTGTGGGGTTCCTGAGTTTGAGAGGGTGGCCTGTAGCATGCTACAATTTGTAGAGCAGTTTGCCTATTGTTAGTTGCACCTGGATAGTTTCCAAGCTTCATGCGTTGCCACCAACCTGGAGGTGTGAGTATCCTTTATGAATATGGATACACCCTCCTTTTGTGGAGTGGTCCGGGTTTTGGGGCGAACGCATGATATGAGGTAAAACCTAATAGTGCCGGGTGCTCTCAGGAGCCTTGAACCAGGTTTCAGTTACAGCACAGACATCGATGTTCTCCATACTGAGAAGGGCCTCAGTGCGTGCATTTTGAGATTTAGACTTCTGGCATTGAGCAGCATTACCCTCAATTTCTTCCCATTTTGTTTTCTAGGGTGGTAGGTTTAGAATTTGAGCCTTGCCTAAAAAGGCACTATGGGGTGGCAAGAGCCTTAGCCAATATCCGAATCCCAGGGTGACAGGTGCAAGCCGTCCCTTGCAAAGCAGCGTGGCTTGTCAAGCATGTCATCCCAGGCAGACAGACACTGGATCCCCTTTGAATGACACCAGACATTAAGCCAATTGTTAAAGCTGATCATCTTGTCTCTATATTGTGGCATCATTCTTGGTGAAGGAAGGATACTGCTCAGGGTTAGGGTCATACCTGCCTGGGCTACATAATCAGAGAGCTCCTCTATGTCTCTTTTCATGCAGTCCAGGGAGGTACGTCTCAGGTCGTTCACACCAGCATGGACAATGACTGTGTCATATTTGTACTTGCTGTGGAGTGACCCGAGTGCTTGTGTTATGTGGCGGATTCTAGCCCGATAGGCAGCTTACTGTGACCCTCTCCTTGTTCAGCCTGGTGAGTGGGACGTCAGTGTGTCTGACTATGGAGTCACCTATGACAAGTATGTTTGGTGTTGTATTTGGCCTTAAGGGCTGTGACTGCTTTGCACACTGCTTTTGTGGTTTATGTGTTGCTTGTGGGGTGTCTTGAGGTAGCAGTTGTTTGGGTGTCTGCTTTGGAGGCCTCTGCTGTTTAGGTAAATTTTACTCAGAGCCTCAGTATGTCTTTGTGTGTTTATGTGTTTGATTCAGTGGAGTGGTAGCATTATGTGAGGCTGGTTTTGTGGTGTGTGTAGTTGCCTTCTCCTCCTGTCTGGTCTTGCCAGTCCTGAGTTGAGAGAGCTCAGCCTCCAGTTTGGCTAAATAGCTGCATCTCTCGCAAGTATTTGTGTTATGTGGGAGGAGGAGAGGGTTGTCTGTGTACATGAGGCAGTTATAACATTGCCTCAAGATTCCCAGATTCACCAGCTGGACCGGAGAGGAGATTGACAACTGACCTTTGGACATGCTAGAATAATATTGGGAAATCCTTAATTGAAAACAAGGGCCAGTGGGGAGTGAGGGTGTAGTGCTTTTAATTTTTAGTGCTGACTTATATAATTGCTTTAGTGAGCAAGTGCCAGGTAACTTGAGTGCAATGTGATACAAGTAACTAAATGCAAAACGACAAACAGTAACTTTCTTTCAAGTGAAACAAGGAAATAAGTACAGTAAGCAATGCAGATATCACTAGTGATCCACAGAAGCTGAGAAGTTGCATTAGGTGAATTAGCTTCCAGGAAATAACAAGCAAACAAACAACAAGTATATAAGCAAAGCTAGATTCAGTAGGCCTGGATCTAGTCTATGCTAGAGCAAACAAGGTGAACCAATTTCAGTAAGATACAGTTCAAATATTCAGGCACTATAAACCTTTAACCAGAAAATTCCCAGCTCAGAAGGGCAGAGTCCAGCCTCTTCTCCCACAAGAGTGCAGTCCACGAACCTTCTTAATGTAAAATAACTGGCCTGAAGCCCAAGTGCCTAAACCAGAACTAATACACTTGGACACTGGGCTCTCAATCAGCAGTTCCCAACTTAGAAGGATGAAAGCTACCTGTCCTGCCACCACAGTGCTTGCCACAAACCTTCCTAATGTAAAACAACTGGTCTGAAGCCCAAGTGCTTAATCCAAAAGACTTGAATGATAGCTACACTTTAATCAAGTTACAACCAAGCAGTAATAAATACCATTGAATACTTTAGAGAATGTCTGGATTAGTGCTCAAGTTACACAAACAAAGCTAGATCCAGCAGGCCCGAATCCAGTCTATGCCACAGCAAACAAGGCGCACCAACTTCAGTAAGAAACAGTTCAGATATGCATGCACTATAAGCCTTTAACCAGAAATTCCCAGCTCAGAAGGGCAGAGTCCAGCCTCTCCTCCCACAAGAGTGCAGACCACGAACCCTCTTAATGTAAAATAACTGGCTTGAAAGCCCAAGTGCTTAAACCAGAATTAATACACTTTTAGAATAACAGACACTGAGCCCTCAATCAGCAGTTCTCAACCTAGAAGGATGTAAGCTACCTGTTCTGCCACAACAGTGCAGACCACAAACCTCTCAGTGCAAAACAACTAACTGGTCCGAAGCCCAAGTGTTTAAACCAAAAGGCTTAGAATGAGTTACACCAAGCAGTAATAAATACAATTGAGTATTTTAAGATGATGCAAAAGTAAAAAGAAGTAGGTAAAAACACAAGTACAGTAAAAGCAGATGAAACTTAGAAACGGGATGCGGCACAGACAGTACACCCTTCAAGATAGTTGACCAGTGTGTACTCGGTAGGCATCCATCATGACGTTGAAAATGGACATCTGTTGCCTGGATGACCACCATGGCTATACAGGATGTCAATGGCCATGCCCATGCACAGAGGGACATCACCGACGCAAGGTGTCACTGGCCATGGCCATACGCTTAGTAATACATGTCCGTTCAGACTGTACTGTGTGTTGATCTACACAACGGCGTACTGGGCATGCTCACACACTTAGCAGTTGCAAAGGGCCATCTTGCATGCAGACGGAGTCTCAACATGCAAGGGCTCAGTTTGGACTGTCCTGTGTGTCTATCTACACAACAGTATACTGGGCATGCTCACACACTTAGCAGTTGCAAAGGGCCATCTTGCATGCAGACGGAGTCTCAACAAGCAAGGGCTCAGTTTGGACTGCCCTGTGTGTCTATCTACAGAACAGCATACTGGGCATGCTCACACACTTAGCAGTTGCAAAGGGCCGTCTTGCATGCAGATGGAGTCTCAACATGCAAGCGCTCAGTTTGGACTGTCCTGTGTGTCTATCTACACAACAGTGTACTGGGCATGCTCACACACTTAGCAGTTGCAAAGGGCCATCTTGCATGCAGATGGAGTCTAAACATGGAAGGGCACAGTAAGGTATAACTGTTCCCATGCACAGGTCGGGCCATCTTGCATGCAGACGGAGTCTAAACACGGAAGGGCACAGTAAGGTATAACTGTCCCCATGCACAGGGCGGTCACACACATGCAGTGACCAGTACACACTCAGCTGCCATCACAGCTGTCACAGGTGCAGATCACAGATGTACATACCACAGTCTACACTGTAGCCCTCAAGACATCACCATGTCGTTGGTGCAGCAATACAGAGCCATACATTACCACAACACCATGTGACACATGACCAGTGGACTGCACTGAGGTCTACAACAACTGTGCAGAGTACACATGTACCAACAGGGTTCCAACAGGTGTTATGCATTGCAATGATAACACTATACATGACCAGGTCAGCTCAAGACATACCAGGGGCCCCGGATCTTACACAGCTGTGACAGATGAGTGTTGCTGTACACCAATGAACACACATGTTTGGATATGTCATACATGTGATTGCAGTGGATGTGTGCATGGAACACACACACAACACATATGTACATAGCATAGCCTTTGCTGTCCCCCATGCTGAACAGTGGCCTACGCAATCATACGCACACAAATGGAAGGTGGGTCCATGTCTGTTGAATGCTCACAGTACAGGAGGTAGCAATGTTGACTGAAGACACATTCCCCTGTACTAGTCACCCATGACACCCGTGATATCATACCACAGTCCATGTGTTATGTATGTCAACACACATGTCCACCAATAGCAATGCATACAAACATGGCTACAGGAGACACATGTAGGACCAACACACATGTACAATCTGTACTGTGCATGCAGCAACCATGCATGTGCAGTGGCCGATGTCCATAACACAGCTGCGCCTAACTACAACATGCAGTCGCAATGCAGCCCCATCACTGACACCTGTATATGATGACATACAGACAGCACGGTTGGTTGTACGTCATGTATGGAGGGATGCGTGTACATAAAGTGGTGATCCACCTGTGTAGATGTATGTGTGCCGGGGATGGCTCACAGGTGTGTCACACGCCATCCTACCATGCCATGTGCAAGCAGTACGCTATGTCACTGTTACTTGATGGTGATGACATAACGCATACACAGTGGTCAGGTGTTACCAACTGCATGTCACATGACACCTGTAACACTTACATCCTCCCATGTGCATATAGCAGCACAATTGCTAGACATAGCGTTGGTACACATAATGCGGACAATACCGCTGCATGTCTATCAAATGTCTCATCATATGGCAGGTGTATCATTCCCAGCACTGCCATGTGTGTCCATTTGTGTGACTACATATGCCACATATGGTGGGGATTATGTCCCAGTTGTTACACATCCCTGTACACTGTTGTAGAGATCTGTACATACTGCCTTGTGGAAAGCATGACATCGGCAGGTGTGGTGCATCACACACATCGGCTATCTGTATACACATTTCTGGTCACCACAGTGTGTGTGTGTGTGTGTGTGTGTGTGTGTGTGTGTGTGTGTGTGTGTGTGTGTGTGTGTGTGTGTGTGTGTGTGTATGTATGGCTGGCTGGTGCTTGGTGTGAGGGTGTATGCTACCATACAGTGAAAACAGGATCACTAACCCCTCATGATGACTAACCCCTCATGGTGATGCAGTCTACTACCCTGTTGATGCCATCGGTCCCAACCGTACTGGATACCTGTGCATGTTCCTTCTCTGTGTCACATTGTGTGGGTGCAAAGTACTGCGAGGGTGATGACCACATAGGCAAGGGTCCTCACCTCAACACTATAGGGTGTGCATTATAGTGGTGTAGAACTTATGAATGTGGCCATGTTCCTGTAATGTGACAGGGTATTAATGCTACACAGTGTGGCCTCATGCTATCAAGTGGCCTCTAATGTCATCATTGGCCAGACCGCTGTGTACAACCCCTGCACCAGGTCAACATACCTGTAATGTTTCCTGGTATGTATGTCACGTCTCTGTCCGCTGTAGCCTGTTCAACTGACCACATGCTTCAGGTGCAGTATATGTGAGGACATCTGTGTCATGTTAGACTTTCCAACAGTCAGGTTGAGGGTACGTTTATCATGCTGATATTGCCATACGTGCCTGTGAGTACTCCACAGTTACACATGGGGGGACTGCAAACATTGCTACCTGTAGGCACATGCCAGTACACCATAGGAGGGATCAAAGGCATCATTACCAGCATGCTGTTACTGTTGTAACAGAGACACATACTGTGAACATATCACAATGCATGCTGCACCTGGACTACATGGTATGACTGGTGCATGTCAACAGTACACAACCGATGTCACATACACATCTCTCAGTATTCACACACAACCAATGCAACATACACATCCCTCACTATGCATACACAAGTAAAGTTAGATACACCTCTCACTATTCTGTTCACTCTGTGCTTCAGACCATTTAAGCATATCCCTGCACCGATGGTGTGGATGACAGGGATGTGGCACAGGCTTCATCATATGCACAGGGTGATACTGTTTGCCAGGGGCATAGGCTGCACCAATGAATGACATCATGTGTGTGGGTAAGGACCGGTGATTTGATTGGACATGTCTGTTCCATATGCATGTGGGTGTTGTGGAGCCCTACAGTTGTGTTTTGCTGTGTGCGTGTATGTGTGCACACAGTTCTGTCATTTGTGAGGCCTACACAAGAGTATTATCGACAGCTCCAGATTGTACAGACCAGGTTGTACATCTCACTGTGACCGGCCACGGCCACGTGTCCTGTGCCTGCCAGGGGTTGCACGGGCACTACCAGGTGGAGGTAGAGAATGGCTACTGTCCGACGACACATGGCCACTGGAACCGTGTCCCCACTGGGAATGTCCAGGGCCACATCCACGTGGCCTGCTGTGTTCTGGTGTGGACAGTGAAGCATCAACTGCACTGCTACTGCTACCAGCACTATAGGAGAGGCCATGTGAGGTGGCACGCTCATGTTGACCTGCACTAGGTGGTGTATCTGGCCTACGTCCACATGGCCTATGCCTCACCCCTACCAGATGTTCCAGAACAGACAGCTCACACTCGCGGATTGCCATGCCACGGTCAAGGATACTGACCATGTCACCCAATCTCCTGTCCAGAACATCAGCAATCTGCTGTTGAGCACCTGCCAATGCCTGGATGTTGTTGTTTAGGGTACAGATAGCAGCCCTCTGCAGCCTCTGCCCTTTTCTGTTCTGCCATTTGGCAGGTGCCTGTGCCACCATTACAGTCTGGAACATGCGTCTGGTGATTCCAGCTGCTGCGCTATGTCCTGCAGGTGCATGTCTGCCAGAGGTCCTCCTACGAGCAGCACCAGCCACATGCCTGTGTGGCACATCTGCAGTCAGTACACTGCCACCATGGTGTGGAGACACGCCTTATGTAGCCACCACATGTTCCTGTTCAATGCTAACAGACGCTGACTGTCCTTCCTCTATGGCCACTGGTGATGCGGCATGTGTTGGCAGCTGAACTGTGTGTGGGAAGAGGGGGACATAGATGGCATGGCAACCGTTGGCACAGATTTAGCCCCTGACATCCCTGCCTGTACCTCATGCATATGTTCATCACTGCTAGCATCTGTGGGGACACTATCAGATGGACCGCAGGAGGGTAACGCACCTACATCACCTGTGAATGCAAAGAAAGACTCTAAATTACAATAGACACACACACACACACACACACACACACACACACACACACACACACACACACACACACACACACACACACACACACACACACACACACACACACACACACACACACACACACACACTGACACACTGACACACACACACACACACACACACACACACACACACACACACACACACACACACACTGACACATCATGCATGTGATATAACAGATGGCATGCAGCATGCTTGTAATACAGCTGAGAGCATGCAGCTCAGACATCAATAGTGTTTGTAAGCATACCCCCTGGAATGCACACTACAGCAGGCAGGTGTCATATCATTATCTATGCATGGTAGTATGCATGCATCCCCATGATACACCATGTGGACCAGAACAGGATAACAGTACACATGGCTGATGTGACCTTGACATGTAATCTGCTGACGTGTGCATTTACATGCATGCATGCCTGACACAATGGTGTCTTGACACATGTACAGTGTTGTACTGGGTATCACATTGCGGTGTTGTCCATATGCCCTACAGATAGAATGCATGTTGAGCAAATGTGCATGGGAATGGTAGGGGACTGTGAGCCATCTACATTGCTGTACAGTGTGAAGTACAGACACTGTGCCATTGCATGCATCATGAGGCATCTATATTGCTAAACAGTGCATGATATGTATGCATTGCATATCCAGAACTGCATGCATACCCCTGACATACCTGTGGATTTTGACTCACGATGCTGAGGTGTATACACACCACACCAAACCATGCTGTGTCACATGACAGGTCACTGGAGGATATACAGATGACACCCCTACACGATGACTACAGAGTGTTAGCTGCCTGGAAACCATGTCCACACATAGCGGACCTGTCATGTCACCATTTCACACATGACATTGATGTACCATGCACACAAGGTGCACAGCTAACAGTGATGTCCTACGGCAGCAAGGGAAAAGTACAGTATCTGTGGCCTGGTGTCACTGTCAGTGGAATCTGTAAAGGTGACTACTGTCATGCTATGACACAGATGTCATGTTCAACACATCTTATGAGGTAGACATCACTGACACCTCCACTAGCTGTGCACAGGCCTTTAAGATGTGTAGCATACCACATCACCTGTACAATCTGTCTAGTATGGCTGTAATTGGACCATGTGTGGACAAAGTGGGACAGGGTGTATCGACATCCCATCTACTGTGTAGCTATGTGTCTCCGGCCATCCCCCATGGCCATGTGTGCACATGTGTTGGTCATGTATGTGATGGCCTTCTATCACACATGTCTGTGTTGTCCCATATGACATACACCCATAGATGTTGGATATGTCACCATCCATAGGGCTATGCAGACAACAGGTGTATGCGTGGTATGTGGGGTATGAGTTATGGGAAAGTGTGACGATATTGCAACCAAAATGCTATGTGTCTGAGACATGTCGGATGGAACATCACAATGTGTGAACCCATAGCAGGGGCATATAACACAATAGTGACGCCTGTGGTCTGCCCATATCACTGCTCACTGTGCGGTACTGTTTTGTGTACCACACATTTTGTTCCACTGTATAGTACATATGCATCCATTGTAGAACACCTCCACTGTTGTATGCACAACTGGACACACATGTAGCAATGACAAATACTGTGGTTTCATGTCTGTGTGTCATTTCATTTGTATATATTGCACATGGGTGGCCTGTTTGGATGATGGGTGATGTGACCTGTATATCCATGTATTAACTGGCCACATGGCGAATAGATCTATGCTTTGACATGCCTGATACCGATGACAGTCTCACCTGCAGCGGACTCTTGTCTGTGCGGCATGCCAGAGGTACCTGTATAGGGTGACACAGCAGTATGAACATTATCCGTGACTGTATGACAGCCACAGGGTGCACAGTGCAAGTTAACACATTTGCCTGTACAATAACATATAGTAAGCACATGTGTGCATACCATACCTCTCAATCTCTTAGAACAATAAATGTGGACAAAGCCTACTATGGTGGGGGACAAATAGGGACAACTGTGACATATTGCTCTTACAAACTTGGAAATTTGCTAGAATAATAGGTTTGCATGCACATGGTTTTTACACGGAATGTGCAGTTGTAAACACAAATGTATGTCATCATTTAATGACTCCATTCCTCAGCTATTTGCCAGAAAGGGACATATATTAAGGGGAACACACCGACAATATGAGGCAGACATCTTGACATCCTGCAAATACCTGCACAGTTCAGGGGTATGGTGCATACACAGGGTAGCATAATGTAGCATGCAGCATGTGTGTCCACATACCTTGCATATGTTGTTACATTACATGATGTACACTAACACATGCACGTATGTGGGATATACTGGCCATATGTTCAGTACTGACTTACCAGGCAACTCCAGGCTCATTGGTTGGGAGACACCCACCTCCACAATGACAGCTAGTGCTTGTGGGAGCTGTTCCGAGGGTGTCCCCAGACTGGCCAGTAGCTCCTCTGTGTGTGTGTGAGTGGAGGCTGGGTTGGTGGCCCACCACCTGTTCCACCATGTTCCAGTGGCATGCTGTTTTGCATGACGTATCAAGTCCATGCAGTGTCTGCGCACCTGCTGGTAGGTGCTGTTGTGGCCACCCACTTCGTTGACCCTCCTGCAAAGATCCTGCCACAGGTTGCCCCACCACTGTGCATGCTGTGGCACATGGCTAAATAACACCTCGTAGTTCTCATGGAGGTACGGGATTAGGACATCATCCTCCTGTAGGCTGTATGCTGGTAGGCGTGTACGAGGCATTATCTGTAAGACATGATGAAGGTGACAGGTCACATTTACAGACATGTACAGTGATACTGCTGCACATACATTTCTAGTACATCTGCACAGCTATCTTTGCAAATCAACATGGGTGGCTTAATGGTTAAAGTGTTTGCCTTACAAACACAAGGTGCAGGGTTTGAGTCTCACAAGGGATAATTGGCTAAGCTTAAAATGGCTTGAAAGCAGTTAGCTTAGTACTAATCTATGAACCTATGAACTAACACAACTGGCATGTATGTGTCACACACATGTAACACCCATTATGCATTGGATATCATCCCCATATATGTATGTCACCTCATTAGTGTTCCTACTGCATGTGACGTCCGTCTTCATGTGGCCATGTCTGTTTGCCTGCACTGGTGTTCTTACCTATCTGCACATGCATGGATGAATCCACGGTAATGCTGTTGACCTTGATACTGTGTATATGTCACATATCAACACAGACATAGCCTTAATGGACTTGGGCAGTGACAATGCACCAAGTACACATGGAAACCTGTACATGCATCTGTTTTTCCATAGACATCTACACTGCACTGTACAGCTGTTCATCATCCTGCCACGGATCGCCTGTGTTGCACATGTGATAGACATGGGACAATGGCTAGTCGGACATCATTTGCAGGTAAGGTAATCGGCTATAGCATGTACAGGATGGGTTTACTAGCTGTATCTGACACCCATTACGCCACCGCGAGGGGCATCAGTGACACATTACTGATCCAGATAGTTGATACTACATCTACCATATGGCCATCACACCATGTATGACAGGGATGATATGTGCAGCTATGTGGACAGGGCTGCATTGTATGGCAGGAGTATGTCGCAGGTGTGGCACAGGGATCTGTCCAGCATGTGGCCATCCTAGTTGTAGGATGGTGGTTGTCCATGATATATGCCTTTCAGATCAGGCTATAGACATGTAGAATGTCCAACAGCATAGTGTGGCATATTTCTGTATGCAAGGTGGATAGCATGCTGCATACTGGAGGTGAGTATTGTGGAGGCTGGTATTGGCCATCCACGCATGGGTGCTACCCCTGGAGGGTGATATGTGTTCCAATATTGGTCACATGGGTGCTGTGTATGCCTGCCCAATGATCTCCGTGCTCATGGATACCACCCTGTCATGTCATGGGTACCTCGGATGACTACCTAAAGGGCCAGGGAGACGTCTCCAGCTCAGGGAGGTGTACTGCACAACACCATCCATAACACAGTGTCCATAATGTTGACCACAGCCTAGGTGTTACTTAATGGGTACAGGGGTATTCCCCTAGTGGTGTCATTGCTGATATCATCCACCAGAATGTGCACATATGTCACACACCTCATGCACAGCCCATTCTGTATGTTGTTCACAACACTGTGACAACTATTGCCCATAGGTCATGGCCATTCACATCCTCACATACACAGATGGCTGACATTTGTCTGTGTGGTATGGGCTACAATGCAAGTGGGGTACAACACATTAACCCTGGTTTACTGTAGATGACACCATGTGATATGCACATGTCACTGTAGCACCTTTAGTAGTTGTGAGTCTGTCAACAGGCCACTAGTAGAACACTCCTGTGACATACAAAGGCATTTGTAGTCAAACATCCGTACTGTCTTGTACATCTGTACTGCTAACATCTACATTGATAATGGTTCATGGACTTGCAGACCATACTCGGCAGTGTTCTGATGCGGTGCCACCAATCATGACGGTCGTCAACACTTGTGGGTTGATATTATCCAACACCCTATCTGTATTGTACGGACATGCTCGGCACTTGTTCTGAGCTTCTTGGCACGTTATAAGCTACTGCTTAGTTTATCACCCATTTCACACCAGTCCTCACAGGTACACTGTCTGTCCATACATTTCCAGCTTGCTTACAGTACAACAGCTGTCGTACAAACATCACTCACATATCTCGTGAGACATGGTGGTTTATATGGCGTGTCCACCTGGCACATACCACTTATATACAGGCATGTCCAACTGGCACGTACCAGTGCTATTGCCTGTCACTATGATGACTATGTTGTACATGTGGCAAATAGAACTATTCTCATGTACACAGTCAATGCACACCTCCCAACATACAACAGTACAGCCTGTGGGGGATGCACATATGCAGCCCCGCTGGGGGTTATACTGTCACCAACCCTGACTGAACCTGACAGTCATGTGGGGATGTGCAACATTCGCAACACACCCCACTCATCACATAGTCCCACATGATCCCCACCACAGGCCACACATATGGAGACACCTTGTACAGTACCCCTCCATACTCTGTGTGGGCACCAATGGCAACCCACATCGCCAAACACAACCACACCAACCTATAGCCCACAGACACGTGTGCCCATCACATACAGCCAATAGGGTGTCATAACATACACAACACACCTGTCATAGGTGACTGTCAGTGGTCACACTGCTGTTCCACTCAGCAGGCTACACAAGGCAATAGTCAATTACATCCTGCTGTCAGGTAACTGGTTCTTCAACATAACCTATGTACACATGCCACAACTCAGCAGGTACAATGTGACTGTCATTTTCCATGTTTGTGTGGCTGAAGTTGTATCTCAGGGCACAGACTACGTGTGCAGGGACATGCAGTAGCCCACCAGTGTTGTAGCCCTGATGGTGTGATCCGAGCCCTGGGGAGCATTTTGTGGTCTGTCAGGTAACTGGTTCTTCAACATAACCTATGTACACATGCCACAACTCAGCAGGTACAATGTGACTGTCATTTTCCATGTTTGTGTGACTGAAGTTGTATCTCAGGGCACAGACTACGTGTGCAGGGACATGCAATAGCCCACCAGTGTTGTAGCCCTGATGGTGTGGTCCGAGCCCTGGGGAGCATTTTGTGGTCATCCGGACCTGTTACCACTGTACAATGAGCGACTGTGTCACTCCCAACAGTTGTCCATGCTTCTGCTGTCATTCCACTGACATCTGGTATACGTCCACTTTGACAGACCTGGTCAAACAACATGATGCTGTGGCACAGTTGACCTGCATCTGTCAGTGCTGGGAGTACGGATCAAATGTTGGACTCTCGCTGCTTTTATACTGTCTGGCTTGCACAGTGTCCAATAACAGTCACCACCAGAACGGGAACTGGCTAGCGAAACATGTGGTCATGTAACACAATGCTTGACATCATCCTCTGTGATGCACACAGGCAAAGAACACCTGATACTGCACCACTTCAATATCTCTGCAGTGACTGGGACCTGCCTCTTGGCTCTGCAGAGCACACCTGTAATGACTGGTTATAGACAGACTGTACCTCTCAGACACGTACATGGACTGGCACACCCACGGCTGAGGTGTCCCCATATTCCACTATGTTGTACACACATCCCGGTTGGTTACTTAACACAATGCATCACAGGTGCTCCACATGCAAATAACTGTGTTCGGAACTGCTATGCACAGTATTACCAGCTGCAGATTCAACATACCCCACGGTTACCAGACCTCATTTCATGGTGTACTGGACAGTTGGGCACATACTGCTGCTACTGATGTGAGACTGACAGTAACCCACACTTAACTGTGATAGCCGCACATGTACCGACACATTAGGCGTACGCTGTCCGTGAGTCATAACCTCCGCTCAGCTGATTCGACCCATAAACACCACCTCCAAGACCAACAGTATCCTTGACATGGACACTACCAACATGTGACTGCTGTTCCACACCTGGGGTTATCCCCTCATTGGTGGAATCCGAACATATGCTACTCACCCTTGTTAGCCACATACCGGCACCACACACTTCATGGCATACACAGTAGATGAGTACTACAACACCTACTACTGATGTCGTATGACAGCGGTAGTTGATGTCATGGCACATGTGAAGGTGGACAATGCACATACAAATGCTGAGACATACCCCAGTGCACTTCATTAACACATACACGACAATATGGATCATGCTGTTCCACACAGAGCCATGATGGTACACACCAGATAACAGACGCCACTCTGGGGGTGCGGTTCCATGAACATACTTTACAACAACAGGTGGGGGCTGTTGCACAGTGGTGTACATTCCCATGGGTGGGGTAACTCACTGGTCAGCCTCCGTAGGGCTACGGGATCCCTCATCACATACTCCCGAACTAGCTACGTACACATTACTGCAACACATTCCGAGATGTAACACAAGGCATTATGGTGGTATGTCAGTAGTCGTATGCAATACCCCCATCTGCTCACACATACAACTGTCACTCTGGAACATGACAGTAACAGGTGATGTTGGCAACATGCTGTCTGATGGCTTCAATGCTAACATTACACCCTCTCACTCCCTACGGGGCCACATTCCTTGCAGGAACATTGCAGTGTACCTGTGGTCACACCTACACAGTACTGACCTGCACTCTATATGTCCTAGGACACTGGCCCCTTGTCACCCTACAAAATCCCAGGCTGTGATGTCTACAGACCTCTGAACGACATGTCTCCCCACTGAGACACCATATTCAGTAATAGCCTTGTACCAGACACTGTGGCCCCTGACTGGCACACAGCGACAGTTACACTCCACACAGGTGGCGCCACAATGCATGACTGGGACTATTGCCCCTTACACCTCATTGGACTGTTCTGCATGGCTATAGGGCACATCATCATGGACATCATTCGCTGAGTCTTTGTTGTGCTCTGGTCTTTTGATGCCAGCTGGGTTGGTCTTGTTGGGGCCACAGCATGCCTCCTACACCTGTTGAACACCTTTCATACAGTTGCCAGAGTAGTTGATGACGACACGGGGCTCCACACAGCCTACATTGTCCTCTCTCTGCCTTTCAGCACCGTTCTCCATTCTGGTATTGACAACATACACATCCACCTGCACATCAAAACATATGTCTCAGGATGTTATGCAAAGTGGCTAATAGATGGGACACACACACTGAGGGTGGCATACCATATCACATACTGCATTCCAGTTACACTTGGCATACCACAGTCCTCAGTCATGGGGCCCTCATGTTCGGTATATGTTTCCCTGAGGTACAGGCTACCACTGAGGGGACTACCCTGCCTAGCTTTACAGACCACTGCATACCAAACGCCGTTGTTGATCCACCAGCTGATACAGACCCCATCCATACGGGTGTCACTGTGATGGATACCTGATATGAACATCATGGCCTCAACCTGCATGACACTTTGTATGAACATCACCTTTGCAGTACACCATCCACCCACTGGTTATCACATAGCTGTTAGTTCCCTACATACATGTTGCATTGTACATGTTCGTACTACACATGTATGTCGCACACACTCCTGTGATTACCACATTGCCACTGTGCCATGGATATCCTTCTACATGTCCACACTTGTCTGTACTGGGTGTGTAGCTGGTACATAGGCACCCATTGTACCTCTGAACACTGGACTTATACACACATCCATGGGTACAACACCCTGCTTAAGGTGTACCTTACACAACAGCTACAGCTTTACATAACTCAACATTAAAACGCCGTGACGTTTATTGAGCTACAACAGTTAAAGTTTGTGGCTGAAGTACAGACACCACGTCTTTACATATTTGTGGACTACATACTCAGGGGTAACCTCTGCTGCAAAGACAGGGCCCATGTCTGCAAATATGTTAATGGATATACTCCGCATACGCGACATAAACAATAGCCACTGTGAGCATGATGCTCATGGATATGTGCACACACGCGACAGTGTGTGGGATGTGCTTGGGGGTTGCATTCCTAGACCGGACACTCACCATGCTTTGGGACAAGATTCCTATGTACATCACGCATGGACAGTCAGTAGCAGTGTTCATGTGATACCTCACTTGGTGGATGGTGGACACATGTACACCAGGGATCACTGCAGTGGCTGTACTGTGCAGAGATGCAGGTTACACATGGCTCTTCTGTTCACAGGACACTACCCTAGAGAGGTGCCACTGGTGTGCACACTGTAGTATTTGTTACACATAGACTTGCCAGACTGCATGGTACCCCACTATGAACCTGTGGAGCTATTACATGTCCTTTGTGCATGGTTACTGGAATAGCCCTTCCATTTAGATTAGCTGTCATGCTATTACAATGTCTCGTGACTACATGCCATATGTATCCTGTTATTGTACACGCCAATCATGTTCTTGTTTGTCTGTCACTTCTCTTCTGCTATTCTAGTATGGAAGTAATGTTTGCGTCCTTTGCAAATGCACAGAGTGGATTACTTTATTTATTTCATCATAACTGTTTATACATAAATTAATTACATACTACTCACATCACTATACGATACCTTTGGTATGCATCATATGCCTATTCTCCTGTGTAGCATATCTGACATATCAATCTACTGTACTATACATTACACATATGTTACATGGTATCCCATAATTCAAAGCATACTTGCACAGCGGGACCACCTTAGACATGTCATTGATGTTATATGCCCATACACATGCGTACTGTTACAGTATATCCACATATACTATCCCCTGCTATGGCATGTACTTGTTGGACATACCCTGCCACTGACGGCGGGTCGTATGACATTGTTCTGTTTAAAGCCGTCATGTTGCATCCCTTGTGGTGTCTGTGCTGTTTACCTTGTGGCCCACTGCTGGACTCACAACTTCTACAAGCGTTAGTACGATCAGCAAGACATCACTACATAAATACCATTTCCCACTTTATGCATGGCGGACACTTTTAATTACTGCAAACCAGGCTATGCATACACTGACATAACTTAATGCAGAACATACTATACATACAGTTAGTGTTCTACATACCTTGATATAGTTCTGGTATTTCGTCACTATCTCGATCTTCTATATCACTCTTTAAACTGTTTTACGGTATGAGCATACAGTTTGCATATCTGGCAAGTCAACCTTATATACGTCAATACCAGCAACATGTGGTTTACTGCCACCAATTGGTGTTCCGGTGTGACTAATTACATGCACTTCAGCTGTGCAGCTACTCCATTCACCAATTACGCGGCAACAGTGGGGTATAACTGAATTCTCTACTTGGGCGTTGGCCATTTGCCCTGCCTTCGGGGAGACGGCCTGTATTGTGTTTTGTTGTGTGTGATTGCAACTGCTATGTGTAGAGCCAACTGTATTTTGGAGTCATGTCCCCCGTGGGTTGAGTGTGATGGCTTGAGTATGTGGTTCTACCTGTGACTGTACCTGTCATCCCACCCGTCTGATAACGGACTATTGCAAACACCTGTAACATTGCCGTTTGTTCCGTTATACAATGGATACAATTTTACATGGCACTTTTAAATGTGTCTCTCACAAGGTATGTTAACGGTTCAGCAGATGTACTTGACTAAATGGATGTTTGTGCTGTGATTACAGTCTGTATTGCTATTGTTTCCAGTGTGGGGGATGTAGGTGGCTGTACTTAGCATATACGGTTTTGTGGGGCTTGCATTTCTACGTAGTCCATATATATGTATGTGGGCCCCTTCCCTAATTACAGTGCTATCACTTAGTAGACTTCTGTTACGGGAATTCACTTTGGGCCGTTGTTAATTGGTTTCTATATGGTATGCAGGTGAGGTTGATACTTCCATACCTCCAGATGTATGGCGATATGTGCAGGGATATTTCTAAATGACCACTATCCCATGTATGTCTGTCCCAGATATTTGCAGTCATTGCAGTGGTGTTGGTGTCAGACCCTCTGTGGCATGGCTTACCACCTTTTCATATGGCCATAGTTGGACACTTGCGGGTCACACAGTCATGTTTACAGGCTGATATATAGCCACGGTCAGTACACAGGATAGCACATACTTTTATCCTCATTACATACCAATTGTTCTTGGACCTTGCCTACTTATCAGTTTGCATGCAACATTTCCATTTCTTACATACAGGCATGAGTATTTCCTGCAACTATTGCATAATATTTGGGACATACTAATGTCCTAAACTCTCGGACAGTTGCCCTTTGTAATGTTTCATGTCAGGACACACCTGCCCAGGGAGGGGCTGTCCCTCCTAATGCAGGACAGGTATTTACCGCATGCCTACGGCTAGCTATACCCGCACCTACCGTAATCATCTACCTCCGAGTTGCCACCTACAGACACATGATGCGGACACACACACACACACACACACACACACACACACACACACACACACACACACACACACACACACACACATTACAGTCACACGGAAACACACATGGCACCCTCAACACATACATACATACACAGGCTACATCACTCACAACCACAGTTGTACACGGTACCTATGTGGACCGCACCGCTGGCAGCAGTGACTACATGTCCTTACTATCGTCATATTGCTCACAGTTCTACTGTACCAGTACTGTGTTCTTTCTGTCTTTCAGCCTCCTGGTTACGCATGTCAGTGTGTGACACATTCCATAGTTGGCGGTATCCTATTTATTTGTACCGCCAAGGTGTTTATAATGTCGTTGACCTATGTATATATTTGCAGATGTCAGTGACTCCTTATATATCGACATATATGACACTATCCCCTTTCTATCTGTATTATATATGTGTAGATATATATATATATATATATATATATATATATATATATATATATACACCTTTCATTGTGTATTTGTCAGTGTATACTGTGTTTCCTGGACTCCACACATTTGTGTCTGTACCTGTCAGATTACACACCTGCCATAAGTTAAGATTACCTCCCGTCCCACTTTGCGAGGGACAGTCCCTCTTTGTGCAGTTGTGTCCTGTAAAATATTTGTGAACATAGCAAATGTCCTCCGACTTTGGGACAAACATATTCCCTATAGTTTATGTAATAGTTGCATAAAACACTTATTCTGTATCTGACTCACCTACATGTTACAGGACACAGAACACGTACCTGCAACCATTACTAGAATAAGCTTTTTATCTATGCAAAACACTGACATTCTGGTTTTTGTACTGGCTGGGTGTATGTGGCAGCCTGCAGACATCTGGCGTATGTCCCACATTGGTCATTTGAAATGTGGCAACCCTACTGTACATACATCTTGGCTAGCAATAGTGTTGGGTGATTGTATACATGATTGCCTGTTCCACTCCTGGCAGTGGTCGTTTTACCCTTCAGAGCAGGCGCTATTTGTTCAGGGGTGACTAATGCTGGTTTCACCTGTTCTGTACATCAATGACCATGATCTGCACAGTGGTCGGTGAAGCTTAGCCCTGTTTTGCACATATCCGTATAGTCGTATTTAAGCATCGCTTACCAGCTGTGGGCAACGCTTATTCCCGCTAACGTGTGCTATACATATTCTGATGACCTGCATCCTTAATGCATTACCAGTGCCGTCGGGATTACGTTACATCCCTTGCGAGACATGGGACCGGGAACATGCACGACAGTCACTGCATGTACCGCTTGGACATCTGGGGGTTGTACACATATTATATCATTTTGTATGTGAAGTACACTACAGCAGTTACTCCACATTACACTCACATGTATAACTCCGTTAGTTTACAAATTGATGAGTCCAGTTAATGGTATGTCCATGTGATGTTTACTGGCTGTACTCCAACATTGGGTATGTATATCACAATTAGCTACACCCGATAATGTGCTACACCTTCATACGACCATGGATGCAGCATGCCGGGGTGACTACTGCCTGTCATGGGTACATCCCCTGCCTTGACACAACATCCATGATTACATTTTGTGGAGCACCTCAGTAATGCAGCGGGGAATCTGTGCTGAGTGTGTATAAGACAGTGCTTACACACATGTGCTCCCGTGATTGCCTCTGCTCCAGTAAGCGACAGTTGCTTACTCGATGTTGTGGCGACGGGAGTCACTGTTTGTCCTGTTTGGTGTTTTGCCTCTGACAATTGGGTGTGTACCTACCGATGTACCTGAGAACCTATACACACAGCACCGACAGATGCTGATAGGCGCATCTACTGTTCAGGTATTGACATTTCCGTGTTCCAATGGCTGTTGCGTGTACAGTGTTTGAGGGCTGCCTATGTAGGATTCCACAGTGGGCCACCTATACATCACAATTTACAGGTGGTCGTGTTTGTGTGCCATCCATTTTACTGTGTGTGCAGGTGGAGAGGGGTGTCAGTCCGTTGAGCCTACACTGTCAAGGTATGTGCTATACGTTCCCTCTTTGCCAAGGCGTAGGCATATTGGGCACGCCTCTGTCTGCCTACTGGGGCTGGCACAGTGTGTCCGTGGTCTGGATCCCTCTGTGCCTGTGTTGGCCTTGGCAATTGCGGTGGGCTGTGAGTCCCTCCCCCATTTTGACCCTGCTGCAGCTGTTTCCACAGGATCATATTATGTAGCATGGCACATACTATGAAGATGTGGGCACACATGCCTGGAGAGTACTGCAAGGCTCCACCAGATGTATCCAAGCACCCGAACCATGATTTCAGCATCCTGAACACACGCTCTATGATGATTCTGGTTTGTGCGGGTGCCTCATTATGGCGTTCTTGTATTGGTGTGTGTGCATTTCTGATGGGGGTCATCATCCATGGCTCCAGTGCATAGCCAGCATCCACCACAAGGTGGCCTTGTGGGATGTCCCCCCTGACAAATACCTGATACAGCTGTGAGGCATGCCAGATATCGGAGTCGTGGTAGCTTCCAGGGCTGCCAGCACACACATCCATGATAATGCCCTGGGCATTGCACACGACCTAGCAGTTGATGGAGTGGAATCCCTTGCGGTTTATGTAGCGCCTACCATACTCACTGGGTGGTGACTTGATTTGTATGTGCATGCAGTCTATCACACCCAGTACCTCCGGGTAGTTTGCCACACAGTGGAAGTGACGCATATTGCTGGCCAACTCCTCCTGAGTTCGGGGGAGGAAGTATATATGCTCATTGGCATGTGCTAACATGGCATCCAGGAACTGGTGTAGTACCCTGGATGCCAATCCCTGTGAGATCCCCATTATATATCCAGTTGGCCTTTGAAAGGTACCTGTGGCTAGTAATCGCAAGCTTACACATACCTTCGTGTCAACAAATAACTAAAACAAACTTAGATCTTAAACAGTGTGAAAGAAACCAATAAAAACCAAGCGGAGACGGTAATCTGAAAAGATTTGTTTACATGTGGACTACACCTTTAACATTAACGTTGTTCAGCAGCTGATCTTGAACAATTGGATGCATTGTTGAGTGCTAAACCCTAATTGTTAACTATTAAGTGTTATACTGAACTTTATTTAAAGTGTCTTAATTGATTTATGTTTTATCTGAAGAAGGTAAAGCATTGGTTTTACCAAAAGTGCTAAGAGTAAATTGTTTTTCTATAATTACCGTCTCTGCTTGTTTTTTATTGGTTTCTTTCATGCTGTTTACATACCTTCGTGTCCACTGGGATGGGTTCCCCTCTGTTGTTTCTGGTTCTCAGGCGTGGCTGGCATATCTCTACTATTTGCTATACAATATCCCTGTCCACCCTGTAACACTCTACTATCTCCAGATCATGTAGCCCCTGGTAGGTTACCCTTGGTCTGAACACTCTTCTCCTCCTTCGAGGTCTGTGGTGGTTGTCGGCATCATCCTCCACAACACCATCGGTCTGTAACATATGCTGATGAATCACAGCTATGGCAGCTCCCAACATGT
Organism: Protopterus annectens; assembly: GCF_019279795.1. NCBI lineage: Eukaryota > Metazoa > Chordata > Ceratodontiformes > Protopteridae > Protopterus > Protopterus annectens. Next base: position 1,150,141,811 of record NC_056726.1, on the reverse strand, counting down.
ACATTTTAAAAGTTCCCCGTCTGTTTACACCTATGGTGCAGTGTTTGGGAATACACAGGTGTGTGTTGGGTGCTTTCACACTTTATACTGTTTTGTTGTGAACACTGATGATATCATAGGGTGTGTATGTATGACCGTGGCTCAGGGTATCTTCTGTGTTTTATTAACGGAACCACTATTGTGCTGCCTTTGGTGTTGCATTACATTTGGCTGCTGCAAATTACCTCCTGCCCTTCCATTTACATTTGTGCATGTTACACCTACCATTTGCTGACATGCATCCAGCAGCCTGCTTTCATTAGTACTTTCCTAGACCTGGCTTATCTTGCATAATGTGTACTATTGCCGGTCTACTGTGGGTTTGCTTTGCTCTGCTATGACAGTTCTCCTATCTTTGCATTCCAAGTCCTCCCCTCCTTTCTTTGCAATCCTATGCCTCCCCTACTTGTCTACTGCCGTCTATTGGCCGCCGTGAGTTGATTGGTGTTAATTGCTCATTAGTATGCCAATTACCCTGCTTTGGCATTTCCTTCTTTTCTTCCCCTGACCTTCCTGTTTGTGCTTTTGTTCGCAGCTCGTGCATCTACTTACCGGATTTTGGGCATGTTTTCATCCCCGTATACATGTGCTTTCGGGCACCATGTGTGCTCTCAGCTAAACGGTTCTATACCTTCCTCACCACCCCTGTCCTGCAGCTTTGCTTAACAATGGCCAGGCCAGATTTTCATTGCTCCAATGTGCTTACTGATATGGTGGCACACCCCTCTGCTGATGTCATGTATCACCTCTGATACACTCCTCGGTGTTATAGCGCTGCACCGTCAGGTACATCCTTAATCCAGCAGGACGTTTGCAATTCAGTATTACCTGCCTCATTTGCATGGCATTGACTACTAATTCATAGTTACAGCACCGAACACTGTCGTGGGCCCTTGGCAACCCTTGCGCCTTTCTGTGGTGTGCCATGCCTACCATTGCGTATTATGGTGAAATCCTGATTTGTCTTACATTGTGATTTTATGACATTTGTATATATTTCCTTTGTATTCCTGTTTGCACACACATGCCCTGCGGTTGTACTGTGCGTTACTGTGGACATGACATTAAATGTTTTTTTTAGGTGTTGTGCATCTTTTCTTGTGCCATTGGCTGTGTATTTAGCCACTGGCATATGTTAACTTTGTAATACATGAGTCTGGTCCACTTCCATAACTCTGATGTTCTGTTTGGGAAAATGTAAACCGTGTTTTTTGGTTTACATTTCCATGGGCTTGTGCTACGCCTGCACCACTTTATGAATCGCTGTATGCCTTCATTAGCATGGTGCGACACTGTGCGTGGGGTGATTTGCATACCTATGCCGAGGGCTGCGTAGATCTGGCGGACGCCGGTAGTGCACGTGGAATTGGTTCATACCTGAATCGCTCGGCGGACATATTTGGCATTATCCCGCATACACTACGCCTGCGCCTGGTGCAAGCATCCGGGGGTAGGTGTATTTTACAGAGCAGCAGTATTCCTTCAAGATATTATTTCAGAAAGTGTACAATAAAGTATCAAAAAACTTCAGTCTCTCCAAGATAAAATACATTATCCATTTAACAGCAATGCATTAGAAAACTTCACCATCTCCAAAGCAGACAACAGACCTTCAGATTTCCAGTGTGATGTCACAGAGCCAAGGAAATCCTTACAAGAAAGAGTTTAAAGAAACTAAGAGACACCTGGCCACTAGCTCAATGCCCCTTCAACTTCCATTATGCAAGCATTCAAATTTATTAAAATGGATTTCCTATCTAAATCAGTTAGTAAATCTGAAAAAGTTTAAATATATCAGTTAATGTAAATTGTATAGCTGTCAAACAGCATTTGTATGGCAAAGGCAATAGTAAATGTGTCATTTAAAAGTTAAAAATTGGGTAAAGCAGTTAAAAAAATGTTCCAGAAATGTTCATTTAAATTTCAGTGTTATTAATTCAGAAATGTTAAATCCTTCTAGACAAAAAAGGGTTAAACACAGAAGCAAACTGTAATGAGTGAAGTTAAAGACAAACTTTTCATGATTTGCAGTATAAATCAGTGTTTACAGAAAGTACGGTATATTCAGCTTTTAATGTCAGTATGTTTTCAAATGTTAATAGCATGCAAACTGTAAAAACAAATCTAGATTACAGTTTTCAGAAAACAGTGTAAATGCTACAGCACATGTAATTCAAAATATACAGCAAAGTCACAGTACTGCAAATACAGACAAACATAGTCAGTGTATGTGACATGCATTTTCAGTACAGAACACATAACAGATGATTTCTGTCTTTCAATTTAACATTATTTCAAATACAGCTGATACAGCTGTCCAAAATGTAATAAATTCTAGTTTGTTTTTTCAGAAGCTAGTTCAAATATTGCACTAAGGGTGGACTAGAAGCATTGGAGTGCAGATTTTGATCAGTTTGATGAAGTAAATACTAGCATAAATGATACACAGACTTCAGGGCAAAGTAAATAAAAATGTGTACTGTAGGTCAAGTCAATGTTGTTATTAGTTCTGTAGAAAAGGATGTCCAGCATATCTATATATGAAGCATTTAGGTTGCACGCTGAGCAGCATCACTCAGTTGGTTAACCTTAGACTACACAAAGCATAGTTTCCACTCACAGTCTCTGTGCTACCAGCACAGTCCAGTCTAATTAACCCATTCCTTTCCCTTTTAAAGAACCAGATATCATTGATGGGCAGTTTCCAACCATCTCTGTAGCCAGCCTAATGGACATGGGCATTGTTAGATGATGTAACAATTGTATCATGTATACTGACAACCACTTAATCTTGAAACAAACAAATACTATATGTCACTCATCTAGTCAGGATAAAATAGATGAGTCTTTGCGGGTTCTGTTCAAGCAGCTTTATTATGTACAAACACATCAGGATTGAGGCTTAATAACTTTACTTTAGATAAACTTATAAACAAACTAGCTATTACACTCATGTATGCTCACTCTCTGGCTGCACTCTCAAAATGGCACTGAAGCTAACATGTGCTTGCTATTTATATGCACGTGCCATCCTTGAAATGCTTCTCAAAGTTACAGCACACACACTCTATTCTACATCCTCCCTCTTTGAGAAATAAGTCATACAATTTTGATGACATGCAATCAATACAAATAATTATTTGTCATGCAATTATACAGAACTAGATACATATATACAATTATGTCCAAATTGCTGTGTATTTCACACTAGGTCTGGAAATATGACCAAATAGTGTCACATAAAAACTACAATTAGGTTTAGAAACTGGGACTGTCTCTGCTGAATGTTCAACCTTAGGGACATCAGGAACATCATTAGGAATGGAAGTAGAAGTTAAGACATGTTCTGGAAGAGGAACATTGTCTGGATTGCTCTGAGATCTAGAGTCTGTATTACAGGAACAATGTTGTGATATCAATTCTAGTAAAGGAAAAAGATGTCTGTGATTTCTCCTGTACTACACACCCTCAGATTCTATGAAATAGGATCTCGGCTTGATACATATACTTGTTATTTGACCAATCCGGTCAAAAACATTCACTGTTTGTAACCTCAATGTCTCTCCTTCTTTCAATGGATGAAGAAATCTGCTTGATTTATCATAGCTTGACTTCTGGAAAGAATGCTCTCTTAATAATTGGACTCTAATTGTTCTGTTGTTCTTAGCTTTAGGCCTCAACAAACTGGAACTAATTCTGGTTTGCCTAGATAGAAGTCGCTGAGCAGGCGAGCCAAGTAGATCATCACTGGGTATGTTTCTGAGATTGAGTAAATCCAAAAATACATTGGTATTATCATGCTTTGCACTCTCACATAATTGCTTTGCACTCTGTACTGCACGTTCAGCTAGTCCATTTGACTTTGGATATTCTGGACTACTAGTAAAGTGTACAAAGTTCCATTCTCTTGCAAATTTCTGAACCAACTAACTGGTAAATCGAGTACCATTGTCAGAAATAACTTTGTGTGGACTACCACGGATTGACAAATGATGTTTGAACTTGGTGATAACAGCAGTGGACATTAGCTTAGGTAGTAAATCAATCTCAAACCAGTTCAATTAAGAGTCTACTAACACTAGGTAATGCTGATTGTTCCACTCAAATACATCAGTGGCTACTGTTGACCAAGGTAGTTTAGAAACTTGACTTAGCTGAAGTGGTTCTTTTTGCAAATGCAGTTTAGTACTATTACATACTGAACAAGAAGAAAGTACTTTGTCAATGTATTTTACTAGATAAGGCTAAAATAATAGTTCTGTCGCCCTCCTTTGGTAGATTCAGAACCTCGGTGACCACAATGCAAAATGTGGATATATTCATGTTGTAAGGAACCAGGAACAACAATTTTAGGACCTTTGAAAATAATACCATCTTCCATCAACATCTCACCTCTGTAAGGAAAATAAGTTTGCACTTCAGGTGGTACACTAGATTGCTTTGATGGCCATCCAACATTAATGCAGTGGTTGAGCTTTTGCAAAATTGGATCAGTCTTTTGTATGATCTCTCAACTCATCAAGTCTCATGGTAGAAAAATTACACACTTCCATGGTGTCAAAGTCAAAATTCTCTACATGAAGCTGTTCCATTGTATTTCTGGGTGATCTGGATAAGGTATCAGCCAAATAACGGATTTTTCCTTTTGTATAGATCATTTTGAAGTTGTACTTTTGCAATTTGAGCATTATTCTCTGCAGTCACACTGGTGCTGAATGTTTATACTGCTTTAAAATAGTAACTAGGAATTAGTGATCAGTTTCAATCCGTATAGCTCGACCATAGATATAATCATGAAACTTTGAACATGCAAATACTATTGCCAAAAGTTATTTCTCAATTTCAGGATATTGCATTTCAGTTTGGGTAAGAGTTCTAGATGCATAGGCAACTGGTCCCCTCTTGAATAATAACTGCATGAAGACCAAATTCTGAAGCATCACAGGAAAGAGTGACTTGTTTATTGACATCATAGTATCTTAATGTAGATGGGGTGGCATTTTTCTGCTTAAGGTCTTCAAATGTTTTCTTGTGCTGTTTCAGCCAAGACCATGTAACATTGTTGTGTATCAGCTCTCAGAAAGGTGCAGTCAGCTCACTGAAGTGTGGTATAAACTTGCATAAATAGTTGACCATTCCAAGAAAACATTGTAGAGCTTGAACATTATCTAGTGCTGGCATCTCAAGAATGGTGGCTTGTTTGTATGGGTCTGGTCTCAAGCCAGTGCTGGTAAATAAATGACCTACATATGTAACTTCTGGTAGTCTGAATTTGCACGTTAGAGGATTGCGCTTTAAATTCACTTCACATGCTCTGTCTAGAACTTTCTTAAGGTTTCTGTCATGCTCTGCTTCACCATTGCCTCCAACCAAAAAATCATCTACTAATATGGCACAAGGATAACCTGAAAATAATTGCTCCATTGCATGCTGAAAGACTTCATTTACAGAATGTATTCCAAATGGCATCCTGAGGAATCTATATCTGCCAAACGGGGTACTGAAAGCAGTCAGTAATGAGGATTTGCGATCAAACATCACTTGGCTAAATGAACTCTTTACATCCAAGACAGAAAAAACAGTGGCATTCGGTATTAGGGCTGTGACTTCCTCAACTGTACACATTAGATTATGCAGTTTCTTTAATCCTTTGTTCAAATCTCTTTGGTCAATACATATTCTGCTTTCATCTCAGCCTTTTTTGTGGGCTGCTACCATGCACGACACCCACTTAGTTGGCTCTGTAACTGGATAAATTACATCTTGCTACGCCATTTTATCCAGCTGAGCTTTGACTATATCCTGCATAGGATCAGAATGTTTCTTGCTGGTCTGACCACTGGACTGTCTTCTGTATCTAACTTCATAGAATACACAACTGGAAGTTTGCCCAACTTGTCATCAAAAACATCAGCATACTCTAAGAAAATGGCTTCAGGAAAATTAGAACTAGGATATGTGCTTATATGATGAACTTCTTCAGTAAAATAAAGCAGACTCATTCTCAAACTGTCTCTCAGACCCAATAATGACTGCACAGGTCTTTGGACTACATAGAATAAAAAGCTGCAACAGTTCCTAGCCAAATAACATGAAAGCACTACTGAGCCTTCGGTTTGAATTTCTTCATCTCCATAGGCAACAAGTTTTGCACAACTAGCCACATTGAGTTCTTCACCAGCTCTCACCTTAGCAAATGTGTCTGCTGACATATCATTACAGTTTGAACCAGTGTCTACTTTGAGCTCTGTGGATTTACCATTGATCTGGACAGTGCAAAACTTCATTCTTTGACAACAAATTCACTGCATCAACCTTTGTGCCAATTACCGATCCACTATCTACATGAAAAGTAGAATTGCAGCTCTCTATATGATCAACTTGCTTTTCAAGTGACCCTTCTTTATAACTGTGTGAGGTTTACTTGTTTTGCTAAACTTTTGAAAATAGTTCCATTTTTTACCCTTGTGTCACTGCTGACCTAATGCTATGCATTTCTCTCTTTTAGACTCATGATTGGCACCACAATTGCAACAGTTAACAATAAAGCTGGATTTGGGTTTTGCTGACTCACCCTTATACTGAACTGAGCATGTCTTTTTCTTAGAACTTGCTGGAAAACTATGTGGTTTCCCAAGAGAACCTGCAGGGGCTGTAGCTGTCATGTGCATGGGCCTGCCTCTGCCAGCCACATGCTGCATGCTGTCTACATTTGCTTTGGAGCCTGCTGAAACCATGGTCTTATCACTTGCAAGCATACTTGTGTGCCTTTCTGTAACTTCATGGATTTGACAAATCTCAATAGTGTTACAAAGCATTAAATCACTGTCATGAAGTAAAATCTTTCTCACAGCAGCACTATTAATACCACATACAAGCATGTATTTTATCAACTCATCTTCCAATTCACCGAACCGAGACATCTTAGCTTTGTTTCTCAGGTCAGTTATATAAGCTGCAAAAGTTTCCCCAGGCATCTGATCTCTTATATAAAACAAATGCCTCTCTAATGTAATATTTGTCTGGGGGTCACACATTTCTCTGAATTTGCACTTCAAACACTCGGGATCTTCCCTTGATTCAGCCTGTACAACAATATGTTTTTCACCTTCTCCCTCATATACTGCTGGTGCATATACAACTGAATGCTCTCTTTCAATGGCCTCTGACCCAGCTAAGTTTAGCAAAATGAATGAACTGGTGCATGCATCTTTGTCAGAATAAGCTGAGTGTATAAAAATATTGTACTCTTGCTCAAATATTCTCCACTTCTCTGTAATATTCTGATCAAATGCAAGTGGTGAGGGTTTTCGAAATCCATCTACCATATTAACACATACCAGTGAAGGCTTTTGCAGGTATGCATGAACACACATACATATACATATGAAAGAAGTTTATGCCAGTATTTGTAACTTCCTCCAATAGCACAACAAGCCTCTGAATAACTGAACTTTGCAAAATAAGTCTCTTGGGCACTGTGATACTCTTGAAATTATTGTACTGTAAGAAATCACCTCTTATCAATGTAATAAACATTTCCAAATAACTGCACTTTACAAATAAACAGTACACAGCACTTCCCCAAAATGGCAGTACTTTGCTAAATAACTCTTTACAGTGCAAGAAAAACTCTGTAATGTTGGCACTTTGTGAATAGCTACACCCAGCACAAAAACTTTTCGAAATGGCTGTATTTTCACTGTGCATCATGAAATTGTTGCACTTTGCGCACAAATAAACTCTTCAGAATAAATGCACAGTAACAAGCACACACTGTAAGCACTTTACACATGTTGCAATACTTCAAATAACTCCAGTTATGACCTGAATACAATGTGAAATAGTAGTTATGCAAAACCTAGTACTTTGCCAAAAATCATGCAGTTGCCTTGCTTTATTTATGTTTAATGTGCCAGTTTTGTCCTTATTATATTTATTTTGCTCATTTAATCTCTTTTCATGGCCATTGTACTTTTCTTGTGCTCGTTTTAGTCAAAACATGCATCTTAATTTTAAACATTTTGTTTAATTAATAATCCTTTTATGCCTCTTGCTTGTTTAATAATGTATTTTGTGCCCTTGTAATGCTCCATTTTATCTTTTTTATAAAATAAATAATTTGGGTAGGTTTTCATTACCTTTAGTTCATTTCTGGCCCTTTTTTCTACTTGGTTATCTTAGTCTACCTTCACTGTTAACTCTGCACCTTGTAGCTCTGAATAGCAATCTCTGGAATACCGGTTCTGCCTCCATGTTACTCGTCTATTCAGGATATAATAGACAAGTCTTTCTGGGTTCTGTTCAAGCAGCTTTATTACATAAACCACATCAGGTTTGAGGCTTAATAACTTTACCCTAGATAAACTTATTAACAAACTAGCTATTACACTCATACATGCTCACTCTCTGGCTGCACTCTCAAAATGGCACTGAAGCTAGCATGTGCTTGCTATTTATATGCATGTGCCATCCTTGAAATGCTTCGTAAAGATACAGCGCGCGTACATGCACACACACACACACACACACACACACACACACACACACACACATACTATTCTACACTATAGTTATACTATGAAAATGGAGGCAAGACTCTTATATACAGTACAGAAAAATTGAATGCCAAATACGTTGTCAGCACACACACATCACTTCAAACACTGAGTAAGGATTTGAATATAAACCTACATATGCAGGGTGTTCACTAGTAATTTACCAAAAACTCAGAGACCTCCCAAATGTTTCCTGCAGAAACCACAAATACATACAAAAAAGTAAACAACAATCAGAACATATGATAATACATACATCAGTGTCACAACAAGCAAGCCAAGAAGGCAAAACACCACAAAACCTAACAGACTGGTCATAGGAGATTCCATAGTGAGACAAACAGATGTCCACCTCACCAAGCTGGATAAGAAAAGCCTTACAGTTAGCTAAAAAGTACACCAATGCACCAAAAATCACTAAGAAGTCCACAGGTACCCTGAATATGGAACAAAGACTCCACGCAGTAGTGCAAAACATATGTTTATCCAGCAAGCAAGACACACATTAAAGCTGTACACACACTATGTTTTTGTTTCAATTACTTCTTCAGATGCAGACTGAATCCTATCAGATTGCTTTTATAATCCCTGCAATACAAAATTCCATCAATTACATGGAGAGAGAACTGACTTAATTAATATAGAAGTTAATAAACAAACTACTATAAGTTCATATAGGGTATTAGTTTAAAAGTGGACAAAATCACAAAATACATTTATTAACTTAATATAAAACATAATCCCTATCTCAAAACACAATAAATCCAGTAATAATAAATGTCATATAATAATGTTAAGAATGTTAAAAATCCATTGCTAAGAACACTCGAATTAATTCATATTAAAAGGACATGAAGGTCCATCTGGTGGTGTTTACCAGAAATGCATCTAAAAAAAAGTTAAAAAACATTGGACCGGATTTACGAAGGCTTGCACAGACTGCAAGAACAGTGTAAGATGGCAGACAGGCAATATGTCTGCCGAGCGATTCAGCAATAGCCGGTAGGGGCGTGCATGAGAGCTTCTAAAGCTACTTTTGCATGGACAGTGTTATGGAATGCAAATTACCTCATTTGTTGCTGAAAGCTATGCAAATGAGGTAAATTTGTGATCCAGAAACCACTAACCTGTCCGTGTAAGAGTAGTGTTATCTGCAGAATTGTACTCCGTTGGTAACGGAGTACCGTTCTGCAAATAGCTAAACGGAGCTATGACAGCTCCAAATAAAGGATGCATCTAGTTAAGGAAGCATGCCACTGGCCAAATATAAGGCCATTGGCATTTGCAAATGTTGCAAATCCTCAAAATCCAATGATATTTTCTTTCCCCGATCGCCGATGTTTAACCGTAGCGCAGCGTCAAGCAAACATGCTGTGCTTTAAATTAAATGAAAAAAAGGGAAAATATCCACATATGTGCTTTTACACTAAAAAGCTTTTCCTGCCATGCAGGTGAACGGCAGGCTGCAAACAATATGGCCACTGAGTAGTGGTTGCTAAGGGGTGTGGGGGGGAAGCTCAGTGTGAGAGATGTAACCAAGCATTAGTAGGCAATCTTATGCAAATGAAGATAAGGATAGTGAATCCCAACTTTCCCTGGCATGTGAGCCATGTCCCTAGAGTGTAAGTGTAGGAGTAGGGTAGTAGTCAAGTAGAAGATAGGTGACATCATGAGGGGGTATGTCTGAAAGACTGTAAGGTGGTTGGAGCACAGTGGCTAGTGTTTGCTCTGAGTTGCTCAGGATTGCAAGAGGCGTGTTTACAGTGGTAGTAGCTGACAACAAGAAACCAAAGGCGTACACTGTGGATATATCAGAAATTTCTTGCAAACGGGCACACAGAGTGTGCACGCGTATAGGCGAGTGTGCGCTAGTCTGCGCGTATGTGCGCTTGTTTGTGCGCCGCTGCCCCTTGTGGAAACAGAAAGGGAAAAAGGAAGGAAAAGAAGTGCAGTTTAGAAAGAGTGAAAACTCAAAAAGCTTAAGCCTGACAAAATGTTAGGGACTGCCATTGCTATTATAAACCAACATGTGCAAGGTGCTGAGGGTGGTGATGTTGTGAATGTTGCTGAGCAACCCACAGTAAGGAGATGGAAAAGAGTGTACAGACCCAGGGTAACCTACCAGGGGTTACGAGTTGGAGATAGTGGAGCACTATAGAATGGCCAGAGACCTCCTGCAGCAAATTGTTGAGCTGTGCCAGCCACGCCTCACACACAGAACCAACAGAGGGGAACCCATCCCAGTGGATACCAAGGTATGTGTTGGCCTACAAATACTAGCTACAGATACCTTCCAGAGACCAACTGGTGATATGATGTGGCTTTCACAGGCATCAGCATCTATCGTACTGCACCAGTTCCTAGATGCCATGTCAGCACATGTCGGTGAGCATGTATATTTCCCCAATTCCAGTGAGGCATTGGCCAGCAATATGCGTCTCTTCCATCAAATAGTGGAATACCCTGAGGTGGTGGTTGCAATAGACTGCACGCACATACACATCAAAGCACCACCCAGTGAGCAAGGTAGTGTCTACATCAACTGCAAGGGCTTCCGCTCCATCAACTGCCAGGTCATGTGCGATGACCAGGGCATAATAATGAATGTGTGCCCTGGAAGCTATCATGATTCCCACATCTGGCATCTGACGCAGCTGTACCAGAGATTTGCCAATGGGGACATCCATGACGGTTATCTAGTGGGGGATGCTGGATACGCACTGGAGCCGTGGATGATGACACTCATCAGAAATGCACACACACCCGAACAAGAACTCCATAATGAGGCACATGCACAAACAAGAAACATAACTGAGTGTGTGTTTGGGATGCTCAAGTCATGGTTCCGGTGCCTGGACACATCCGGTGGAGCCTTGCAGTACTCACTAACTACATGTACCCAAATTGTCATGGTATGTGCCATGCTACACAATATGATCCTGCAAAAACAGCTGCAACAGGAACAGCATGTGGCAGGGCCAAACAGCCCCCCACCATTACCAAGGCCTGCACAGGCACAGAGTGACTCAGAGGAGGAACAACCTGAGCCTGCCCCAGTAGGCAGAAGGTGGCGTGCCCAGTATGCTCTGGCCTTGGCAAAGAGGCAATGTATAGCACAAACACTGACTCAGTAGGAACCCTGGAAATGACACCTCTCTCTGACTCGCACATACAATAAAAGGGATGTCTAACTTGACACTACCTGTTTCAAACATGTATAGGGAGTGTATTATGTGCATCCAACATAGGCAGCCCTGCAGCATCACCTGAGGCATGATTGCCCTATATTAAGCAATATAAAGCAGTGTTAAGCACATTTTGCCAGTATTTAGCATATTTAAGCACAACTGCGTGGAGCTGCAGGCCACGCAAACTAGCACAACATTGGGCAATGTTGGGCAATGTTGGGCAACATTGGGCAATGTTGGGCAAAGTCAGGCAAAGTCGGCTAAACATGCTCACACCTGCTTTACTTTTCCTTAACCAGTCAGGTCTGCTCAGCAGGAAAATAAAAAGCAGTGACAGGGCTCAAACTCAGGATACTGTGCACTATAGTCACAGTACTGAACCAGTAAGCCATGACAGCATTTCACTGGCACAGACAAAGCAGGGCAATTGTAGACTAAAGCAAACACAAACAAATGCTGTATTATGCCCTCTGAACTTCCCCCAAGGCCTATGCAGACAGATAACAGCAGGCCAGGCAGTGTGATGTGGGTTGTGTAGGCTATGAAGTCCCAAATCAATAAACGTGGAATTGGAAGCTAAGTTCTGTAGTACAGTAGTATGCCTTAAGCCAGTATGATAGACAACAGTACAGACTGAAATGGAGTACCTGACATTGGAGTGCAGGCCTAACAAATGTGTATAAGGGTCAGGTGAACCTCTCATCTAATGTACACTCACAGTAACAATCAGGTGTGCCACCCTGGGTAGAAATGTACAAATAATAGCTGTCCCCCCGTATGTAGAAATGTTGATAAGTCTATGCAAAGTGACTCATGGAAGCCCTGCAGGCACGGTATGCTTCCTGTCAATGTACAACACAAAGGTGAGCCCTGAAGTAGAAAACTTTATTTTTCACACACATATAGTATATATGTCCATACTGGGCATGCTCACACACTTCAACAAATTTAGCAAATCCCAGTCAGCAACATACTGAAAGGTCATACTGGGCATGCTGACACACTTCAATAAATTAAGCAAATGTCAGTCAACAACATACTGAAAGGTCATACTGGACATACTCACACACTTATGCCATGTCTAAGTACAGCAGTGAGCCACACATATCTGGCAGTTGCAGTTCTCACCCCAGAAAAGTGCCACTATCCACCAATCCTGCCTTGCGCACACAGTGATATGAAAACAGACCCATACAATATATTGGACTCCTGTCATAATCAAACTATGTACTACAAGTACTGAACTTGTTCAGAGAAAGTGAAAATTCAAAGAAGACCAATAAATCTCCGATCAGTATCATCAATAAACAATGAGCACTCCTAACATTATTCAATCCATGTTCTGGCAAAAATATTGTCAAAGAGTCCATAAAGAACCATGAAGCTTTATTTCGCAATGTCATAAATATCAATGTAAACACATATATGTTCTGAGCCAGTGCAAACTGTAAATTAATACATGTACATCATTGACACCGCCAACATCTTGTCAATCAGGTTCATACATATTTACTCTCTCTCACTGACAAAAGGGCAAATTATCATACCTGGAGACTGTGAAAACCCAGAAATCACATATACTATACACTGAATTACATAATAAACTATAAAATAAATGATATCCACTTTAATGCCTCTAAAACTATATTTATATTAAAAGAACACACAGACCCCAAAAACCCCAACAGCTACAGACCCATCTCCCTCTTAAATATAGATACTAAAATATTTACCTCTACACTTGCAAACAGAATGAAAAATCTGATAGAAAAAATCCTCTCCCCAGAACAATCCGGTTTTACACCACATAGACAGACTAGTGACAATACATTAACATTAGATGCACTAATATCCTACGCTAACCGATACAATATCAACATCTACACAATGGTAGTGGATGCCCACAAGGCATTTGATAGGGTTAATCTAGAATTCTTACTCCAAACACTACCCAACTTTAATATACCCAATAACTTAATTTAGATCATCCAAACTCTCTATAGCAACCCATACACATCTCTGTATATAAATAAAACTTGGTCAAATAGGATCCTAATAAAAAATGGAACAAGACAAGGATGCCCACTATCACCCTTCCTGTTTAATCTATACCTAGAACCACTCTTTCTATACATTAAACAAAATACATATCACAATCTTCCATCAATACACAACTTCAAAATATACCTCACTGCATTTGCAGATGATCTGAACATATACTGCACTACACCAAATTCAGATATAAACAAAATAATAACTGCAATTGAACATTTCTCGACTATGTCTAACTACAAACTAAACCTTAATAAAACTGATATTTTCCCCCTAAAAACACCCAAACTCATCTCACTAATACCATTGTTAAACACAATAAAAATAAAAGAAGAAACTAAATACCTGGGAATCACCTTTTTCCAGAGTAACAAAGACTTCTACCAACACAATGTAAACCTTAAATGGCAAAATATAATGCAAGACTGCAAAAGATGGAACAACCTAAAACTACCATTCTTGGCCAAAGTATCAATAATCAAAATTAACATTTTACCTAGATTAATGTATATATTCATGACATCACAGACAACAATACATAATAAATTCTTCAAACAAATTCATACCTTCCTAGCAAAATTTATATGGGAACCCAAAAAAACCAGAATCTCCTATCCAAAATTAACACTCCCCAAAAGCAAAGGAGGACTAAATCTACCAGATTTTAAAATGTACTACTCGATCATTAACACTAACAGAATATTGAGAATAGCTGAACATAACCCGTCAATGGAAAATTGGTCTCCTCTCTGGGTGACAATATATTATAGATATATTAAAGCTCTAGGTTTCAATCCCAAAGCACTTCCATTCCTGAAGCAGAAAGAAATACAAACTTATAACATTATAGAGCCCTTAAAACATTCTATCAACCTAGCGCAAAAACTCTTTCAATTCTTGAACCTTAGACATGCCATGACAATACTGCAACCCCTTCATAAAAACCCAAATTTAAAAATAAACAATAAGATGCTAGACTTAGTCCCTTTTCCCAGACTGAAAGATAAAACAATCCAGGATATCTATCCCTACCTTAACTGTTCAATACAAGAAATGAGGACCAACTTAAACCTCCCTAAATCTCACATAATAATCCTAAGACAAATCAAAGAACTGTGTTCCAGTTATCTCCAAAATATTACTATGACCAATAGTGACATAGAAACTTGTAGCAGGCTTTGGAAAACTATTATCACAACAAAGAAAACTATTACCAATTCATATAAAATGATAAATAAAATCAAATACCAGAAGGACCTCCTCTTCTCTAACTACTGGAGAAAAATTAAACCATCCATAGATGATCAGCAAATAAGCCAGGCAATCAATCTAACACTGAAGATTCTACCCCTCAAAAAGTTAGCATACACTCAGCTCATGATCAATAATAATGCTTATTTTACACCTGCAGTCCTACACAAATAACACATCAAAATCACCTTTCTGCCCAAACTGGATAGCTGACTTAATCCATGTATTTTGGAGCTGTAAATGTGTCTATAAACTCTGGAACTCTCTCAAGGTACAATTACAAAAAACGGGTTATCAAACGTCAACATTAACTTGGGAATTCACTCTGTTACACATTCTCCCACCCAACATCCCAAGAAAACAAGCAAATACACTTTTAACAATTTTCCTACTAATGAAACTGTATATAGCTTTTAAATGGCTAGATATGATAAATATCTCTTGGGAGGGTTTTAAACAAGTAGCTATACAACACCTTTTAGCTCATAAAATAGTAATAGATAAAAGAAACAAAAACATGAAATCCAAACATGAAATCCAGAGAAATTTGGGAACAAACCTTTAATATCATATTAGCATAATTCATCACACAGCAACTTAGAAATACACTATAATGGAACCAAAAAACAGATATTAAATAATAACTTGGATATTACAAATGTATATACTGTCTGTATAACTGTGGAATTAACAATGAAAGCATCTATGTACATAGTGTAAATAGATATGTTGTGCGACCTATATCCTGTGGTATTTGACATCAATGTATAACATATGTATATGTGTGTATGTGTATGTATGTATATATGTGAGTATGTATATATGTGTATATATATATATATATATATATATATATATATATATATATATATGTATGTATGTGTATGTATGTATGTGTATATATATATATGTATATATGCACACGGCCATGTTGTAAGATGGTTTTTATTTGTGACATTTATTAATGTATAAATAAAAGTAAAAATTATTGAAAAAAAAAAAAAGAAATCACATATACAATGGTTAAACAGCACTTTCCAAACCTAAAAACACAGCATCTATGGGATGACATGACTTCCCTAGCTGTGTCATATGTGAACTCCAAAACAAACAGACCCTGCACCTGAACAGTCCATTGAGACTCACCTTCTGTACAGGATATGAAGCTGTTGAATGCGTAACAGCAACATTTGGCACACTCCACAAGTGTTGATGCACAACAGACCATAGAAACTATTGTCTTATAAGCCTATTAAGCCTGATCTGCAAGGCCATGGAGTCCATCATGATGGAACTCATAAAAAGAGCTATTGTGAGCCTACAAACACCCAACCCTACCAATTACGGTTTGGTCAGGGGGCAGATCATGGTTCCGAAACCTGCTAGACTGTTTTCAAGGCAGTCACCCAGGACATACATCAATGAAATGAGCTACACACGTCCCACTTAGACCTTGGAAAGACCTCTTCCAATATCCCAGACACATGTCGTATCCACAAAATCAACAACCAGTGCATAAATATGTATGTCATCAGATGGATTGCCAACTGGGGCACAGACAGATCACACAAGGTAAGAATTGTGGTCTCCTGTTCAAGCTGGTAGCAACCACTGTCCCCCATGGCTCAGTCCTGGGACCCCTCCTGGCTGGTGTATACTTTTCAGAAATACAGTCAAACACATGAGGGTTATGTTTATCAAAGTTTGTGGTTGACTGCAAAAAAGTTGTCATAATTGATGTGTGGGACAACAGAGACATCCTTAAAACGGGTCTCAGTCAGACATGTGGTGTAAAAATTATGCCCTCGAGCTACAGTCATACAAATATCACATAGGTGTCAACACCCTAAATATGGAGATGACAATAAGGGATCTATGGACACATGTGGTCAGTCATCTCTACTTTCAGAAACATATTCACAAAGTAGTTAGAAAATCATGCTATGTGTTTCCACAAACTGCCAAGGACTTTGCATGAAGGTCAAAGGAGGTTCCCTCTACTCATCAGTCATCAGACCCGTCAGAGAGTACCACAACAAACTTGTGATGAATCTGACTAGGCACCTTCAGCAGCTGGAAAGACCACTGAAGTACCTCAACAAGGGGATTACTGGCCTCAAACAGTTGATCCATGCAACCAGACTGAATTTAGCTCAATCTGTACTCTGTTGCATACTGTCTATGCAGGAGATCTCTGCCCAAAAGACAGGTCCATGTCCAATGCAGAACTGATGTACATGCGCTATCTGAAGTAATCCCAAGTTCACTGTACCACATGCTCTAGGGATATCATCATCACAACATTAAATAGAACATTTTGGAGGGATACATGACTAACTCACAGACTTCCCTTGCTTTGGAACAGGCTCCCAACCGACATTAAGCCGAGACCCTCAGTGACACTCTTCCAGAGGAGTCTTGATGAGTGAATGTGAAACTGAACTGTCACACCATGGATCACTTCATCAGCTCTACTACACAGAGGCCTAGGGAACTAACTCCATGGGTGGTGATAGCTGCACACTCTGGCCATACTAATATATGCCTTCAGGTAGATAGTCTATCACCTACCTATGTACCTATATATATATATATATATATATATATATATATATATATATATATTTATATATATGTATGTAGGGGGAACACAATATAATAAGCCAAAGATGGATGGGTAGAGATGTGTGTAAGAGGGTGACCATGACAGGGAGCCATCCAGGACTGTCCCACCCAGCACACATCCCAATGGCACGAAAGACATGAGGTGCACATCTCTCCCACTGTACATAACAGCCACCAGTATCTGTAAGCATTACAGTGTATGCGGTCCATGTGCCTGCTGTGCAACATGACTGAACAATGAAGTACACATCTACTATCTGTAGACATGTACCTGTCACATAGGTCCATAGGTATGTAGTAGAGTATCTCCATGAAGGCATATATCAGCCTACGCAGGTTGTGCAGCTTTCACCACACCATTGGGTAGTCTCCCAAGGCCTAGTTTTAATAGTTAGTACCCTAAGCCCCTTTCTAGTGGGGCTGCTGATGTGATGCCTGGAATGAACTGTTTCCCATCCACTCATCAAGGTTCCAATTGAAGAGTGTCAGCGAGGGGTTCTGTCTGATGTATATTGGGACTCTGTTCCACAGTAAGGCAAGTGTCTGGGATGGTACTGTATCCCACCAGCATGTTGTATTCATCGTTCTGATGAGATTCATATCCCTGGAATGTGTAGGGTGACTCAATGTTGTTATGTGTAGATGGAGCATGTTCAACAGTCATGTGTTGGACATGGCTCTGTATGTTAGGCAGAGTGTGCCTCTGAGTAGGCGGTACGCAACAAAGAACAGATGTAGTTTTACCAGTTGTGTTGCATAACACAACTGTTTGAGGCCAGTAATCCTCTTGGTGAGGTACCTATGTGGTCTCTACAGCTGCTGGATATGCTAAGTCGAGTACATCCAAAATGGTGCACTGTACTCAATGATGGGTCTGATGATGTAAGAGTAGAGTGCCAACACTACCTCTTAAGATCCTGATGCAAACCCTTTGTTGATTAGGTGGGCCACATAGGATCCCCCAATCACTTTGGCAACATGGTTGTCAAAGGAAAGATGACTATCTACTTGTGTCCTCAGATCCCTTATCACCTTGTCATTTTTAAGGGGGTAACACCCATGTGGTAGTTTGTGTGTATTTTGTTTTCAACAAAGAGGATCACTATGCATTCCTCCACAGTGAGCTTGAGGCCATGATTCTGACACCACACATCTGTCTCATAGAGTCCCTTCTGGAGAATATGTCTGTCTTCCGGGGAATCTATTATGGCAAACACTTTACAATTCCCAGGAAACTTAGTCAACCACAACTCTCCTGTGTTGGCATGTACATTTAAGAAGTCTATACAAAACAGGAGGGACCCCAGGACTGAACCCTGGGGGACACCAGTCATTACCGGTGTAGAGTCTGACATGTAGCCAGTAACTTATAATGTGTGGGATATATCTGTGAGGCATTTTGCAATCCATCTTGTGATGTATGGATTCATGGCCAGGTTGGTGAGTTCATCTATGATACCTGACTGGGGAATGATGTCAAAGGCCTTAGCGAGGCATAGGTAGGCTGTGTGGATCTCATTTCAATCATCCATGGCCTGGGTAACTGTCAAAGAAATCCTCCCAGTTCAGGAGGCGTGTTCTGCATTTGACCAAGCCAAACTGTGTGTTCTTAACTGTGTGAAGGTTCCCAATCTCTGTATTACTGACTTCCGTTATGATTGGCTCCATTGCCTTGCAGAACACAATTGTCAGGCTCATAGAGCATGGATGCCAAGGTGTTTTCATGGCCCCACCCCTGTGGAGTGTGAAGAACATTGCTGTGCAACATTCTATGGGTACATATCCTGTAGAGAGCATGTAGAGAGAGGTGTAGGTATCCTTGATGAATATGGATACATCCCCGCCCTATGTGCTATGATCCAGGTTCTGATGCTGGAATGTAGTAGTATCCTGGTAGTGCTGGTGTGCTGTCTGGACCCTTGAACTAGGTTACCAATACTGCACAGATATCAATATTCTCCATAATGAGAAGTGCCTCGAGTGTGTGCATCTGGAGACTGAAACTTCTGGCAATGAGTAGCATTTAGCTCACTTTGTGGTTATTTGTGTTAGTTACAGGGTTTGGTTTGTCCTGCGTGACCGGTGTTCCACACCTGATGTCAGCGCCTCATTGGTCCCATCTGACCATAAGCTAATCACCCTACATATCCACATTCTGGACCCATACACCCATTAAGGAAACCATGCTAAAAATTTCTCCAAAGCCAACGTCATGCTTCTTAAGGCAGAAGTGCTGAACTGTAGGACACACATGCAGATGGACAATACAGTTATGACTACTTAATCCTTCACAAATGCACTTCATAAGCACTTACATGACTGCATGCATCGTGCTATCCCAAACAGAACCAAGATGCTAACCTCCAAGAAAAGGATGCCAATCTGGTGTTCCCCTACCATAAACAAACTGCACAACAGAAGGAAAATACTGTTGCAAAACAGGGTAAAATAACATGAGGGAGCAGCTCCATGGTCCACATCAGTAAGAAGCTGTGATCCATGATAAAATCCTCCAAAGCTAGTTATGAAAACAGAATCGACACTGATTCTAAAGACAACCACAAAGCATTCTATAGCTATGTCAAGAATCTCAATAGCAATACTCAGATCTGCTCTGAGTTACAGCACAATGGCACTAAATATACAGACCCAACTGATATTGCCAACATCCTGGCAGATAGGATCAGTGCTAACTTTACCCCCCCTCACCCATGAAAGAGCACATCTCCATAACGGAAGACTGCAAAGTTGCTGTCATCATGGCTGCACAGGTAAAAAACACTCTCCAAAGCCAGTAACACAGTATCCATGGGACCAGATAACATCCCAGGCTGTGGTCTGCACAAACTACAGAACGAACAGGCACCACACCTACGTACCATGTTCAGTCATAGCCTCACCTCAGGCTTTGTGCCTGCTGAATGGTGCACAATGACGGTTATCCCAGTACACAAGGGGGGAGGCACCATGGTCCCCAGGATCTAGCGGCCTATTAGCCTGATGAGCCTGCTCTGCAAGGCCAGAGTGTATCATCATATAACTTATAAAAAAAGACATTGGTAATCTCCAAACACTGGACCACAACCATGTTGGGTTTGTAAAAGGCAGATCATGTCTCCTAAACCTGATAGACGTCATCGAAGCAGTCACCAGAACTGTAGACAAGGGTAAGGTGGTTCACACAGCCTATGTAGATCTTGCCATGGCTGTCAAGACCATCCCCCACTCTGGAGTTCTAGATACACCCACTAAACTAGGTATAAATCACTATGTCACAAGATGGGATGCCAACTGGCTAACTGACAGAACACACACTGTGAAAGTAGCAGACTCCAAGTACATTAGACCAGAGACAAGTGCAGTACCACAGGGTTCAGTCCTGGGTCCTGTCCTTCCCTGAAGTAAACTTTAACATGGAAGCTCTGTGGCTAATGAAGTTTCCCGATGACTGCAAACTAGGAGCCATAATCAAAACTACTGAAGATGTGGACATCCTACAAAAGGGCCTCACTGAGACAGATGCCTGGTGTCAAAGCCATGGCTTCAAGCTCAATGCCAAAAAGTGCATTGACATCCCCTTTGGTAAAAACTCTGTAGCCATGAACTACAACATAGGCGGTAGTATACTTAACACTAAAAGTGTAATAAGAGACCTTGGGTCAGAGGTAGACAGTGAATACACCTGTGACATCCCCACAGTAGTCCGGAAATCCTTCTACGTGGCACACCTCATCACAAGAGGTGTCTCATGCAGGATAGAAGAGGACATTGTTCCCCTCTACTCATCACTCACTAGATCCATTAAAGAGTACAATGCCCCTTTTGCTATGTACCTCACAAGACATCAACAACAGCTAGAAAGGCTGCAGAAATACCTCACAAATAGCATTAGTGGCCTGAAATACATGCCGTACACAGACCGTCTCAAAATGCTCTAGCTGTACTCTCTCGCATATCGCCTACTCAGAGGTGATCTCTGCCTAACATACAAGGCTATGTCAAACACAGAGCTGTTGGACATGCTCCATGTAAACACTCACAATTCCTCGGATCTTCAGTCCCAAAACTCAGACTGAAATACAAAAGGAAGTGGTGTATCCATTTACCCTATGGATACCCACACCTTCAGGTTAGTGGCACCGCATGAGACCTTGGAGACCATGCAAGTGCAACTAACATTGTGCAAAGCTGCTTATCAGATTGTAGCCTGCTACAGATCACCCACCTTGTCTCAGAAACCTCACCCAGTATTCCTGAGAACAGTGGAAAATGCAAATGTCCTACCAAATATCATTATATGAGGAGAGTACAACTACCAAAACACTGACTGGGAGAATTACTCGTGTACAACGTCCTTTGCCCAATGCTTCCCAGAGTTTAAAAACTCAAAACACTCTGGAACAGCTGGTTACAATGCCCACTAGAGGTGACAACATACTGGACCTGATCATCACCAACATGGGGTACCAGTGTTCCACAACAGAGATAAACCCCTTGCTGGTAATATCAGATCATACAGTAATCACACTGGACATCCACATCGCACCCCTCCCCCACAGTCAAGGAAACTACTGTGAAGAAAGTTTCTAAAGCAAACAGCACACTTCTCAAGACCAAAGTGGAAAATTCAAAAGCACTCTTGCTATAGGATAATGCTGTACAATCTGTAGAATAATTTACAAGTGCATTCTATGAGCATCTACAGGGATGCATGTATTGAGACATGCCAAATAAAACCATGATGCACTCCTCCAAACATAGGAAACCAATCTGGTGGATGTCGCACATAAATGAGCTATACAACAGAAGGAGGGAATGAACACATGATAGAGCAAACTTCACATAAGGAAAGGCATCACTGATCATTATTAGGAAGAAACAATGATCGCTCATAAAATAATCTAAGGCCAGTTTCTAAAGACAAATTACCAAGGAATGTAAGAATAACAGCCACAAAGCCTTTGTTAGCTATACCATACATTTAGGTGGAACTCTCATAAATGCTGTCAGCTATTGCAAAATGGAAAAAAAGATACACTGAACCAACTTACATTGTCCACATCCTGGGGGACAAGTTTAGTGCAAACCCCCCCCCCCACATCACCCCCCAAAAGGACCTGTGTCCATCCCAGAAGAATACAGAGCACCAGACTTCATGGACATGCAGGTAGAAACAGCCCTCTCCAAGCCTAAGAACACAGCATCAGTGGGACTGGATGGTGTTCCAGGCTGTGAACTACACCAGCCTCAAAAGGAACTACACTCTCACCTACATTCACTGTCCAGACTCAACTTTACCACAGGCTATGGACCCAAGGAATGGTATACAGCAACAGTCATCCAGCTCCACAAAGGGGGTGCCACAACAGAACCAGGAAACCATTGCCCTATAGGCCTACTAAACCTGGTCTGCAAAGCTATGGAGCAGATTGTCATGGAACCCATTAACAGAGGCAATGGGGACCTCCAGACACCGGACTTTACCCAACTTGGCTTTGTTAAAGATAGATCCTGTCTCCTAAACCTAGTTGACTTATTTGAAACAGTTACCAAGGACATAGATGGAGGTGAATGTAGTCCACACAGCCCACCTGGACCTCACTAAGGCCTTTCAACACCATTCCCCACTCTGGCATAATGGACAAGCTTACCAGCTTGAACATTACCAGCTATGTCACAGGATGGGTTGCCAACTGGCTCACAGATCAAGCACACATGTTCAGAGTTGTGGGTGCCATGTCTGACTGTAAACCAGTCACAAATGGCATCCCACAGGTATTGGTCCTGGGACCCCACCTGTTCAGTAGATACCGCTCAGAGGTACAGGCAAGCATGGGAAGAGTATGGCTGAACAAGTTTGCATAAGACTGATAACTGTGGTTCATAATTTACTCCATGGCTGACACAGACATCCTACAGAAGGGGTATACACAGACAGATACCTGGTGTCAAAACAATGCCCTCAAGCAGAATGCCAAATAATGCATAGTCATCCCCTTTGGATAAAACAAAGTGCACACAAATTACCACATAGGTGGGAATCCAGTATGTATGGAGAATGTAATTTTGGCCCTGGAGACACAGGTAGACAGTAAACTCTCCTTTGATGATCGCATTGCCAAAGTGTCTACAAATTCCTTTTATGTAGCCCACCTAATGTCACCTAATGTAACCCACTTTGTCAAGTCTGATGATGTCACCATCCTACAAATATACCTGTGGAAAGAAGAACTCCCAGTAATGTGTATAGCGCATCATGTAAATGCATGCTGCTCTAATATAATTAAGTAGTTTGATAGGGTTTTGAATCCTGCACTTGATAACTGTATGAGAGTGTGTGTGTGTGTATCTCCTTGTAGAGGAGCAACATTTTTGGAGACAACTACAACACCTTAAATGTGGTATACCCATCTTTGTCAAGTCTGATGATGTCACCATCCTACAAATATTCCTGTGGAAAGGAGAACTCCCACTAGTGTGTATAGTGCATCGTGTAAATGCGTGCTGCTCTAGTATCGTTAAGTAGTTAGGTAGGGGTATAAATCCTGCACTTGACAACTGTATGAGAGTGTGTGTTTGCGTGTGTATCTCCTTGTAGAGGAGCAACCTTTATGGAGACAACTACAACACCTTAAATGTGGTATTCCCATCTTTGTCAAGTTTGATGATGTCACCATCCTACAAATATACCTGTGGAAAGGAGAACTCCCAGTAATGTGTATAGCGCGTCATGTAAATGCGTACTGCTCTAGTGTCCTTAAGTAGTTAGGTAGGGAATTGAATCCTGCACTTGGTGAGTGTGTGTGTACTCTATGTGTGTAACACAGTTGGTGACTGTGTTGTGGGTTTTGCTTTTACTACTGTATGACATATCACAATGACAACAGTATGTGCATTGCACGTCAGGTAGCTATGTGGCAAATTCATATAAATACATGTGACCTCAATTATTTCAGAGGAGGGAACCCTGCTTTCTCCATGAACACATCTTTTATCTTTGCAGAGTGTGCTGCTGCTTTCCAAACCTTAGGTCACATCTGTATGGTTGTGACAATCCCAGCCACTGCAGTGATCCCTGGCCTAGGTCATCTGTGTCACGCACACTCATTACGGTTTCTATTGAATAGTGTTAGTGAGGGTTTATGCCTGAGGTATATTTCAGACCAGTTAAAATGCAGCAAAGTCTGTCAATGATGGCTATTCATTATAGGTGTACAACAACCTTTGTGGATATGCATGCAGACCCCTTATTGCTTATGTGATTCACCAAGGGATTTCAAAATACCTTTGGAAATGGGATTACCAAAGGAGAGATGATGTAACACTTGGCTGTATGTACCCATCGGTACCTGTCAACATGTTGGGGGCTACTACCTATGTGGTACTGTGGGGATACTATGTTTTGCAAAGGTGGATGGCCATGTTTTAGTTGGCTTATAGTTTTACAGCATAGGTTTGACAACAGGTATCTGTCCATATGATACCCTTGTGGAGGATGAGTGTGTCATCTAGAGAATGCATTTTAGGCCACAGTATGCATTCCCAGACATGGACGGACATATCCCTACTGTGTTTGCTTGTACCTAAGTGAGCTATATGGCAATCAGGAGTGGTCCCAGGAATGGGTGCAGGTGAACACCACCGGTTACTGGCATAGTATAGTTCCTGAAGGGTACAAATATTACTGTGTGTCCTACATCTGTCTGTCAGTTGTCAAGACATCATCTAATGATTGTTTATGGTCAGACTGTAGAGATCATGTATGCTACCAGAATGCAAACCAATGACAGATAGTAACAATATCACCCACAGCACAGTGTCAAACCATGTCATACACACATGTGTACCCAGGTTCCAAAATGTGTGTAGTACAATGCATACTGGTCACCAATTGAAACTATGGAGTGTTAACACTCTGTAATACAGGACATGTCACCCTGCCCATGTGTCCACTATGCACGTACATGCAGACAGTGCACCTCCACCATTTTCACAAATGTACACCTGCAAACCTGTGCTGCACACATCCCACATGTACTGTCCACTCTCTAACACATGCTGCCAATACTGTATACATCAGCCAAGTGGCACATGGGCAGACAATACACTATTGGGATTAACACTGGTGTAAACAATACTCTATTGACAAGCATAGCTTTAATGCATCATGGCTGCTCATCTACACCTTCAAGGATAACATTACACTTTACTGCTGACAACATGCTAACATTGCTATACTGCCATAAAGTCACCCTGTGCATCAGCACCATGTTAGCCTGTTCCTGCATCAATGTTACAGATGACAGGAGAAGGCACAGGTTTCATCATATGCACAGGGTGTGTTGATGGTTTGCCAGAGGCTTACATTGAGCCATACAATCGACATGTATGTGTGTGTGTGTGTGTGTGTGTGTGTGTGTGTGTGTGTGTGTGTGTGTGTGTGTGTGTGTGTGTGTGTGTGTGTGTGTGTAAGGGCCAAGAGTACTGGTATGGACCAATGTTGATGTAATGTGTACGGGTATGTGTTAGCCCTAGGTGTCTGGTTTATGTGTGTGTGTGTGTGTGTCTGCATGCACACAGTTCCACCATGTGGCTGCCATATATGGGGATTTGTGGGACAGCCACAGACTGTACCTGCCAGGCTTTACAGATCACTGTCTCTGGCCACGGATACTGTACCTGTGCCTGACAGGGGTGCTACTGATAGTATCAGGCACTGAGCCAGACTGAGTACTATCCTCAGAGGTAGACATATGTACACTGGACCCAGGTCCCTGCTGGGACTGTCCAGAGCCATGTGCACGTGGTCTTCTAGGACGGTCTATGGACAGCCCACCCATAACATTGCTGGGCTGGTACTGGCACTATGGGAGTGGCTGTGACTTGAAGGACATCCGTGGTGACTTCCAGCTGCTGATGTTGCTGGCATACATCCACATCAACGTCTCACCCATCCCGCACTCTTCTGACACATGGACATGACATTGAGGAGGACATCTAATGTCTCACCCCAATGTCTATCCATGACCTCAGTGTAATTACGGATGGCACCTGCTAGGTCACAGATACTGTCAGTTAAAGCGGTGTTATGTTCCCTCTGTGCCCTTAGTCCCTGTATGGTGTACTGTTCCATATGTGCCTGTGCCTCCATGACAGCCTGGAACATGCTTGAGGTTGTAAGACCTGTGGCACGTCTGCCACAGGCATGATGACCAGCAGTGCTCTGATGAGAACCCCTGGACATCTGCCTATGTGGTAACATTCCAGACCTCTGGGTATGGCTGCTGTGTCCAGATGCATGTGCCATAGGTACCACACTGTCCTGGTCATTGCTGACTGTAGACTGTCCCTCAGCTAAGGGCATTGGTGATGAGGGATATATTGGCAGTATGACTGTGTGCATGGGTGGGGTGGACAGCTGTGTACTGTCGATTGGTGGCCCAATGACAGACCCTGGCAAATATGCCTGTGCATCAACAAACCTATCCTCAATATCACTATTTGAGCCAGTGACATCAGGTTCCCTGCTGCAGTGAAACAGCCCAACCTCAGCACCTGCAAGAGGAAGACAGGAAACACACTTTAGGACCTTTACATGATGTCAGAACACATAAACAAATGCACACGTGCACACATGCACACATGCACACATGCACACATGAACACATGCACACATGCACACATGCACACATGAACACATGCACACATGCACACATGAACACATGCACACAGGCACATGTGCACACGTGCACACATGCACACATGCACACAAATACACTCCTCACTAAAGCAGACAGACAGACACACACACACACACACACACACACACACACACACACACACACACACACACACACACACACACCACCAGCAATCCAGAACATACCCAATAGCGGTTGATGGTGGGGTACAGTATCACAAGACAAACAGTCATATCACACATGTCAGCATGCAGGACGTGTGTTGCTGAACAGCATGCAGTGCGAGTGTGGACAGTCCTTGTTAATAACAGTATACATGGCTTTGATGCATGTGTGTTGTTGTTCAGTGATTGTCGTCACCCTGGAATGCAATGCGTACATGGACACAACATTGCTGGGGAAGTATTACAAGCTCTGCAATGTGCTGTGCACTATCACTCACAGGTATACATACCATGGTTGGATGTTTATCTGTGTGTCACAT
Source organism: Protopterus annectens (assembly GCF_019279795.1). NCBI lineage: Eukaryota > Metazoa > Chordata > Ceratodontiformes > Protopteridae > Protopterus > Protopterus annectens. The sequence goes on along the minus strand of NC_056726.1, from coordinate 1,150,113,913 downwards.
AGATATCCGTTGCTGATTAGAGCATCTGTGTCTTTAGCAGATAATTGTGGACATCGGTTTAGCTCATGCATGCTATGTATACACACAGGATGAGTGGTGCATGTATACCTGATGGAATACCATTGCTCAACATAGCCATTGTACAGTAGTTATGGTGAGTGAAGAACATATTGTGGACATGCCAGTGCCAGCCATGACATGGCATGCTACAACACAACTGCAACATTAAACATCACACATACCCAATGTGTGTCATGTGACCTATACACTCAACAGCATTACAAGACATATATGTGTTACTTTGTGCAAATGGTGATTGCTATGCATATTGTGTATAGGAGCATATGTTTGCACACACACAACATTGAGGTGTATAGCAATGAATGCTATGTGTAGTACTGTGGTTACTGTAACTGGATGGCGTGTTGTATCATGAGCCATCATCATGCAGCATTATGTGGTTACTCAAGGCTACTTATGTGTGCCAGACCGGCACCTATCATGCTGTACCTGAACCGCAGTACCATGGTTACATTCACCATTTCACAGCCAGTTGTTACATGGGTTTGTAAGGTGCCCAATAGGGAGCATTGCCTAACATGAATGTGTTGTGTGTTGGAGAGTGTCACACTGCCCCATGATAGGCCTGTACCCCTCAGGTATATTATGTGTGCTGTGTGGATGACATTTGGGATACTGGAGTGTGACCTTACAGCATGTGTCTGAATACACCCTGTGTAGCATAGTAACATGTACTGCATATGACGGAGTTGTGTATGTCGTGTGCATGTGTATTGACTACCTATCCAATGTCCACTATAGTGTAGCCACAATTGTTTGGGATGCTCTGTGTAGTGCATGTGTTTGAGGCAGCCACTCATGTTACTGAGATGTGCATAGTCTCACAGCAAACATGCACAGCATGCATTATGCGTAAGTGTGTTACATGTGTACATGGCCCACACCTTACCTATGACATGCACATTTTATTAGCAATATTAAATGCAGAACACACTCACCAGCATGGGTCTGCTGCCTTGCTGTCACACCAGAGGGACCTACAAGGATATGAAACAGTTTGTCAGTGGCAACAACTGTGGCATTGCTACTGTGGGTTTGTAATCTTACAGTAGCACAATGGTTGACAGTCACAGGCCTACACATCATGTTCCAAATTATCAGCATTGAACAACACCAAGCTCCACATCTTCTAACTACACAGTACACATCTCACATATGCATGATCTAACAATAGTGGTAACAGTAGTCTACAGATATGCCATCTTACCTGCACGCTCCATGTGAACTTGCTGGGGGGTTCCGGCCTCCATGATGATGCATGTATGCGGTTGTTGTTGTTGGCTGGGAACCCCCAGGCTCAGGAACAGATCCTCCACTCTGGTGAGGGGGAGAAGGGTGGCAACCCCACCACCTGTGGCAAGCTGTTGCCTACGGACATCAGACGCACGCTGCTGGACATGTCTAAGTAAATCACTGCAGTGATGTTGTACCTGCTCATAAGTCCAGTTATGCATGCCTATGTCATTTATCCTACGGACAACATCTTGCCACAGTGCAGTCCGCTCATGCTGGTCCTGGCTGGTTCTTGAAAATAGCAGGGTGTACTGTTGGATGAGACAGTTGGTTAGTATCTCATCCTCTGCATGGCTATAGGCAGGGTTGCGATGGTGGGACATAACCCTGGAAGACAATTAAACAATATGTGTGAGCAAGTCATGTGGCACACTTAACATTCTACAGTACAGATATCACTGAACTGCCATAAATAGCAAACTATTGTCTGTCAGAAGATACACACTTTCAATACCACATATCAGTGCTCAACCCACAACTGGCTGACAGTGCCTGACATGCTCTATATATTAAAACATTTTCTGCACAGCAACAAAGAGAAACCACTATGTAAGGCTATGCAACAGTACATGGCACACTGTATGCGACACAATGCACCACCTAGCCACAGGAGGTATATATCCAGCTAATGCATAATGAAATATGTAATCCATTGCAATGATTGTAAAGTCCAGTTACAGTATTACCAGTATACCACACTAGTTGTTGATGGAAAACCCCTGCCAACAATATGTGCACATTCGTGAATATAGGAGGCATACTGCTGTACTAGACTATACATGTTGCTAGATACCCACTTATATCCTGTAACACACATATGACCGAGGGCATGTTACAGGCATACCCACACACACATCAGACATACATACAGGATACAGAGGTATGGCAACCCAGATGAGCTTTACGTTTGTACCAGACAGTACTGTGTTTCAATACTTACAAACCCTTATGCCTGAAGTATGTAATCTGTGAGGACTACAGGGAACACACAAAACAGTGTTTCCAAGCAATGTGGAAATATACCATACTGTGCTGTTTAGGCCTACAGCTTCAGGTAGTACTACAGTTCATACAGGGGTTTGATTCACCAGCAGTACCAATCAATGAGCATACATGTCCTGCTTTATCCTCCAATGGCACACCCCAGTTAACACAAAGGGACTACATCAGACCGTATGCCATACTACTTTTTCTGGCTAGCAAGAGCATACATATCTTTTGCTGAGATCAGAGCTAGGACACATAATACCATGACAGAAACAGTTTCCCACTAAACTATCCCACATATACACAACTGTGATACATTCACCAACATGTTCACCATCATACTCAGTCAACCTCACATAGCAATTTATGCAACAAGTACATGTGGGTGTATATTGGTTCATAGGTAGGTTATAGGCTATTGGCCCTAGGGCCTATAGAAGCATAGCCAGATGGTACCCTGGCCTTTGACACTCAAGTAATTTAGTTTCATGTGTCCCTGTCAAGCAGAGCCACAGATGTGATTATGACGAGTGCTATTGAGGAGCTTTGTTTGCTATTGATAGGTAGTTTGTTCCAGAGTATGGGATGTCTCTGAGATAGGAATCTATCCCTCCAGCATGTTCTGTCTACTGAGGTGACAAGGTTTAGGTCCCTAGAGCGTGTAGCTTGTAGGGATAGTGATCTGTTTACGTGGAGCATGTCCAACAGCTCTGGGTTTGACATAGCTTTGTATATTAGGCAGAGGTCACCTCTGAGTTGCCGGTATGCGACACAGTCTAGCTGTGGTTTTGTGAGACGGTCTGCATAGGGCACCTATTTGAGGACAGTATTACTCTTTGTGAGGTATGTCTGTGGCCTTTCCAGTTGCTGTAGATGTCTTGTGAGATACATACCAGAAGGGGCATTGTACTCTATGATAGGTTTTGTGAGTGATGAGTAGAGGGGAACACTGACCTCTTTTTCCCTGGATGACACAGCTTTTGTGATGAGGTGTGCCATGTAGACAGATTACATGACTAGTATGGCACAGTGATTATCACGGGTGAGACTATTGTCCACCTGTGTCCCATGGTCTCTTATCACACTTTCGGTGTTAAGTCAACTACCATCTATGTGGTAGTTCATGGGTACAGAGTTTTTAGCAAAAGGGATGCCAATGAATTTCAGACATTGAGCTTGAGGCCATGGCTTTATCACCAGGCATCTGTTGCAGTAAATATGACTCTGTAGATATATATATATATATATATATATATATATATATATATATATATATATATATATATATATATATATATATATTTATATATATACACATACATATAAACATCCATTGGTTTACATATAGATATACATATAGGCACATATACAGTCCACCTTTCATGGTGGGAATATCAATTATGCGAAGTATGTGAGGTATAAAGTTATGCAATGATATTGCACAGTCTTGTGCGAAATGCATTGAAGTTCTTCTCAGCCCATGTGGCTTTAGCAGGCCTCACTGGCTGCAACACTACAAACCTAACAAATCACACCCACAGCGTTTAACCACCACATGTCATATACCAGCACTGTATGCTGTCTTGTTTGCCACACACTACTACCTACATACAAATATGCACATAACAACCTTCACCAACATATATATGAACTCCCTTCAGAAACACTTGCAGTATGTCCCTTGGTCTATGCACATGTACAGATGCTACTATATCTGACACAGATATATATCTCTCCGTATGTGTGTGCCATACACACACAAGGTCCACACTGTTGTATGTCCCTGGACCTCACGGCTGACCTGTTGGGCTTTGCTGCAACATGAACAGGTGTCACGTGTGAGCACACAGTAATGTTAGAGGGTGTATAAATAGCTGCAAATGCTAGATTAGCATACTAGCCTGGTACAGCAATTAGCAATGCAAAGCTACATGTTGATAAGGATATCATGCATGTGTTACTCTGTCACATCCATGGTTATATAGCTGTATGTGCTACTCCCCCAAACAGCCATTGTCCACACTACTGTACAGATCACAGATGACATGGTTCAGATGTTTGACATTTAATGCTAAGCTACATATATCACAGTTATGTCCCACTGCACACAGCTACACACTGATTTGTCCATGGCAGTAGTTATGCAGGGCATGTGTGCATAGATACATACTGCTGCCACATATTGATGTTTCAAAGTATGTAGAGTAGTCTTCAATTACATCTACTACATGCCAGTAAATACATGTCTGTTACATACCTTTCCTTTGTATGTGTTCGTAGTTTTCAGTTTGCTGTATCTTTGGCTTTATTTTAATTTTTATTTTTTTTTTATTTTTTTATTTTTTTTTTATTTCTTATTTATTTATTTATTTATTTATTTATTCCCACTGGTGTGGGTGGGGGTGTGCTTCTCTCTCTCTCTCTCACTCTCTGTCTCTGTCTCTCTCTCTCTCTCTCAGTGTCTGCAATGGGATGATTGCATGTGTGGCCAGCAAGTACAGCCTGCTTTTATAGGTATCTGCACATGTGCATGTGATGGCCTCTGCACCAATTGGTGGCCACCATTTGGTAATTGCATGCAGCCTGCTGTGTGGTAATTGCAGTACTCACTGTCATAGCAACCCAATGCTATAAATTGCTATGTCATGTAGGCGTAGCCCTTTCAGATTTCCAAAGTGGGGCCCATGCTTGTTTGCTGTGGACACCGTTGTGTAAGTCAGAAGATTGGTATAGTTCTTATATCTGAAGCTAGGGGTGTAACCAGTGATTTAAATGTTGTGCTCAGACCTGAATGTTGCCACTTCCACTACACAGTTGTCAGTGTAGAATTGTACTCACCCCTACAAATGCTAACACAAGATACATGGGTGTATGTAGTTTCTTTTCTACTTATACAATTAACTGCCATACAAAAGTAGTTATTGAGATGTATTCATTTGGCACATGAACTGTTTGTGAACTGCTATACTGCGAATATTACTTTACTCACTTTTGAACAGTTTGTGCTTTTTTAGTGTTGACATTAGCACAGGCTGCTCAAAAAAACTGGACAAATTTCAGTACTGAGTATGCCTACCTACATCCTTGGTAGACCCTGAACACACAGGTTTATTGTGCATTTGTTTAGGGGTGCAGAAGGACAGAGAGCATTATGTATTAATGTGTGAAATTTATCTTGCTGGACTGCTGTGTACCTGTTAGTTTACCAAGGCAAGTAGTCTGTCTGCGTAGCTCACAACTGTGGACCTATCCAGATGGTAGCCAGAGGTTAGCCTGTTATTTTTGTCTGTGCACCACACCGGTCTTTTCAGCACTGGAACAATGGCATTGTCACAGTTGGTCGCTACCAGTACATGGCTACATCCCTTGGTATTTCAGTGTTCTACTCCTACATAAGGGTATGCTTCTGGAACTCCTTCCAAAGCTATTTGCACAGTGTGTAACAGCAGAATAGCTGATATGCCTGCATGTTTCTGCCTCTGCCAGGCCTCTCAAACACTCAGGTACATATTTGAACAGACTCAGGGAAAACTGGGTAGAAGTGAGGTACACCTTTACAATATTAGAGACATTAAGTTGCGACTTTGAGAGAACCAGAGCATATGGATTAATACACATTTCCTGATGTACAAGCAGTGTCTAGCTCTTACTTATTGTCATTATTTATGAAGTGTAATTCACCACCTTTCTGCCTAACGTCAGTAGCTTTCAGAGGGATTCAGAGGGACACAGCTAAAACCTGTCTCAAAATCATGGACATGCCTGAAAATTAGTCACAGTTGGGAAGTATGGCCTCTGCCCTAGTCAGATATGCTAGTGTTTGTCCTGCTATGATACTGTGTGGGGGTTGTAAAGTGCTGCTGTAACATTATTTCCTGCTAGAATGGATGGTTCTCTTTTCACAGTCATGTAATGGAATTCCACAACAACTGCTGGTAAAGATCCACAGAACAGGATTTGTGTTATGGCATTCCTATTTGTCCTTTACATTCACTCATTCTGATGCATGATATATTGATTTCAGCACCAATTTGTTGCATGTTTACCATGGCTCAGTGGTACTTCATGCAGTCTAGTGTGTACAAGGTCCGGGGTTCGAGAATGACAGAGGTATTTTATTTTGCTGCTGAGCAGACAAGGGCCCTGACATACAGAGTGTCTAAGGCACTTTTAAGCAGTTGTAAGCAGGTTTGCATAGGTTTGCGCGATGCTTAGGTATGTGCACACAAGCGCACACAGGCGCACACAGGCGCACACTCGCGCAAACCAGCTAACTACTGCTTAAAAGTGCTTACACCCGCTAACCCCTGCGCTCATTTCTTTGAAAAAAAAGAAAATGGGGAGATAGGAAAGTGGTGAAAATGGGGTACAAAGAGCGAAAGACAGTAGGGAAAACTGCTCAGGATGTGTAGGATGGGTGTAGGGAAGGCCCATAGCTACCCATTTATTTAACAGCAACAGCTGTGCATATGCAATAAATTTGGAGGGAAATATGAAACCTTCAACCCCTGTGAGAGGGGTGATAACAACAAAATATGTTGTACTGCCAATTAAATATCAGTTTATGTGTTCAGCAGACATATGTGCAAAATGGGCAGCTATGTATTGGGCCTATTTTTTTTTGTGAGCAGAATGCCCTTTTTGTTCAGGTGAGAGTGGAATGTGGTCTAAAGGAAGTAGGTATATTTTGGGAGGTAGGTTGGGGAGATAAACAGACAAGACAAACAAGACACATACAGGGGCAGAATATGACACGTGGTGGGTGAACACCATTGATGGGGAAGGATGTTTGGAAATTGCAAGCCCATGAGCCCACAGATGGCAATAGTGGAACTGAGATCCCCACCCATGGGCAGTCACCATTGCACCTTCACAGCCCAGAGGGTGGCTGAGCTGGGGGCTGCATAGGAGGCGCAGGCTCACCCATGAGTTGCGCCACTCGTGCCTCAAGCTGGCATAGGGGATCAGCAACAGAACGCTCGATCTCCCTATGCACCACAGCCCGGACCGTTCAGAGGGTGATAGGTGGCCCTCCTCCGCCCATGCTTGCATGGGGGGATGAGCCCCATCCCCTGCAGCGCTTCCACCCAAAGGTGGCACAGGGCCAATGGAGGAGGAAGTCCCAGGCTGGGCACCGGACCTGCAGGTGCCAGGTGCCATCGCCGGCTGAGGTGGGACAGGTGGGTCTGCTGGGACTGGCCTTCCCATATGTTCTATGTTTAGGAGGATTTAATGAAAATATGGGTTAGTAACAGTCAACAGCATTCCCAATTAGTTATAACAGCATGCAGAAGTGTTCCCATAAACCCAACACACCAGAGTTCCAACAGTTGAACAGCAAGCATGACATATGCATATATGGGACAACAGTGGACATTACAACAGCGTACAGGTTTAATTGATGGCAACAGGCCACCAATATTGTGGTATTTGAACAGGGCACATGCATCAAAATAAATGCAGATATTTATAAACCAAAAGGACATATGTCCCAACAAATGTTTTGAGATTAGGCATACCCATTGAGGTGTGGAATTGCATTTCTTATGCACATACAGTAGGGTGGAAAATGATAGTTCCATTAACAACATATATATCCTTCAAGTTTACACTACATTCCTATTGACTTCAATTATATGTCCCCTACATGTATTATTACACTACACATTTGTCCTTAGATCATGAAATGTGTTTTGCTAGATCCTTATATACATGGACTGTATCTGACATACAAACTGTCCAGGATGCAGATGTTACTGCTACATATTTTGTGAGTTGCTCAGACACACTACTGCTGAGATGGTACACTGACAGCTCTACTTTCATATACTTATCTAGATATGTGTAGATGAAATTGTCGGTTATATGTTAACAACTCCCTACATTTCTGCCAGCACAATGACATTTCTGGGGAACACAATACCAAGCTACTCATGTGCCAGATTAACCTGTACATGCTGGGCATGAACCAACAGTTGAGGACTGTGAATATGCTTAAAAGCTACTGGCACTCCCTTCATCCACTTTATATGGGCCTACCCAACTGTGTGTTAACAGCGCTTAATGCAACAGTACTATTTCTATAATGCAAGAATACAACAACATATCAAAGAAAATGACACAGACACACTCCAGGAATTATACCTTTATTAAAGACTTAAAACATGTTTCTGGAGGCTCTCTTTTATTTTATATGACAGTACATGCAGAATAATTATTAGAGAATTATTATACCTTTATTTATTGTGTTTAAACACATTTTTCAGGCTCTCTCATTTATTTTACATAACAGTTAATGCAGAATACTTACTAACCTTCCCGGTGGTGCAGCCTTAGCAGCCTATCTGCATAGGCTTACTGATTCGCAGCACGGACACCTGCAGCTGTGAAGTAATTGAAGTGATATTGAGACATACCTATCCATAATATACACTAGAATAGCAATTCTTGCATACTTAATTCCATGGCTACTTACTCAGTAGTGGAGCATTTGGCATCCCACGGGCCTCCTTGATCCACTGGTCCAGTTGATCCGCCTTTCTTCTTCTCAGATCTGCATGGTGGTGTCTGACCTGCTCACCAGTCCAAGGGACACCTGTGGCACTGGTGAGTTCATGAGCTAGACCGTCCCAGGCTTCTGCTTTGTATTGTGTGCCCTGGTACTGGCCTCGCAGGAGTCTATCCTCATGATGGTGGACAAGGAGACAAACCATAACTATTGACTCCTCAATGCCCCAATGTTGTCCTCGAAAACGAAAGCCCTCTCCAGAACCAGCCATTGCTGCCTGCAGATGGGAGCTACAACCAGTTATGAATAGTATTTCCACCTATGGAGCTTAAATATGCATCATTTCCCACACTTATTTGTTATTGGCCAGTTTTGAAAAAACGCAGCTGAAGGTACACCTGCTTAGCAATGGGTAAACTTACATTGATATACATGTGTGGGTTGAAAGTGCATACTTATGTAAAAATGTCATGGCTTAGTGGTTCAGTACTGTGATTATGGTGCACAGTATCCCGGGTTTGAGGCCTGTCATTGCTTTTTATTTCACTACTGGCCAGATTGGCTAGGAGGTGTGGCTATGTTTTACTGACTTTGCTTGACTTTGCCCAACATTGCTCTATGCTGCTCTAAATTGCTTTATGTTTCCCGATGTTGCTCTATGCTGCTCTATGTTGCTCTACATTGCCCGATGTTGCTCTATGTTCCCCGATGTTGCTTTACGTTGCCCATGTTCTGTTTGCGCTAGTTGGTGTGATGCGCAGCTTTGCGCAAAGCTATTGCGCTAGTTAAAGTGCTACTAAGCTATGAGCAATTATACTTAAATGTGCTTAATACTGGTAAACTTTGCTTAGCAGTGCTTCACTTTGCTTAAGATACATTACTTCTGCATTCATCAGTATGCATAACAATTTCATTTTCTTAAATATATATATATATATATATATATATATATATATAATCTGTTCACTACTACATAGGCCATTTCAATGCTTTTTACTAAAATTTCATTGGTAAATGGAAGGAATTCTTTTCATATACGGATTTCCAATAGAAAATAAAAAGGGGAGTGGTGGGACTCGAACCAGGAATGCCTCCTCTTAGTGTGAAGGTTCTACCACTATGCTATTGCTATTTTGCTTAATTTGCATATAAGTTTCTTATTATCCTCTTCGATGTCTTACTGCTAACTGTAGTTAAGCAATGGGCAAACACTCGCAAACACGTGCAACTATGGGCAGCTATATCGGGAATGATAAAAAAAAATAAATAAAAGTTGTATATTTTATTATTGTACTGGGGTTTAGAATGTGTGGGAGTGTAGTGCTGGATATGTACACATTTGAGCGGACTTGTTAATGTCAGTTGACATTTCCCTATTGTGATCCTTGCAGGGGCGTGGATTTTTGGACTGCTCGGCAGTCCGACACACCCCCTACACTCGTACATGTTCCGTGTTAGCCTTGGAGTTGAGGCAGCATGCCCTCATTAATATGCATGGCGCGCTGCCGTCTTATTCTTACACTGGCGTTTCCGTGTAAACCTCCTCTACTCTTACACGGAGGATTTGTAAATCCTGGGGAATCACAATTAAAAGCTATATGTATTTCATACTGGGAAATATCTGAATGTTTAAAATACATAAATTATATTAAATTACTTTAAAGACAAACTATATAAATACATAAATATTTATTTTAATTCATATATTTAAATACTTAAAAACTCCATTGTTCTAAAGGAAGAAAATCAACTGTAAAATCCTCAGTTAAAAAAAACACAATGTTAAAAAAAAACTATTATTCCTAGATCCAGTACATGCCTAATTGGGAGAGACAATGAATTATAGTTTAGTAGACCTTAATTTAAGGACAGGGGCTATCGAAATGTGGTCATTCAACCCTGGAAATTTATTAGCTTGAAGGGTGATCTGCCACCATAGCTCCCCGTATTCCAAAGTCTCCTCCCATAAACCACCCGTACCATCCATTTTCACACTTTCAATGACAAAAAACTTGTACTGTACATTAATACATTTTTGCTTGTGTGTGTATAAAGCATTAGTCTCCTTGTTAGTTGAAATGTCATAGACGTACTCATAAATTCTTTTCCTGAGCTTACGTTCAGTCTTACCGAAATGCCTGGCAGGACTGATATAATGCTAAGTACACTAATCCACTAGAGTCACAGTTACTATATTCTTTACCTAAAACCATAGTATTTCTACTCTCTAAGTGGATACTTTCTTTGTTAACTATGTAACTACACTGGGCACAGCGATCACATTTAAAAGTTCCTTTTCTTGTTCTTGTCATCCTATTCTGAGTTTCTTCCTTTTCCAACAAATTTTTCAAACTACATGCATTTTTAAAAACAACTTTCAATTTATCCTTAGATATTTTCTCAAGGTCTGTCAAAGATATAAACCTATTCCATTCAGTATCCACAATATTCCTGATCAGGTTAGAACTTCCATTATATTCAATTACTAAGGCCTTTCCATAGGAATTCTGATTAGTCTGTGTCCCTGTAACCTCATTTGGAAGACTGATACCTAAAATAGGTTTAAACTTGTCTAACCTTCTTTCACCTACTTTTTTTTTCCATCTGGTCAATCAACCAATCTGGGTAGTTCCTAGCGTTAAAGAATTGTCTTAGTAACCTCATCTCTTTTAAAAACTCTTCATTGTTCGAGGTCATTCTACTTAACCTGATATACTGCCCCTTGACAATATTCTTGTAATGCAGAGGGTGAGCACTGTTGTAGTATAGAAACAAATTTGAAAAAGTGCTTTTTCTAAATATTTTTTAATAAAATTCATTGTTTTCCTTGCTTATCTCTACATCTAAATACTGTAATTTTTTCTGACTGATCTTGTATGTGAATTCTAAAAATTAAGCAGAATTGTTTAAATAAGTTAAAAAATCATCAATGTTTTCAACAGACCCCCACCCATAAAATACATATGTCGTATAAAAACCTTTTATATAAAATCTAGTTGTAAAGTAAAGTAAACAACAACCAGAACATATGGTAATACATGTACCAGTGTCACAATAAGCAAGCCAAGAAGGCAAAACACCACAAAACCCAACAGACTGGTCATAGGAGATTCCATAGTGAGACACACAGATGTCCACCTCACCAAGCTGGGTAAGAAAAGGGTTACAGTTAGCTGCCTGTCAGGTACCAGGATCCTTCAGATCACAGGAGCATTCAAGCTACTCAGCCACAAGTACCACTATGACCCTGTCATAGTCTATGTGGGTGTGAATGACCTGAGACATACCTTTATAGACTACATGAATAGAGACATGACTGAGCTCTCAGATTATGTGTCTCAGGTAGGTATGAACCTAGCCTTGAGCAGCATTCTACCTTCACCAAGGATGATGCCACAATACAAACAAAATATGATTGACTTTAACAATTGCTTAACTTTTGATGTCAGTCCAAGGGGATCCATATAATTGGGAGAATATAATCAACAGGCCACATGGTTTTACCAGAGATGATATGCACCTTTCTCCTCTAGGCTTTTGGATACCTGCAAAGACTTTAGCCATCCCTATGATGCCTTTTTAGGCAGTGTCAAAGTTACAAACCTCCCAATGTAAAAAGAATTTTCTTTTGATAAGCTAAAGGTATTGCTGCTCAGTGCTATAAGTCTAAACAAGAAGCTGCACTTCCTAGAAGCACTCCTCATCTTGGAAAATGCTGATGTCTGTGCAGTCACCATGACATTTTTATTTATTTACTTTACATTTGTTTACCAGGAAATGTCTGCTGGTCAGGGTTGCCTGTTTCAGCGGAGGCTCGGGGAGAAAATCTCCATACATTGAAACATAAGATATTAAAAAATACAGTATTAAATACAGAAAAAATACAGTGATAAAATAGTCACTAATTATAGGTAACATACAGTATAACAATAATAATAATAATAATAATAATAATAATAATGCACAGTGAACTATAGACAATACAACATTTACATTCTAGATTCATATATTAGTACTAGGCTAACTGTCCTCTTGGGCCATTTTAAGCCTAGCTAATTACCCCATGTGAGAATCAAACCCTGCATTTCTAAGGTAAGCATCTTAACCATTATGCCAGCCTCCCACCACATTTGTAGATAGATGGATGTCTTTGACTGCTTTCGAACATACATTTAGCAGAAACAGCATTGAGACTCTTGACTGGTTTATACATTTGATAAATATAGTTCAATTTCAGTGTTTAGTGGTGAAAGTATATGATGGCGGTATAAGCAGCAATACAGTAAACTGTAGGAGTAAGCAGCACTAATAGCTGAAATATGAATGCCTTCTGCTTTATGGACTAGTAGTGCTAAAAGAGGTGAGACTGGAGACGAGGAAGTGTCTTTAGGCAGGTTTGTAGGTAATACCCAGGGCAAGTATATCAGCAAGACCATGAGTTATTTAAATGTAACTTAAGAAGGCACTTAAAGTCACATGTGTTATCTAGTGACTTGATGTCAAGAGGGAGTGCATTCCAGGTTTTTGTGACACTAGTGGCATAGAGAGAGAGAGCACCCAGAGTTATATTTGCTTTTAGTTATATCAACTAGTGATTCGTTGTTCATTCTTAGAGGTCAACTGTTAGCATAGTGGGGTGACAGAGGATTTGCTGGGCCATGGCAAGTTGGTTGAAAGTTAGTAGGTTTGGTAATTCTTGCCAGGATAGCTTTCTAAGGGATTGGGAGTGATGGGATCTTTATGGTGATTCGGTAGCAAATTTTAATATTTTGTTATACCAAATAGTTTATTTAGGTCACCTTTGTTTAGATTGGTTAGTACTGGGGAGGCATAGAAAAGTGTGGAGAGTAGGTAGGGTCTTTCAATGGTGACTTCACTTTCAGAGGTTAGATAATTTTTGCATCTATAGAGGGTACCTAGCTTTTTGTGAATATTTGTGATAGGTTGTGCTATATGTTTGTCAAATTTCATATTGTGATCTTTGATTACTCCTAGAAGTTTAGTATGGGTCACGTGTGAGGTGGAGGTATTGCCAGAGGATGATATTTTAAAAGATGAGATTGGGTCAGCAGCCTTAGAGGGATGGAACAACATTAGCTGAAATTTTTTTAGGGTTAATTATTAGTTGTGAGCTGGAAAGTCATTTTTCTATTGCTGCAAAGGATTCTTGGGTGATTTGTTGTAATTGTTGGAGTGTCGGGGCAGAGCATATTAGGGCAGAATCATCATCATATTGGATCAGGTTGGCATAGAGAGTAGCTTTGTGTAGGTTGTTGGTGAATATGGAGACGAGAAGGAGTCCATGGATTGATCACTGAGGGACACCTAAATTCATGGGAAGAAGGAGGGAAATGGTGTTCCCATTTTATGGCTTCTTGACAATTTGAGAGATAATCTTTGAACTGTGATAGTGTTGAGCTGTGAAATTTGAGATCTGTGCAATTAGTAGTTTGGAATGGGAAACTGTGTCAAAGGCTTTGGATAGTTCTAAGAGTATGGAATAGACAAGATTACCTCTGTTACGCTGTTGATTTATGGTGTTAGAGAAACTAATAACGGCAGTAGTGGTACTGTGGTTTGGGTGGAATCTATGTTGTATTTCAATGAGGAGATTATTAGTAAGTAGTTTGGGAGTGAACACATTTCTCAAGGATTTTGGAGAGGGGGATAGTATGGCAATTGGAATGTAGTTAGATAAGTCAGTCGAGTTGCCACCTTTATGAATTGGTATTATATGAGAGATTTTCCAGAGGGGTGGTATATGTTGTTCAACTATAGACCTGTATATTAGTATAGACACAAGATAACAGATTGCTTTGGCAGCAGTCTTGAGGAATTCATCTGGGAGTCTATCAGCTGATAGAGCAGTGGGTTTTAGTTTTGTTAGAAATGTATATATTGTATCAGTTGGGACTGGCTGTAGTGAGAAATCATTATGATCAAACTCTGGTGTTTGGGAGTTAGCTTGAGTTGTAGGAGAGGTTGTAGTAAAAGTTTTTGAATGGTTTTGGTAAATTACTCATTAAATAGTGTTGTAATGTCAGTAGTGGAGGTGTCACTATTAGGAGTGGTAGTTTTCCTAGGATCTAGTATTTTATTTATGGTTGCCCAAAACTTTTGAGGGTTTGTTTTATGCTTGGCTTGTACATCAGAGTAGTGGTTTTGTTTGTCAATTCTTATTTGCTTTTTTGGATTTGTTTCATAGCTCCTGAAAGTTTTGCCTCTTCTGACTCATTTTGTTTTGCTGCCATGTTTCCAAACCTTGTCTCCTCATTTTAGGTGTTGCTGGGTAGTTTTGTTAAGCCAGAGGTCATAGTTTGACTTTGTTCTTATATCTCTAGTAGGGACAAGCTGGTTGAGTATGTTTAGGAAAGTAGAGTTAAAGTAATCCACTGCTTTGTCTAGGGGAAGGTTTAAGAGGGGTGACCAGTTGCAGTGACTTAAAGTAGTTATGAAGTCCTGGGCATTGAATTTTTTTGTATAGCGTACTTGCTGCAGGGTGGAGCATTTTGTGGGTTTTATGTGCTGTCTTAGAAGAAAAGTAGATTGGTGGCTACTGAGACTGTCAGGTAGTGTCCCAGAGTTGTAGGACTGAGTAGGCTGATTGGTGAGAATCCAGTCTAGAAAGGATTCTTTCATGGAGGATTTATCATTTCTGGTGAGGGTTTGGATTAGTTGAGTCAAGCCATGGAGGCTGATGTGAGTGATGGGGAGGGGTGCGATACATGTTTACCAGTTAATATTAAAGTCTCTTAGTAAAAGTGTTTCATGGGGAAGGGTGTGGGAAGACCAGTGAAGAATTGCTTCAAGTGTGTCAGTGTTGTTGCCAGGGGGAATATATGTGCCAATTGTATTTAGTTGCTTTTGAGCTTTGACTTTTGCTTTAGTGAAAAGTATCACTGCATTATTAAATGTAGGGGGATTTATGCTTATAATGTCAAGTGTAAGGTAGCTTTTGTACAAGATGGCAATCCTACCACCCCGTTTGATTATCCTGTCATTCCTGAGTAGATTATACCCTTGGGGAAATAACTCATTATCATTAATACGTGGCTTGAGCCAGGTTTCTGTGAGAAGGAGAATATCAGGGAAATATAGGGAGAAGGTTGCATGTTTTGTTTACTATGCTTCTTATGTTGATATTAAGTATTAGCAGGTCTGTTGTACCCCTCTGGGAGTTTAATGTAGATGTGGGTTGGATTGGGGTGGGGGGTTATAGGTTTAATTGCAGGACCAGGATTATGGTGAATATCCCCACTGAATTGTGGAGGGTTTGTTGTACTAGGTGTTATGTTATATACTGTTTGGGAGTAGGGGAGCTGTGGGTAGTGGAATAGGTAGATATAGTGATAAATGTAGGGTTAGGAGATTTTTAGGGGTCGTACTGGTTAACCTAAGTGGTGGAAAATAAAGATGGAAGTGGAGCAAAGGGGTATAAGTTGATTGGAGGGGAGATGGAAGGGGTGTGGCTTATATAGGTATAAAGGTAATGAAAGAGGGGATGGGAGGAATGGTGGTAGGGGAGGGAAGTGAGCTTGAGTGCAGGGAGAGCGAATGGAGTGGGTTGAAACCTGGGTTCAATACTCAGCAAGAAACAATCAGTGAAGCAAGCTACGGACTAAGTGAGTCCTGTAAGGTGGGTAGGTGGCCCTTAAAAATAACAAAAAGTAGTCAAAAGTATCACAAAGTAGGCCAAGATGCTTGCAAGACAGATTTCAGGTCAAGAGACTGCTGGTTAATGTGCACAATTATACCAGTTACCGTTACTAGAGCTAATACAGGATAATGCAATGGTGGAGAGGTATTTATTTCAAGTACAAAACTTTATGTGGCAGGAGGTGTGGAATTTAGTAGAATAGGTCAGATGTGCAGTGAACAAATGGTGTCCCATTAATGTGCTACGGCTTATTAAGGAACAGATACTTGGAGATGAATCATATATAAACATACATTGCAAGGTTACACAGTAGTTTTTTGCAAAGTTCTTTGCCGATGTCTGCGGAGTGCATTAATCTCACTCTGCAATATCTTTCAGGCAGACTGGGACACACAGGTTACTGCAGGTAGGAGCAGATCAGTAGCTTCTGACCTGTGGAGAGGCAGAGAGATGGGTGGTTAGGCTGATTTGGGGAAACTGATTTATGGCATACAGATATGTGTAATATATGATAAAGATGAGAAGAGCAATACGTAAGGTAATGTAGGACAGGGACAGGTGATAGGGGTGCTGAACTTTAAGCACAGGGCAAGTAGCTGGAATGAGAAATAGATGTATGAGGAGACTAAGCGTAGGAAAGCTGATAGGCACTAGTAAGATACTGCAGTTGATAGCCCAATAAATAGTCAAAGTGCCTAAGGGCATAAGCATATTTTACAGACGAAAGTTAAATAGATAATTAATAGCAGTAAATGTGGGTAAAGAGACAGACTAAGGCAGCTGATAGACTGCTCAAAATTCAGAATGAGGTACAGGACATGGACAGCAATTTCATAGCAGTTTGTTCTAAGGATACTATGTGCAAGAATGCAACAGGGAATCCTATGGTATTTCTTGAGTACAAAGCTATAGTATCTCTAAGGTACAAGCCATCATTCACTTCTTATATTTACAGTCAAAGTCTAATAATAGTTGTCTTAATTGTTCTTAGTGGTAAACAAAAAGATATAGCAGACAAGAAACTATGCTACTGTTATAGGCAATAATATAACTATGAGATACAAGCAACTGCTTGCTCCATGTGAATATAGATTCCTGAAAAAAAAAAGAATGAGTCTTAATCATCATGCAAAGCATATATCAAACACGCTACAACAAATTGGTCAACAGGAACTGTATTAGTAATACCTAGCTATGAACTAACGCTGAAGCACAAAATATACAATTCACATGGCAAGATCAGTTTACTATCATTTATGTGAACTACATTCTGTCGACACATATGCTGCCGAAAATCAAAATTTCGTGCATGAAATGAAAGGTGTATGGGATAGTCGAAGACACTTACGCAAATGCAGTAGTGCATTCACATGTGTGTTAATGTCGACTCAAATGTGTCAGTCATTTGGGTCGATATTGTGTAGGAGTGAAGAGTTTGGTTTTGGTGTTTATTTTCGTTATTGCGAATTGCAAATCTTTTGCCTTTCACAGTAATGATAGTAAACTGGCAAGATCTACACTTGAACAAACACACTAGGCACAAGTACAAATGATAGTAACAACAGTTATCAGTGAGCTCATGTCATTACTCATGTTTTCTAAAATAGAAAGCCATCACACATAATAAAAAAACTTAGCAGCAATGAACATCACAAACGAGTCAATGTGACTTATTGTCATGCTGATTTGTCTGCTTGAATATCACCAGTAAAGCACTCCGGTATCCTATCTGGGAAAGGGGATCCAAAGATTGCGCGTAAACCCTAGATTGCTTTTTAAGCTCATAAGGCATCATGGGAGATAGGGATGCAAGTGAAACCACTGGGTGCAGAAAGATGCACTGGTGGGAAATTGAAGCCTGGGTTCGATACTCAGCATGAAACAATCATTGAAGCAAGCTATGGACTAGGTGAGTCCTGTAAGGTGGGTAGTTGGCCCTTGAAAATAACAAAAAGCACTCAAAAATAGCACAAAGTAGGCCAAGAGGCTTTCAAGACAGTTTTCAGGTCAAACAACTGCTGATTAATATGCACAGGTCTTAGTGCACTGAGCAATTATCAGGTAAAACAGCTCGGAAACTGGAGCAAAGGTTTAATATGTAAAAATTGGTATAAAGTGCTTTTCGTCCACAATAGTAAGTGGACTTCTTCAGATAGTTAATAGAAGATAGATAATAAATTTAATGTACTAAACCTCATTAAACTGAAAAAAATTGTTTATCACTGGCACTGGACTTAGAAAGAGTGGAACTGGTGTGGCAAGTTCGCCTTAATGCCTGCAATTATCTGGGAATTAATGATATGTGCAGCGTAATGTGTTTACTAAAATTGAGAAATCTAATGTGATAACTGCAGCGACATATATATTTGTTGTATATTTATTATATACTTTATTATTTTAAAAATTGTTAGTATTTGTTTTAACAATATGAATTAACTGACCTTAAATGATTGTACTGTTTTATTGCTGCTGAAGGAAAGGTGTAGGTCTTTTGTTATTTTTAGCAATTTTTATCAATTTGATGAGGTTTGGTACTTTAAATTTATTATGGATGTGGCCATGTGACCAAGATGGAGAGATATTTAAACATTTTAAACTTGTGGTTTTGTATCTGAAGAAGCCCACTTACGATTGTGGATGAAAAGCGCGTTATACCAATTTTTACATATTAAACTTTTGGTCCAGTTTCCGAGCTGTTTTGCCTGATTCCTTTGGAGTTTTTTCAGTTTGTTTTCTTTGGTGCCGTTGCACTGAGTATTTATACCATTTGCCATTACTAGAGTTAATGCAGGATAATACAGTGGTGGAGAGGTGTTTATTTCAAGTAAAAAAACTTAATGTGGTGGGAGGTGTGGAATTTAGTAAAATAGGCCAGATTTGTGGCGAACAAATGGTGTCCTGCTGATGTGCTATGGCTTATTAAGGAACAGGTACTTGGAGTTGAATCATATATAAACTTACATTGCAAGGTTACACAGTAGCTTTTTACTCGATGTCCGTAGAGTGCATTAATCTCACTCTGCAATATCTTTCAAGCAGACTGGGACTTGCAAGTTGCTGCAGGTGGGAGCAGATTATTAGCTTTAGCAATACTATCTTCCCTATCCAAGATCCTAGAAAAATGTGAACACAAACAGATTCTCCAGCACCTCTCTGAAGCCAACTTAATTACCCCCACCCAACATGGTTTCAGCCCTGGCCATAGCACTTCTACAGCTCTCATATCATTCATAAATAGTATTGCTCAAGCTAGGGAACAAAATAAACTTGCTTCTTGTCTCTTTCTTGACCTGTCAAAAGCATTTGATACTGTCCACC
This sequence comes from Protopterus annectens, assembly GCF_019279795.1. Taxonomy (NCBI): domain Eukaryota; kingdom Metazoa; phylum Chordata; order Ceratodontiformes; family Protopteridae; genus Protopterus; species Protopterus annectens. The sequence continues at coordinate 1,150,094,069 of NC_056726.1, read as the reverse complement.
ATCCATTAATCTTAGAAAAACTCTCCCACCTAAACCTATCCTCTGCCACTATCTCCTGGTTCTCTAGTTATCTTAGTAACTGCTACCAGTCCATCAAATGGGATTCAGCTATCTCCCCAGAACTTCCAGTACTTATGGGAGTTCCCCAAGGTTCAATCCTAGGACCACTGCTTTCCAACATTTTTACCAATCAGTTATTCAGCTCTACCCCACACTCTTCCCTAATGAAATATACTGATGACTTCACAGTCATCACCATTGCAGACACACTTCCCATGCTCCATTCTAAAACTCAGGAATCCTTCTTGTCTGTCGAGACCTGGCTCAACCAAAACCATCTAATCCTAAACCCAAAAAAGACCAAACTCCTTCTCTTTCTTCAAAAAACAATGACCCAGCTGAAACAAAACTTCTCCATCTCCTCCCAAAACAACACACCCATCCTGGTGGATAATCACAGTAAACTACTTGGGGTTATCATTGAAGACCAACTAAAATATGACCTGCATGTACTAAATAACATCAAGAAAACCCACCAAAAACTCGGCCCTCTTTACAGAAACAAAACCTTTCTCTCCTCTCAAGCAAATATTGCTCTATCACATGCCTACCTTCTTCCAACCCTTCTCTATGGCTCTTAGATTCTCACCAACCTGCAGACCTCTCTTATGACCAAACTTGAATCTACCTTTAACAAAGTAGCAAAATTTGCTGCTGAACTTCCTTGCTCCTCTCACCACTGTCTTGCTCTACAAAAACTTAAATTGTTAAAGTTCCCTCACAACCTTACTTTCTTCCAGCTCCGGATAATCCATTCCATTCTATACCAGCCCACATTCTTCCCCGCCATATCACCCATCATCTCATCCTACTCCCCATCTAGGACACCCTGGAGCTCTGACCAACATCTTCTGACCATAACCAAATCCAAACTTAACATAGGAAAGAACCTGTGTAGCTACTATCCAGCCAGACACTAGAATAAACTCCCACTGGACATACAAAACACTACTTCCAAATTTCTGTTCAAAAAGACAGTGAGAAATCACCTTGTTTAAATAAACTTTGCCTCTGTTACCAGCCCCCTGACTAACCCACCTCTCCAGAACAATTCTCTCACTTCTTTCTCTCCTACAAGTACCTAACTCTACCTCCTTCCAAACTCCCCATCCCTTCTCCCCTCCAAACCCTTTCCTGACTCTTACCCCTAAACTATCCTTTACTATTCCAATCTCCTCACCAGTAGAATGGTCAACAAAATACTATTGCACTCTTATCTCTCATACACTGCTACCCAAACACTCCTTACTAGCTTCCTTTCTCTTTACTCTAAATTCAATTTCTCCCAGATTACCTACCTTAATATACATAGCTAGCCAAGATTGTATACAATCTATAATCAGTATTATTATTGTATACACACTGTACATTGTTATGTATTCTTTTTACTGTGTACTAGCAAATGTTTTTTATTCTTGGAACTTGTAAATATTTTGTAACTATGGAGCTTTTCTCCCTGGGTTTCCACTGAAAAGGGCCTCAGCCCAGATGGATCAACCCGGTCAACGAATGTTAAATAAATAAATAAAAATAAAAAATAAATAAATAATACATTTTGACTCCGCAGGGTCACACAGAAATTTTTTGCCAAGTTCTTTGCCAATGTCTACGGAGTGTGTTAATCTCACTCTGCAATATTTTCAAGCAGACTGGGACTTGCAGGTGCTGCAGGTGGGAGCAGATTAGTAGTTTCTGACTGATTTGTCCACTCATACATCACCGGTGAAGTGCACAGGTATCCTAGCTGGGAAAGGGGCATTCAGACTACCAACTTAGCAAGAAAGAGCAAAAGGAAGAGGTGCATCCATCTTCATAAAAAATAAGTGCACCCCAAGACTGGTCAAAAAGTATGATTCTCTCAAGCTATGGTTACATAGGCAAAATCCCTTACCACATCATCGCCAGCTATAGGTCCCCCACCATGAACCAGAATAAACATACCACATACCTATACTCATTGCAGTCACTCACCATGCAGCCCAGTATCTTACGTATGAGTGATTTTAACTATCCTACCATTGACTGGGGAACATACACGACCACTAACATGCAGGCTAAGAAGTTCTTGGACTTTGTCAAAGTAAATGCTCTGGAACAGCTGGTCAGCACATGCACTAGGGGCTCACATACCCTGGATATAGTACTCACTATCATGGGGGAGTGTTGCACCCCCCTCATGTAATGTCTTTTTTTGGTAAGATCAAATGACAAAATGGTCTCCTTTGAAATAAATATATGAGCATTCACCCTATCAAGCACAAAAATGCTAAAGAATTTCTCCAAGACAAATTATCTCCTGCTAAGCAATGGCCTAAGAAATTTCAAAACTTCCCTGAACCCAGAAAACACAGATTCCCATACAGAGATGTACACCAATGCCCTGAATAGCCACTTAAGCAGCTGTATAGAATCAGCAGTACGGGACTGGATTAAACACCGATCTTGCTGAGAAAACAAGCCACCTTGGTGGACCCCTGGTATAAACAGGCTATACAACAAAAGGAAGAAACTAATGCCCAAAAATAAGTGGGAACAGGCTCCAGAGTAGATGAAATCCCTCACTAGACTAAACAAACAAAGCAGAGATCTGGCTAAGTCCTCAAAAGCAATTTATGAAGCAAAGATAGCCTCCCTAACCAGGGAAAATCACACAGCATTTTTTAACTACATCCTAAATCTTAAGGGGAATACCCAACTATGCATAGAGCTGGTGTGGATGGTACCATCCATTCTCAACCAGAAGAAATAATCAACCTGCTCACTGATAGATTTGGGCCAAACTTCACCTTCCTGTCCCCAAATTTTGTCCCACAAAGTATACCTGCCAGCATTCCTCAGCTTACAGCAGGTCATCTGTGCACTCTGTAAAGCTAAAAACACAGCATCAGTGGGTTTTGATAACACACCAGGTTGCATTTTAAATAATTTAAAACATGACCTAGCAGACCCACTTGGATCCTTATATTCCAGCAGAATGGAGTATATCAGCAGTCATCCTTCTGGGAATCATCAACCAGCCCAGGGAATTATAGACCCATAAGCCTGACTAGTCTCATCTGTAAGGCCATGGAAAGAATCATCATGGATCTTATCAACAAGGACATAGACAATTGGACCAAATCCAGTTTGGATTCGATACTGGTAGATAATGTCTAGTGAATCTGGTTGATTTCTTCAAGAAGGTCACCAAGGCCTTTGATGAGGGAAAGACTGTGTGTACTGCCTACCATGACCTGGCCAAAGCATTTGACATTATACCCCTACATCATCAGGTGGGTGGTCAAATGACTCAGTGGTAGGACACATGCTGTCAAACTGGATGTATTTACCTCTAGCAAGAGGCCAGTCACCAGCAATGTACCACAGGGTTCTGTACTAGGCCCGCACATGTTCAGTATTTATTTGTCAGAATGCAAGACAAACATAGTCCACCTTCAATCATTAAATCCCTGAACAATGCTGATATACTGCAGAAAAGATTAACACAGATAAATGATTGATGCCAGAGCCATGGTTTGAAATGAAATGCAAAAAAAAACAAAGTATAATTATTCCCTGTGGGAAAGCAAATACTGCAGCTTATTACACTATAGACAGCAACCCCAAAGAGAAGACCCAGTGATAATTGATCTGGGTACTTATGTTGGCAATAATCTGAACTTGGACCATCATGCATCCACAGTAATTAGAAAGTCCTTCTATGTGGCACAACACTTAAGTAAGGGCATGGCATCCAAATCAAAGGATGTTTTAATTCCATTGCACCTGGCCCTCATCAGACCAATAACTGAATACAATGCACCCTTTTGCATGTACCTCAACAGACATCAGCAACAGCTGGAGTGACCCCAGAGGTTTTCTCCAGGAAAACACAGGACATATAAGAAAACTAAGCCCTAAGCAGAAGGATTGAAAGCCCTCTCACTGTATTCTGTCTCCTACAGTCTACTAAGGGTCAGTCAGTGTCTGGCCTATATGGAAGTCTCCGATCTGGCCCTGATGGAAATGTTATGCATTCGTATATCAGACAGGGCAACTTATTCTAGGGATCTTAAACTAGTCTGTGACATAAATAAATCATATTGGAGAGATCAGTACATCTCTCAGAGACTACCACTTCTCTGGAACAAGCTTCCAATTCATGTGAAGCAAAGCCCTTCTCTGACCCTCTTCATAGGTTCATATGTTGATAATGGGTTACTAGGATACTGGTCCTAGGGCCTTTACAAGCCTAGCCATGTAAAAAACTCATGTACCCTAAATGACCATAGCTAGACAGTCATTATTACAGTAATTCTGTGATCATCACTGACTACTCCTATCCATGAGGGAATTAGGTGCTATCCCTGGGGTGAATTTATGGTCACCCACCCAATTATCAATGTTTTACTTAAATAGGGTCATTGAGGACCTCTACTTCATGTGAAGTGGAAGCTTATTCCGGAGGAGTGTCTCTCCAAAATGTTTTGTTAATGTCACAGGCTAGGTTGAAACCCCTGGAGTGAGTGACTCTTATCCCATTTGATTTGCGGATGTGCATCATTTCCATTAGGGAAGATTCAGAGACTGCTCTGTAGGCAAGTCACAAGTCACATCTCAGTAGCATGTATGATACAGAGTACAGTGGCAGGGCTTTCAGTCTTCTTATGTACATCACTTTATAGAGGCCCTGGATTCTCTTGGTCAGAAGTCTCTGTGGTGTCTCCCATTGCTGCAGGTGTCTTGTCAGATATAAACAGAAGGGAGCACTGTACTCAATTAGTGGTCTGATAAGGGTCAAGTACAGTGGACTTACAACCTCCTTAGTCTTGGATGTATTGTCCTTATTTATGAGATGCGTAATGTAGAAGGCTTTCCTTACCACTATGAGCACACGGTGATCGAAGTTAAGATTGCTATCAACCTGTGTTCCCAAGTCTCACAACACTGGGTTTCAGCTTAGAGGGGTGCTATCTATATCATAATTAGCAGGGGTTACTTCTTTACCAAAGAGAATAATGAGCATTTTTTTGTATTTAGTTTTAGTTCATGACTTTGGCACCAATCATTTGTCTGTCAGCTCCTTCTGTAATATGTTTACATTGTTCGGGGACTCAATGATTGTTCCCACTTTGCAGTCATCTGCAAACATGGTAAGCCACAGGCCATCTGCTTTCATCTGGACCTCAGAAAAATAGATTGCATCAGTACAGGGCCCAGCACAAATCCTTGTGGTACCCCACAGGTAACTGGTCTACTGGTGGAGGTGGACTCCCTAACTTTTACAGCTTACATTCTGTCAGTGAGCCAGATGGCTACCTATCTAATGATGTGTGGATTAATCCCCAGCTGGGAGAGTTTATCAATGATGCCTGAGTAGTGGACTGCATCAACAGCCTTGGCTAAATCAAGCTTGGCAGTATGTACTGCTTTGCCCTCATCCAGTGCTTTGGTGACATTCTCAAAGATGTCCACCATGTTTAATAGTTTCATAAGTTCATAGGTTCATAGGTAGGTACTAGGCTATCTGCCCAAAGGCATTTATAAGCCTAGCTGGAATGTGTTGGCTTTCACCCCCTTAGATTAGTTCCCTGTGCCTCTGTCCAGTAGAGCCATTGAAGTGATCCCTGGGGTAAACTTTCTGTTTCCCATCCACTCATCAAGGTTTCTCTTGAAGAGGGTTAGCGAAGAGCTCTGCCTAATGTAGATTGCAATCTTGTTCCAGAGCATGGGAAGTCTTTGGGACAGGAATCTATCCTTCCAGCAAGTCCTATTTATTGTTGTGGTGAAGTTTAGATCCCTGGAGCATGTGGGTCGAGGGGATATGGTTTTCTTTAGGTGGAGCATGTCCATCAATTCTGGGTTGGACATGGCCTTGTATGTCAGGCAGAGATCACCTCTGAGTAGGCAGTATGCAACCGAGTACAGCTGGAGTTTCTTCAGTCGAGTTGCATAGGGCATCTGCTTGAGGCCAGTAATCCTCTTGGTGAGGAACTTCTGTGTTCTTTCCAGTTGTTGCAGGTGTCTTGTAAGTTACATCCCAAATGGGGCATTGTACTGTATGATGGGTCTGATGAGTGATGCATAGAGGGGCCCAATGACCTCTTTCGATCTGGATGCAAACCCTTTTGTGATTAGGTGGACAACATAGAAGGATTTTCTAACCACTTTGGCAATGTGATTATCAAAGGAGAGGGTGCTATCTACTTGGGTCCCCAGATCCCTTATTACGTCTTCAGTATTTAGGGGGCTACCACCTATGTGGTAGCTTGTGGGTACTTTGTTTTTTCCAAAGGGGATGACTATGCACTTTTTGGCATTTAGCTTGAGGCCATGGTTTTGGCACCAGGTATCTGTCTCAGTGAGACCCTTTTGGAGGATGTCTGTGTCAGCTGGGGAGTCAGTTATAGCCCCTAGTTTGCAGTTGTCTGCGAACTTGGTCAGCCATAGTCCTCCTGTGCTTGCCTGTACCTCTGAGAAGTATATGGCAGACAGGAGGGGTCCTAGGACTGAGCCCTGGTGAATGCCACTTGTAACCGGTTTAGAGTCAGATCCAGCTCCTGCAACTCTTACCATGTGGGTTCTGTCCATGAGCCAGTTGGCAACCCATCTCATGATGTAGGGGTTTATGTTCAGGCTGGTGAGCTTGCCTATAATACCTGAGTGGGGAATGGTGTTGAAGGCCTTTGTGAGGTCTAGGTAGGCTGTGTGGACCACCTTTTCCTCATCTATCACCTTGGTAACTGTATCAAAGAAATCCACCAGGTTTAGGAGGCATGATCTGCCCTTAACAAAGCCGAACTGGGTAGGGTCCAGTGTTTGGAGGTTTCCAATGTCTCTGTTAATGAGATCCATGGTGATGTGCTCCATAGCTTTGCAAACCAAGCTAGTCAGGCTTATAGGGTGATAGTTCTTGGGGTCCATTGTGGCTCCACCTTTGTGGAGTGGAATAACCGTTGCTGTGTGCCACTCTGTGGGCACGTAGCCTGTGGAGAGGCTGAATTTAAACAGTGTATTTAGGTGAAGGGTTAGTTCATCTTTGAGCTCATGTAGGATGCAGCCTGGGACACCGTCCTGTCCCATCGATGCTGTGTTTTTGGCTTTGGAGAGGGCTGTTTTAACATGAGTGTCTGTGATTTCAGGGGAACTACATTCTTCTGGTATAGTTATGGTCCCTTTTGGGGGTGAGAGGGGGATGAAGTTTGCACTGAACCTGTCTGCCAGGATGTTGGCTATATTGGTAATTTCAGTGTATTGTGTGCCATTCTGCATTAACTCCTAGCAGATCTGAGAATTGCCACTTAGATTCTTGACATAGCTAAAGAATGCCTTGTGGTTATCTTTGGAGTCCATAGCAATTTTTCTTTTGAAGATAGCCTTGGGTGATTTTATAAGGGAACGTAGTTTCTTGCTGATACTGGTCAGGGATGTCTTCCCTTCTTGGAATTTTACTCTTTTCTGTACTAGTTTCCTCCTTCTATTGTATAGCTTGTTTATGGCAGGGGTCCACCAGACTGGTTTCCTTTTCTTGGAGGAGTGAGTCTTGGTTTTGTTTGGGATAGCATGATCCATGCATTCTTGTAGGTGCCCGTAGAGTGCATTAGGAAAGGATTTTGCAACTTTGTCAGCATTATCCTTTAGCATGGGGGCTTTGAAACTTCCCACCTTGGTCTTAAGTAAAGTGAAGTTTGCTTTTGAAAAGTTTTTCATGGTGATTTCTTTGACCAGGGGTGGTGGCAGAATGTGGATATCCAGAGTGATTAGTTTACGGTCGGATCTAACCAGCGAGGGGGTTGACCTCTGATGTGGAACAACAGTCACCCATGTTGGTGATGACCAGGTCCAATATGTTGTCACCTCTGGTGGGGGTGTTGACCCGTTGATCCAGGGCATTTGAGTTTATAAATTCTAAGAAATGTTGGGCAAGGGAGTTCGTACTTGAGTAGTTCTCCCAGTCAATGTTTGGGTAATTGAAATCTCCCAATATCAGGGTGCTTGGTAGGACCTTTATGTTTCCCAGTGTTTCCAGGAATGTTGACTGGGGGTCCTGGGACATGGTGGGTGATCTGAAGCAAGCTATAATTTGAATAGCAGTTTTGCCTCTTGTTAGTTGCACGTGGATGATCTCTGAAGTATCGTGCTGCTCCACTAACCTGGAGGTTAATAAGCAAGATCTATCCCTGATGAAACCAAACTGGGTTAGGCCAAAAGTTTGAAGGCCACGTGTGCTCTTCTTGATAAGGTCCATGATGATTCTTCCCATGGTGTTGCAGATAAGGCTGGTTAGGCTTAAGGGTCTATAAATTCCTGGGTTGGTTGATGGACCCCTCCCCCCTTTGTGCAAGGCAATTACTGTTGCTGTTCTCCATTCTGCTGTAACAAAGCCCGTGCTCAGGCTACTGCAAAAGAAAGTGCCAAGTAGTTCCACTAGGTCTTGTTTTAGATTGTCAAGGAAGCAACCTGGGATGTTGGGCAAGGGAGTTCGTACTTGAGTAGTTCTCCCAGTCAATGTTTGGGTAATTGAAATCTCCCAATATCAGGGTGTTTGGTAGGACCGTTATGTTTCCAGGAATGTGTACTGGAGGTCCTGGGACATGGTGGGTGATCTGAAGCAAGCTATAATTTGAATAGCAGTTTTGCCTGTTGTTAGTTGCACGTGGATGATCTCTGAAGTATCGTGCTGTTCCACTAACCTGGAGGTTAATAAGCAAGATCTATCCTTGATGAAACCAAACTGGGTTAGGCCAAAAGTTTGAAGGTCACATGTGCCCTTCTTGATAAGGTCCATGATGATTCTTCCCATGGTGTTGCAGATAAGGTTGGTTAGGCTTAAGGGTCTATAAATTCCTGGGTTGGTTGATGGACCCCTCCCCCCTTTGTGCAAGGCAATTACTGTTGCTGTTCTCCATTCTGCTGTAACAAAGCCCGTGCTCAGGCTACGGCAAAAGAAAGTGCCAAGTAGTTCCACTAGGTCTTGTTTTAGATTGTCAAGGAAGCAACCTGGGATGTTATCTGGTCCCCATAGAGACTGTGTTTTTGGCCTTGGAGAGCACTTGTATGACCTTTTCTTTGAAGATACTTAGTAGTGGTCTACTGTCAGGAATGCTTTGTGGTATGGCTGGTGGGGACATGGGGTGAAGTTATTGCCACATCTTTCAGCTAGCATGATAGCAATTTTCTCAGGTTCAGTGTGAGTGGTACCATCCACTATGAGTTCGGCACACAGCTGGGCATTCCATTTTAGGTTTTAGATGTGACTAAAAAATGGCTTATAGGTTCATAGGTAGGTACTAGGCTATTGGCCCAAGGGTCTAAGTAAGCCTAGCCAACAAGGTTCCCTGGCTTATGCCACCCAAGAGAGTTAATTTCCTGTGCCCCTGTCTATCAGTGCCACAGAAGTCATCCCCAGGGTGTATTTCCTATTTCCCATCCACTCATCAAGATTTTTCCTGAAGAGTGCTAATGAGGAACTTTGCTTGACATAGATGGGTAGCTTGTTTCAGAGTATAGGAAGTCTCTGGGACAAGAATCTATTCCTCCAGCATGTCCCGTTTATTGTGGTGAGAAGGTTTAGGTCCCTAGAGCATGTAGCTCAGAGGGATTGGGATTTCTTTAGGTGTAGCATATCCAACAGCTCTGGGTTTAACATAGCTTCATATGTTAGGCAGAGATCTCCTCAGAGTAGGCGATATGCTACAGAGTAAAGCTGGAGTTTTTTTAGACAGTCAGTGTAGAGCATCTGTTTGAGGCCAGTAATCCTCTTTGTGAGGTACGTCTGTGGCCTTTCCAGCTGCTGCAGATGTCTTGTGAGGTACATTCTAAAAGGGGCATTGTACTCTATAATGGGTCTAATGAGTGCCGAAGAGAGGGGAACAATTAACTCTTTTTTCCTGGATGTGAACCCTTTTAGGATGAGGTGTGCCACATAGGACTACTGTGGCAATGTGATTATCAAAGGAGAGAGTACTGTCTACCTGGGTGCCAAGGTCTCTTATCACACATTCAGCATTAAGTAGACTGCTGTTTATGTGGTAGTTCATGGGTACAGAGTTTTTACCAAAGGGGATGACAATGCACTTTTTGGCATTGAGCTTGAGCCCATGCCTCTGACACCAGCCATCTGTCTCAGTGAGGCCCTTTTCTAGGATGTCCACATCATTTGGGGACTCAACTATGGCTCCTAGCTTGCAGTCATCTGTGAACTTTGTTAGCCAGAGGCCTTCTGTGTTAGCCTGCACTTCAGAGAAGTAAATACCAAACAGGAGACGTCCCAGGACTGAACCCTGTGGTACTCCACTTGTCACTGGTTTGAAGTCAGATTTGGAGTCTGCAACATTTACAGTGTGGGGTCTGTCAGTAAGCCAGTTGGCAACCCATCTTGTGCCATAGAGATTTATACCTAGTTTAGTGAGTTTAGCTATAATTCCAGAATGGGGGATGGTGTCGAAAGCCTTGGCGAGGTAAAGATAGGCTGTGTGAACCACCTTACCCTCATCTACAGCTTTGGTGACTGCCTCAAAGAAGTAGATCGGGTTCAGAAGGCATGATCTGCCTTTCACAAACCTGAACTGGGTGGGGTTCAGAGTTTGGAGGCTGCCAATGTCTTTGTTTATGAGTTCCATGATGATATGTTCCATGGCCTTGTAGACCAGACTTGACAGGCTAATAGGGCAATAGTTCCCAGGATCAGCGGTGGCTTTGTGGAGTGGGATAACTGTTGCTGTGCACCATTCAGTGGACACAAAGTCTGATGTGAGACTATGACTGAATATAGTGCTTAGGTGGGGAGCCAGTTAGTTCTAAAGTTCTTGTAAAATGCAGCCTGCGCAGATTGGGATGTAGTCCAGTCCCATGAATGCTGTGTTTTTGGTTTTATAGAGTGCATCTTTTACCTGCATAGATATGATTTCAGAGTCTCTGCATTCTTCCTGTATAGATATGGGCCCTTTAGGGGGTGAGAGGGGGGTAAAGTTAGCACTGAACCTATCTGACAGGATGTTGGCAATATCAGTTGTTCTGTACTTTTTGTGTCGTTGTGCTGCAACTCAGAGTAGATCTGGATGTTGCCACTGAGATTCTTGATATAGCTATATAATGCTTTGTGGTTGCCCTTAGCATCAGTGGCAATTTTGGTTTCATTGCTAGCTGTGCAGGATCTTATAAGGGGTCTCACCTTCTTACTGAAGATGACCATGGAGCTCCTTCACTCATGGGATTTTACTCTCTTTTGCAACAGTTTCTTCCTTCTGTTGTAGAGTTTGTTTATGGCAGGGGACTACCAGATTGGCTTCCTTTTTTGGGGGATAGCATCTTGGTTCTGTTTGGGATAGCATGATCCATGCACTTGTGTAAGTAGTTATAGAGTGCATGTGTGTAGGATTCAGCAGTCGTAACTGTATTGTGCATCTGCATGGATGTCATGAAGTTCACCACTTCTGTCTTAAGAAGCATGAAGTTGGCTTTGGAGAAATTTTTTACCATGGTTTCCTTAATGGTGGGTGGGGGCGGGATGTGGATATCTAGGGTGATTAGCTTATGGTCGGATCTGACCAACGAGGAGTTGACTTCAGGTGTGGAACACCAGTCACTCATTTTGGTAATGACTAGGTCTAGGATATTGTTTCCCCTGGTGGGGGTGTGGATAAGTTGATCCAGAGCATTGGAATTTATGAATTCCAGAAAGCGTTGAGCAAAGGAGTTGGGACATGAGTAGTTTTCCCATTTAATGATGGAGTAGTTGAAATCGCCCATTATTAGGGTGTTTGGTTGAACCCTAATATTTTCCAGTATATCAAGATATGAGGAGTGGGAATCCTGGGGGCATGGTGGGGGATCTGTAGCAAGCTACAATTTGGATTGCAGTTTCGCCAAGAGTTAGTTGCACTTGGATAACTTCAGATGCATTATGCTGTGCAACTAGCCTGGAGGTGTGTATATCCTTCAAGAATATGGACACTCCTCCGCCTTTGATGTTCTGGTCCAGGTTAGATGGCCTAAAAGTGTGGTATGAGTTACAGCCCGGTAATGCAGGGGTGCTCTCTAGAGCCTTGAACCAGGTCCAGTCACTGCACAGATATGACGTTCTCCATTTTAAGGAGTGTCTTGAGTGAGTGCATTTTGAGATTTAGACTTCTAGCATTGAGTAATATTACCCTCAATTTTTGTTTGCCTGTTCCTGTTATGGAGGTGAATTTGTCATTTGAATCTTCTCTAAAAAAGGCACTATAGGGGTGGCAAGACTTTTAGCCAGTATTTGAAATCCCAGGGGAAACAGGTTCAGGCCATCTCTGGCAAAGAATCATGGTCTGTCGACCATGTCATCCCAGGCAGTCAGATACTGGATCCCCTTAGAATGACAGCAGAAGCTTAGCCAATTGCTGAAGTCCTTGTACTGCAGTGTCATTCTGGGTGATGGCAGGATTCTACTCTGGGCTAGGGTCATACCTGCCTGGGCTACAAGATCTGAGAGCTCTTCCATGTCTCATTTCATGTAGTCCAGGGAGAAATGTCTCTGATCATTCACACCAACATGGACAAGGACAGAGTCATATTTGTACTTGTTGTGGACTGACCTGAGTGCGGGGGTTATGTGGCGGATCCTGGCACCTGACAGGCAGCTGACAGTAACCTTCTCCTTGTTTAGCCTGGTGAGTGGCACATCAGTGTGCCTGACTATAGAGTCACCTATACCTAGTGTGTTGGGTACATTGTTTTGCCTTATGGGCTGTGGTTTATTGGCACACTGAGTCTGTGGGCTATGTGTCATTTGGGTTGTGTTGGGGCTGGAGGTTGTTTGCGTTTCTGCTTTGGAGGTCTCTGTTGCTTGAGCAGATTATTATTGAGAGCCTCTACGAATGTTTTTGTGTTTGTATGTGTGGATTCTGGTGGTGTAGGTTTAGTGGGACTATGTGATGAGTGTGGTGTGGTGCAAGTGTTTACCTTCACCACTTGACTGTCAAGTTCAGTCTTGGTTGGAGAGAGCTTTACAAAGCTTTACAAAGAGCTTTTCAAAAATACTGAATTAACTGCTGGTCTCCTCAGATTGAATAGACGTAAGAATATCTGCTTTATCTCCCTATATATCTCCCCAGGTGACAATATCTCTACCCTTGAAAATATTCTTCACTGGGCCTCAACTGAAATAAAATATGAAACTTACATTCTTGGCGACGTTAATATAGACTGGAATAAAATCAACTCACCTTCCCCTTCTCTATCCATTAACCTATACAACTTCACCCAAGTAATCCATTCAACAACTCATCCTAACAAAATCCATCCTCCTGGATCCATCCTGGACTGGATTCTAGTTTCTCATCCCAACAAAATAATTCTCTCAGGCACCATCCCCGATACTTTTAGTGACCATCTCCCTGCCTTCACTCACCGGTCAGCTAATTCCACCCAATTTCATCACCAGTACATTCAAACTCGAAATCTCAGCAACTTTAACCCTACAATTTTCTCAAACACCTTCAAACTAATCAACTGGCAAATCCTTAATACTCTCCCCTTAGACAATGCTGTAGAACATTTCAACTCTATTTTCCTAGACACTCTAAATTGCTTAGCCCCTCTAAGAAACAAACAAATCAAAACTAACACTGCTCCTTGGCTGACAAAAGAGACTAAACAAATCATGCATCACAGAGACAAAGCCTGGAAGCATTATCAAAAAAACAAACTGCCTTCTTCCTTCCTCCAATACACCCAACTTCGCAACCAAGTAAAAAAACTAATCACTTTAGACAAAAAAAATTACTATAGTAAACTGCAGTCTAACGAAAATAAGAACCCAAAACAATTTTGGAAATCAGTTAACTCCCTTCTACACCCAGGGTCCAAAAATAATCCCTGCCCAGACCCTAGTTTAACTGACAAGGAATTGAGTTCTCACTTCAACACCTTCTTCACAGAATCCCTAGCTAATCTAACCAAAACATTCCCAAACAATAATCCACCTAACATCCTCTCCTCAACACCCAATAACCTTAATAAATGTCTCTTGAATTTCCAGTTCAAACCAGTTTCAACCAGCTTCATAAAAAGGCTCTTATCTAATCTTAAACCATGCTCTAATGCCCTGACAACATACCCTCCTCCTTCCTCAAATGCAGCTGAAGGTATTGCTCTCCTATTAGTATCCTGATAAACAGATCCTTAAATGAGTCATACGTACCCAAACTCTGGCATTCAGCCTACATCCTACCTCTCCACAAAGGAGTCAAAAACACCTCTATCTCTAATTTCCGCCCCATAGCCCTACTCTCTCCAATATCTAAAGTTCTAGAAAAATGTGTCCACCACCAGCTTTTACCTTTCCTAACTCAAAATCACCTTCTTACTTCCACCCAACATGGCTTCCGCCCCGGCCATAGCACCATTACTGCCTTACTATCCTTCCTTGAAACAGTCAACCGAGCCCGAGACTCTGGACTCCTTGTATCCACAGTACTACTAGATCTATCCAAAGTCTTTGACACCATCTCCCATACACACCTACTCTTTCATCTCGCCAACCTTAATCTCTCCCCACATACTCTTTCCTGGTTCTCCAGCTACCTATCTGAAAGATCTCAAGCTGTCAGATGGATGAATTCTACCTCTTCCTTCTTGCCCACACCAACCGGTGTTCCCCAGGGGTCCATCCTCGGACCCATGCTCTTCAACATCTTTATAAATAATCTACACTCTGTCATACCTGACACCACAGTCATCCAATATGCTGACGACTCCACCTTAGTTTGTGCTGCCTCTACCTTTTCTGAACTCCAGACTAAAACACAAATAGCCTTTTCCACCACAGAGAACTGGATGCACCAAAACCACCTCTCCCTCAACTCTAATAAATCCAAAATTCTTATTTTTACCCCTTCCAGACATTCCTCATCCTTTGACAAAGATTCCTTCAAAGTCCTCAGCCAAACCAACACTGCTATAGAAGTAGTGCCTTCCGCTAAACTACTCGGCATTACCATAGATGAACACCTAAAATTCGATCTCCACATTCAACAAAACATAAAGAAAACCCACCAAAAGTTAGGTATGCTCTACAGAAACAACCAATTTCTTTCCAACTCCTCTAGGCACACCCTGGCAATTACATATCTTCTACCCTCTCTTCTTTATGGAGCCCTCTTTTAACCAATCTGTCTAATTCCAACATCTCAAAACTTGAAACTTGCTATAATAAGATCTCTAAATTAACCAAATCCAAAACCTCAACTCACCACTGCCTTACCCTTAGATCTCTAAATTGGCTTGAACTTCCCAACCACCTGGACTATCTCCAACTAACCACTGCTCACAAACTAATATTTTACCCAGACTCATGCCCTGCCTTAATAAACATCCTTCCACCATACACTCCAAACAGATCTTTGAGATCTGAACAC
Source organism: Protopterus annectens (assembly GCF_019279795.1). Taxonomy (NCBI): domain Eukaryota; kingdom Metazoa; phylum Chordata; order Ceratodontiformes; family Protopteridae; genus Protopterus; species Protopterus annectens. The sequence goes on along the minus strand of NC_056726.1, from coordinate 1,150,078,635 downwards.
CAAAACCTTATCTCCATCCACAAACCTAAACGTCCTGCCGGCCAACTTCTACTCTCCTTCTCTCTAGGTAAAAAATGGAACTCTCTCCCTCCTTCTCTTAGGACTATACCTAACTCTGAATCCTTCAAGACCCTACTTCTCAAATACCTGTCATCCAAATGGAAATGTTCCTGCTCTCACCAGATATAATTTCCAGGGATCTCTTTCCCTGAACTCTGCACTTCCTGGCCCTTTCTTACCTCCATGATTTTCCTGACATTTCTAACTTTCTCCTGACTCCAACTTTTTTTCAGTCTGAAAAAAAAAAAAAAAAAAAAAAAAAAAAGAATTTTTTGGCACATCTATGTATTTTTGTTATTTTACTCTGCACTGTATTGCTTCATCATGCTTGCTCTTCTTGCACATTTTATGTAAATGTATTTCCTGACTGCTTGAATCTTACTCTTGTATTATACCATTAACTTTATGTAACCATGTTTCATTGTATTGCTTGGAGCTTTTCTCCCCGGGCCTCCACTGAAAATGGGCACTTCTTGGCCCAGTGGACTTCCTCGGTAATCAAACTGAAATAAATAAATAAATAAATAAATTTACCTCCAGTTTGGCTAGATAAGTGCATTTCTCACAGGTTGTGGTGTTGGTTAGTCAGAGGAGAGAGTTGTCTGTGTACATGAGGCAATTTCTACATTGCCCCAAGATACCCAGATTCATCAGATAGACAGGAGAGAACACTGGGAGCTGACCCTTGGACATGCCTGAATAAAAAACTACTTTCCTCTAAACAAGTGAGGAAAGTGAGTATAAGAGCTGTTTTTCTCTAAGCAAGTGAGGAAAGTAAGTACAAAAACTGTTTTCCTCTAGGTAAAGAGGAAGGTTGAGTGCTGTAGTAATTTGTAGCTTATTTAGTGCTAACAACAAAGTCTGCGCACGTGCTAAGCATGAATAAGCAAATTCAAGTGCTAAAACTAAGAATTTGTACCTGGATCTTGTGGTAAATAGGCTACCTAGTGCTTACCACTCCAAATGATAAGCTAGAATGCTTCCCTCCAACACAGAAATGCTTGGGGGGGCTCAGAAGCTTACAAACAGTCCTGAATACAGCAAATCTGTATCTGGACTAGACTTGTTACAGGAAAGATGGGAAATAAGTGCAAATGCTGGCTTTTAAACCAGAAAGTGGAAAGAGATGGAAAAACTGCCCAAACGGCCAATAAACTACAATTTCTGGGCCAGAAACCACTCTTGTGGTAGGTAAGCTACCTAGTGCTTACCACTCCCACTGATAAGCTAGAAGGCTTCCCTCCAACACAGAAAGGCTTTGGTGGCTCAGAAGCTTACAAACAGTCCTGGATACAGCATATCTGTTTCTGAACTAGACTAGTTACAGGAAAGATGGGAAACAAGCACAAATGCATGCTTTTAAACCAGTAAGTTGAAAGAGATGGAAAAATTGCCAAACGGCCAATAAACTACAATTTCTGGGCCAACTCTTGTGGCAGATAGGCTACCTAGTGCTTACCACTCCCACTGATAAGCTAGAAGGCTTCCCTCTAACACAGGAAAGAAGGCTTTGGGGGCTCAGAAGCTTACAAACAGTCCTGATTACAGCAAATCTGTATATGGACTAGACTAGTTACAGAAAAGGCAGGAAACAAGCTTAGAATTTTTTTTTTTTGGTTTTTATGGTTGTCTTTAGCTAGGAGTGCCAATTTAGTCTCATAACTAGCCTTAGAGGACTTTACAAGATCTCTGGTTTGATTGCTCAAGGTATGGAGGGTAATCTTCCTCTGTTCCATCTTGTTCTTAGATATCAGTTTCTTTCCCTTGTTATATAACTTATTTATACTTACAGTCTGCCAGGGTTGCTTGATTTTCAGGAGGACCTGGTTTTAGTTCTGTCAGGTACAGGTGAGTCAATACATTTGTTTAAGTGGCTGTATAGGGCATCTGTGTACTCTTCTACATAGGAGTCATTGTTGGCTGTGTTAGCAGGGGCTGTGAAACTTGTTTTATCATCACATAGTAGGCTATAGCTTGCTTTGGAGAAAAGTTTAATTTTTTTGTTTGTTTTGCTCCTGTGGGGGTCTCATACCAGATTTTTACTTCAAATGAGACAGATTTATGGTCTGACCTTACCAGGGAGGGCAATACACAGGGAGTAGTGCAGTGACCCTTCATATTGGTGAACCCTAGGTCTAGGTCCTTTGAGCCCCTTGTGAGGGTGCAGACCAACTGTTCCAGGGCATTTGAATTAACAAAATCCAACCTCAGAGTGATCATGTTTGTACTCATATACATTGCCAACTTGATGGAAGAATAGTTGAAATCTCCCATAACCAAGGTGTTTGGCTGCATACTGAGTGACTCTAGCAAGTCCAGGTAGGCGGTGTGCTTCTCCTGGTTCATGGTGGGGGATCCATAGCTAGTGATGATGTAGTGGGGTATTTTGCCAATAGTTATTTGGACCTAAAGTAGCTTAAGGGAGTCATACTTTTTTACTAGTCTTGAGATGTATTTGGATTTAACAAAGACAGATAAACATCCACCTTTATTTTTTTAAGGTCTTTTTGAGATCTGAATGTGTGGAAGGCATCGTAGTCTTGTATGGCTGGGGTGCTCTCTGTATTCTTGAACCAAGTCTCAGTGACTGCACAGATATCAGCATATTCAAAGGTGAGAAGTTGTTCTAGGGAGTGCAGTTTACTGTTTATGCTTCTAGCATTAAACAACAAGATTTTGTCTCTAGTGGGTTTCTTTATATTGGAAGTTTTGTTGTTTTGACACTACCTATAAAAGGCGCAATGGTGGAGGGAAGCATCTTTGCCAACATCCAAAACCCTTAAGGAAATAGTTGAAGGCCATCTCTGGGAAAGCAGCATGGTCTCTCAACCATGTCTTCCCAGACTACCAGATACTGGATTCCCCTGGAGTGACACCAACTGCTAAGCCAATTATTAAATTCAATCATTTCTAGTCTGTATTGTGGCATTATCCTAGGTGAAGGTAGAATGTTGCTTAGGGCTAGGGACATACCTGCCTGGGACACATATTCTGAGAGTTCAGTCATGTGTCTCTTCATGTAGTCTGGAGAGGTATGTCTCAAGTAATAATGGTAATTGCTGTTCAGTAACTTGATGCATAATTTGATGGATACTGGCACCTGAATGGCAGCTGACCATGACGTTCTTCTTATCCAGCCTGGTGAGGAGGGCATCTGTGTGTTTCACTTTTGAGTCGCCCATGACTAGGTCATTAGGCTTTGATGTGTTTTGCCTTAAGGGCTTAATTGTTGAGACACTGATAAGTGTGTTGTTATGTGTAGTGGTAGATTGATGGATTCTGTTTGTGTACCAGTATGTCTAGGTTGTTTGTGCTTTGGAGGTCTCTGGTCTTTTGGCAGGCTCTTAGTGAAAACCTCAGATTATGTGGTTTTATGTGTCTTGATCGTATCTTGTGTGAGTGGGGAGGTGCATGTGCTGACAACCTGTTTGATGTCTTGTTTATTGTTACATGAGAGAACTGATTCTAGTTTCATGATATAGTTTCCTCTCTCACATACTGTATTTGTTTGCTTTAGGAGCAAGTGGTTGTCAACATACATGAGGCAATTGCTACATTGTCTCAGGATGCCCATATCAAGCAGGCTGGCTGGAGAAATGTTGGGAAACTGACTGTCCACAGTAGCAGGTAATTCTTAAGTACTAATTTGTGAGAGGGCAAATTAGATCAGCTATTGCTCCAGATTAACAAGGGGACTTATTCTACAAAAGATCAGGGATGAAAAGTGGGGTGACGCTGCTCAGTACTCAACTGAGCTGCCTGCAGTGCAGAAGTGTGCATCTGCATTGCCCACAGAGCAGAAGGGAACCTGGTTGGGTTTCACTGACTGGTGTCTAGGGAAAAAATAGTTTCTCGGCATCTGCATATACACAGGGCACCGCTAACCCCCATTGTGTGGTGTGCAGCCATGAGCAAACGTGAAGCTTATATATAGGTGAAATTAAATAGTTTTAATCTAGCTTGCCAATAGAAAATCACACAAAGATACTTTCTACAGCAATCCCCAGCTCAGACAAGGCTATACCCACACTCTTCTACCACAAGGTTGGAGGAGAACCTTTTGTAATGTAAGATGGCTGAGTTTGAGTTCAAAAGTATGAAAAACAGACTAGGTTCAGCAATTCTGGTTCTAGTCTATGCTAACTAAGCAATATTTCAGAGCAAAACAAGTGCGGGTAATAAGCAGACACAAACAGCAAAAGCAGTCAAAGAATTACAAACTAATGCAGTCAAACAGTAAAATGCAGATAAAACATGTAGTTCAAACTCAAAATAAGCTTAATTTCTTGTTCTTAGTTTTGGATGGCTTAGATTCAAGCAGAAACACTCTGAACCTCATGAAAAGGATGCCAAATGCAGAGCGACTCTGGTTAATTGAGCCAAAATTGCACAAATGCAAGGCTTATATACAAGCAAAATTAAATACTTTTAAACTAGTCTGTCAAAAGGAAATCATACAATGTTACTTTCTCCAGAAATCCCCAGCTCAGACAAGGCTATATCCATACTCTCCTGCCACATGGGTGTAAGGGAGCGCTTCCTAATGTAAGATGGTTGGATTTGATTTAACGTGTATGAAAAAAGGTGAGATTTGGCAAGTCTGGATCTAGTCTATGCCAACTAAGCAATATTTCAGTGCAAAACAAAAAATGGTAAAACAGTCAAAAAGAAACAACATAATGCAATGCAAAACAAATAAACAAAAGGTAAAACAGTCAAAAAGGCACAACATAATGCAGTGCAAAACAAATAAACAAACAGTAACAGCAGTCCAAAAGGCGCAAAATAATGCAACAAAACATTAAAGTACAGATGAAAAAGGCAGTTCAAACTCAATGCCAAAAAATTTGTCATCATCCCCTTTGGGAAAAATCCGGTTCCCATGAATTACCACATCGATGGTAGTCCACTGAACACTGAGGGTGTTATAAGAGATCTGGGAACACAAGTTGACAGCAACCTCTCTTTTGACCACCACATTGCCACTGTGGTCAGAAAGGGTTTTGCATCCAGGAAGAAAGAGGTCATTGTCTCCCTCTAGTCTTCCCTCATTAGGCCAATCATCGAGTACAATGCCCCATTTGGCATGTACCTCACAAGACACCTACAGAAACTAGAGAGGCCATAAAAGTACCTCACAAAGAGGATCCTAGGCCTTAAACACTTGTCCTACATGGACAGATTCAAATAACTATTCTCTGTCTCATATTGCCTACTTTGAGGCGATCTCTGCTTGACTTACAAAGCCATGTCTGACCCAGCTTTGTTAGAAATGCTACATCTAAAGAAATCCCAATCCATCTGCACCACATGCTCCAGATACCTAAACCTCATTACCACAATCAACAGAACATGCTGGAGGGACAGGTTCATAACCCAGAGACAGCCCATGCTATGGAATAAACTTCCCATACATGTCAAGCAGAGCACCTCACTGGCCCTCTTCAAGAGAAATCTTGAGTGGATGGGGAATAGAAAAGCTTAAACCAGAACAAAGACACTTAGATTAACAGGCAGAAATAAGCCTTCAACCAGCAATTCCCAGCTCAGAAGGGTGGAGGCTACCCTCTCCTCCCACAAGACTGTATACCACAAATCTTCTTAATGTAAAATAAGTGGCCTGAAGCCCAAGCACTTAAACCAGAACTAAGACACTCTTAGAATAACGGACACAATAAACCTTCAACCAGCAATTCCAGACTTTGGAGGATGCAAGCTACCTATCCTGCCATAAGAGTGTAGACTTCCTTATGTAAGATAATTAGTTTGAATCCCAAGTGCTTAAATCAAAGTAAGAGTCTTAGAATAATATTCACAATTTAATCAAGCTACTAACAAGTAATAGAAAACGCAGCAGAATAAATGAAACTGAACACTTTTAAGAACAAGAAGCAAAGTAAAGTAATAAGGTAAGCAGAAGCACAGATACAGTAAAAAACAGCTGAACAAAGTGCAATTTTTTTAAGTAAGTGAGAAGGGAGGAAACAGAAGATAATTCCAGTTTAAGAGAGTATGTGGTAGGCCTTCCCAGTTGATCTCTCCATACTCAGTAAAATGAGCTGATGAGATGGGACTGGGAGGAGTGTCCAAAATCAGATTAATATAATAGGGGTAGACAACCTGAAAGCCACCAAGTTTAAGAATACAACAAAAGTTGGGCATTTGGTGGAAAAATTCAAATGCAGACAGAGATTAGCAATAGTCAGGTAGAGAATAGCAAACAAGTCAAATAAGCACTCCAGCTAAATAAAGATGCCTCTAAAGGTTTCTGGTTAAAGAATAATGTGTTTTTTCAGCTTCTGCCACTAATTAGCTGGATGTTATTCATTATCTGCAAAGGAATTCTTTTCTAACTATTCTAACTGACCCTAGCCAAGACTTCTTAAAACCCCAACAGAACAAACAAACAAACAAACTTAAAACAAAACAAATGCAATATAAGAAAAAAGATAAAAAAATAGAAATTAACAAACCTTAAATGAAATACTTCAAGTCAAAATCAACTGCAGACAGAGATTGGAAAGAGTCAGCCAGGAAACAGCAACCAAGTCAAATAAGCACTCCAGCTAAATGCTCTGTACTATACTCTTCAAGCGCAACATAGATCAATGGATGGGTAATCGTAAATTTACTTCCAGGGTGGCACTCGTTTTAGTCATTGACAGAGGCAATAGGTATCAGATACGGGTCTATGTCAATTCTTTGAATGCTCACAATTTCAAACGTTACAATCACCAAACATTCAAAATTGCAAGTGTTTGAAGATTGACTTTCAATGGCACTGTACAGTGCAGATAGGGAGAATTTCCCTTTTCTGCACTGAAGTGCGGTCTCAGAGTTGGTATATATAAGTAGGGGGTGGGGGGTGCAGGGGTGCTTGCCCCCCTGCTCACACTGTTAAGATGTGTTTTTCTTTTTTTAATTTTTTTTTTAAATATTTGAACATCCAAATGTCGAACATTTGGTCTCGACCATGTAATGTTCAACATTTTGTATGTTCGAATATTTAACATAGACCCTCACATACTATACCATAGGCTCATACCTCTGTGAATATTCTACACATAACTATTGCAAATTTGAAAACTCTGGTTAAATATGGTTAGGCTTGTAAAGGCTCTAGGGCAATTGACCTAGTGACCTCCTACCAACCTTTGAACTTATGAACCTATAAATGATGTGGCAGTCTAGCACCAAACAAGATAATTTATCTGTCATCAGTTAAGGCAGAGAGGAACAAGTATATTTCATTATATGCAGGCAAGGAGTTATGCAACATGGTAGGAAAAGAATGACAGAAAATGTACTGATTAATACAGATGCATCAGTTTTGGTTATAGATAGACCTCTACCAGAGGTCACAAATGCAGTTAAAATGTTGTTAGGATTTAAAGGGTCAAAGGTTACAGCAGTGAACAGTTCTGGGTGTGACAACATTGTACTAGGTACGGACATGTCATCAGAGTTACATGTTGCTTTAGACTTCAGTAACAAGATTTTATGGAGAAATAAAAATGTTACAGAATTTAACATACTGCAAATAGATGATACTTGTAGAAATTGTATGCAATAGATTGTGCAAATGATGCACAGAAATTAAAAAAAAAAAAATTTACTACAGAAATATACAGATGCATGGGCTAAAGGCAAAATACATTCTGATTCCATTGCCACAGCTGAAGAGCAGGCAGACAACTTACCACATTTTCAGAAGCAGTATCGTATTCTCAAATAAGCAATGACAGACTGGAAAGAAATTTTCAATTTATTTTTATGGTTGCTAATGAAAAAAGTGACAGTTACAGGATAGAGGTCTATATTATGTAATCAAAAAGTGAATTAGTGGAACTGCATCTACATCGGAAATGCAGTTCAGCAAATTTGCTTTTGTGGGGGGCTGTGGCCCCAACACCCCCCACTAATTATATATATCAACTCCGAGATTGCACTACAGTGAGGAAAGGGCAAATTTTCCAGTCTTCACTGTACTGCAGTCTCACCATCAACAGTTTGCTGAACTGCATCTCCGATGTAGATGCAGTTCAGTGAACTCACTTTTTGATAATGGAGCTAGGACTATTGTGCAAAATCATGTTTACCTGAAAGGTAAACGGCCGAGCACACGTTCGTGAAAGTGCATTTCCACCAAAAAGAGAAGTAACAACAACAAAAAATAAATAAATAAATAAATAAATAAAATAGTCATCCCCCTGCACCCCCCTACTTTTATATTCTCACTCCAATATCACACTACAGTGGGGAAAAGGGAATATTCCTTTATCCTCACTCTACCATGATTTAAGCAATAGCCCCCATGACTCAGTTGCCATTTTTTTTTTTTTTTTTTTTTACTTCTCTTTTGCGAAAGTGCATTTTTGGTAGAAATGCACTTTTGCGAAAGTGTGCTCAGCCATTCACCCTTCAGGTAAACGTGATTTCAAGCAACGGTATGGATCCCTTGATAATATAATATAGACCGACAGGATAGTACTAGATTTAAAATTGGTATACATATTTACCATTCTGGAAACACATTTATTGATTGTTTTCATTCAGCAGACATTGTCAAGACCTTTGAAATATGGTAATAATGTGTTGCAGTGTATAAATAACATCTTGAAACAGATAGAAACAGAAGAAGAACATTTACAGATATTAAATTATGTTTTGCTAGTTTTACAGAATGTAGAAATTAAAGGCAATGTTACATTTTAAGAAGTGACAGTACAGTCAAAAGATTGGATCCCATGCAAGAGAAAAGTGTAGCATAAATATTATATGTCATTGAAGCCAAAGGCTGAAATCTCATTTCAGCAAAAGAATGCAATGTTACATTTTAAAAAGTGGCAGTACAGTCCAAAGTTTGGATCCCATGCAGGAAAATAGTATGCGTCTTGGAAGTCATGGGTTCAAATCTCATTACAGGAAGAGAATACAATGTAATTTTATTATATGAGGAAACTTCACATTCTTGTGAAGGACAGACAGGTAAAGCACCAGAATAAGATCTGTTCAATTCTAGTAGTAAATGTGCATAAATGGTTCAAGGCCAGTGGCCGGAAGCTGAATTAAAGACAGCACTGTATACCATTAAACAGTAGGATAAAGAGCAGTTAAATATTATTAGTGACAGTTTGTATACAGTAACAGTTTTTACCATTCATCTAAAGATCTGGGCTACAAAAGAAAATTGTAGATATTAATGATAAACCCTTGCATTCTGAAGTAATTAAAGATTTAAATGATGTCAGCTAAAATAATATATACGTGTAACACAGTGGGTGAAGAACTGCAAACAGAAGACATTCTTTTGAATTATATTCAGTTTGAGGGTTACATAGTTCGAAATTCTACAGTTAAAATTAATTTTATAAAGGAACAGAATTGCAAAAAATGCTGAAGAATTAGTGCAGTGTCAGATTATAATTTAGCTTCATTTGAGTTTGACATTGAGAAAAATGCCATGGAGGTTTCTGTTTGGTTCAATAATGAAGTTACAGCCTTTCTACTTCACTATAGTGCATGTTAACAAAAATGTATTTATTTGTAAGACAGGTTTATTCCATGCAGAAAAAATGTGCATTATCAGTTTGGTTACAGACTTACAAGAATTTATTTATTTGTAACATAGGTTTATTTCATGCAGAAAAATGTTTATAAAGTCAGGGTAATAAGCAATGTTATGAATTTATAATTGTTAAAGCTGCAAATAGTATTTTAAAGACATGCTACTGCCTTTTATGTGATTTGCAGATATTGCAACAGAAAGCATGCTGTTGATTTTGGAATTATGGATAATTTAATGCTTGTTTTCCAGGATGCATGTTTTTCAGTATAGTCAGGAAGAATCATTACATCTGCCACCTAGACTTGCACCAGAGATGAGTGGGGAAATTGGAAAGCCTATTGTATGAGTACTATCCAGAAAAGGACAGACTCTAGGGTGGCTCTTCCAATATTGCAGCAGTGACTTGGGACAACTTAGAGTAAGGCATATTTTGCATTGTCTCTTTTGCAAGTTCTGGGTTGAGCCATACATATTTTAAGATCAATAAAAAGGACATATTACCACCAAAGCCTAAAGTGAAATTATTGTTTTTTTCAATGATTCTTTAAATGTGTTCAATTATCTAAGGCAAGTGTTCTTTAGAGTTAAAATGTGTATACAACAGGTCTGCATTTATGCAGATTAAATTTAAATCAATTATGCAGAAGTGTATGTGATAAACTGAAAGACTGCCAGCCTAGCTAGATAGGATTTTCCAAATAATTAAATGTCATTGTAAATATTAATATGATCTACAGGCTTGTTTGACAAATGTAAGAAAACTGTGTTATGTGTTGAGCTTCAAACATGTAACTACAGTGCATCCTGCTGGAAGAAAGCTGATAAGTAAAGAATTTTACAACTATGTGATCTCAAGCTAGGAGACAGGATGTCTGCAGCTGGAAATTATTTATATTGTCCTAAGACAGAAATATTTACTAGGTTTGACATGTGAAGTGTATTTAGTGCTATGGCTTCATGTCAGCTTCAAGATCACAAAGACATGTTAAATTGTGAGTTCTGTTAGCCTGGGAACTTAAGTAGAGGTGACAAGAATGGTGTAATCTGAAATGACTCAATTTAGGACTATCTCAGAGAGAAAGAGATGGCATTTTATATTTTGTTCTGAAGCTGACAACTCACCAGGACTTGCTCTGCTCTGTAAGTAGGATCTTAGATCGTAGTATTTCTCTTAGAGATAGATAGAAATATAGCCAGATTAGTCTAGCTGTTTTCTATATTTATGTGAGACTATCCTACAATATTGTTTTAAAGTATTTCCTATGGTTTCTGAACTCTCTAAAGTCATTGTGTTGAGTTAATAAGCATTGTCTTGTGTTTTTATTATGTATTATTAAATATATTTAAACCTTTGAGCTCTGGCTGTTTTGTGTAGAGATAATTTAAGGTCTTACTTTAATTGCATTTATTTGGTGATACTGTATAAGCCAGTCCAATAGCCTTGGTGTTCATCACACATACTAAATGGATAATAATAACATTGCACAGTAGAATTTGACACCCTTTGGTAAGGGCCTTTAGAGTAGTTGATAAGAGTAGTTGGTGGCAGTGATTACTACCTTATAGCCTGGGCAGAAGGAGGCATAGCTAGTGAACTTGTGCAAGCCTTCCTCAAGAGTGTCTATGTGTTTAAATAAATCAAATCTCAAAGTGTGTCTGTGTCAGCTACTTGAGCAGGGACATGAATCACTGGTTGGACAGAGAGGGTACTGGAGGTTTTGACTTGACTGCTCTTCTGAGAGTCTGATTGGGGATCAGGAGGGAAAGGAAGAAACCAGCCACAGACTGACTGTGATCTTGGTGTGCTCTTATGGAAATTGTACTTTATTGTGTATATACTTGTTATCCTCCCAATGTGGATGTCCCTCACTGGTGCTAGTGTTGAGGATTGAGGCTCCTTGATTACTGGGCCAGTGCACGGGCATCACATATTAATTGTTTGGCAGTGGTAGAATATACACATCAAATATTAATTGTTTGATAGTGGTGAGTTAGCCACTTCATATATTAATTGGCTTGCAGTGGTGTGGGCATTGCATTCCTGTAGCTTGTGTACAGTGCTCACTGAAGGTGTTTTTGTACTCTAAATCAGCCATGCAGTGAACATTCAGAGTTCAAATCACAATTGTTTTATTTCTTTTGTTAGCTTAGTTAATCAGGGAGAGCAGGCAAGCATGTCAGCAAAGGAGTATGGCAAGCTGACAAGGAGCCATTTGTCTGAGATGTGCCAGGCTAAAGGACTGGTGCATGGGAACCTGACTAAGGCAGACATGATTGCAGCTTTGGTCACAGCTGCATCAGAAAACAGTAATCAGGAGGGTGATCAGACTGGCTGAGGAGATGTACAACACTCAGAGAATGGACAGTTCATCCTTTCTACAGAGGACTTAAAAATCTATCTGGGGCTAAAGAGATATGAGTTGGAGGCCAAGCATTTGGAAATAGAAACAGCAGAGAGACTGAGGCAACTAGAGACTGAGGAAAATGAGAAACTGTGATGTCTGCAGGCTGAGGAGAATGAGTAACTGCTATGCATGGAAGCTGAGGAAAAGGAGAGGCAGAGGCAACATGAAAAGGAGACGCTGACTCTTTGCCAGAATCATGGAGGTAATGGGAAAGGGAGTAACCAGACCTCAGAAGCACAAAAGGTCAGTAAATTTATTCTGCAGTTTACAGAGGGGGATAATTGTCATTCACATGTTTGAGAGGGTATGTAAACAGTATGATGTTGACCAAAGGCTCTGGGTATGGTTCCTGACTTCCTTACTCCATGGTAAAGCTGTAACTGTGTTGTCCAGGCTATCTGATCATGATTTTTTAAACTATAATGATGTAAAGAACTGTTTGCTAGAATTTTTTTAAGTGAACACCTGAAGCTTATAGGAAAAGATTTTGTGAGCACAGACGCAATGCATATGAAACTGTGTGTGAATATGTTGCTGAACTGAGCAGTTATTTTCATAGGTGGGTGAGTGGATGTCAGGTCACCACTTCTGAAGGGCTGGCAGACCTTTTGTGGGGGGAAACAAGTCCTTAGCACTTTGCCTGAGGACATGATGATCTTGTTAGCAGATAGACAATGTGATACTTCTGATGAGTTGAGGAAGAAGGGAGACCTATACCTAGCAAGAAGGGCAGCTCTGCACAGGAAAGGGACAACCAGTGCTGCTCATGGGTCTAAGGGAACCCATGGTGGGCAGTTCAGACAGCCCCAACAGAATCTGCCAGTAGCAGGGGAAGCCAGTAGTCCACATACACATCCAGGACCTAGGGTTAAATGTTTTGAATGCAACCAGTGGGGCCATGTAGCTTACAGAAGCAAGGTGGGGAAAAAGGTGGGAGAGCCAGTAAGTGACAAAGACAAAATGCCAATAGTAGGTTGTCTTGAGACAACAGGGGTACCAAACTAGCATCCTGCAGATGTCCTAATAGGGAAGAAATTTGATAAGGCAGTACAATGTGTTAATGCAGTTGCAAGCAGTCAGGCTTGGAGACAAGCATGAGGGTCTGGTAGGCTGGGGGAGATCCAGTCAGACCACATACTTGCAGCCAGGACTGGTGAGGTGGTTACTTCAGTGAGGGAGCTACCCTGTAGCAGTGAGAATCAAGGTGACTCCCAGCTGCTTCAGAGTATTGATGTTCCCTTGGACAGAGTGACTGCAAAGGCAGAGGTGAATAATAGTACCCAGGCTGACAGTGAAGCACCACTGTTAGAGGATGCCAGACTTCCTGTGGAAGATGAGCTGGGAAGGGTTAGAAAGAGAGAGTTGAGACAGGTTCAGCTCTCAGACCCTACATTAGAAGGCCTGAGGCAGGTAGCTAGTGAGGCACCTAATTCCAAGGGAAGTGCGAATCAGTATACTGAGACAAAAGGTTACTATATAGAGAGTTGACCCCTGAGGGAGGGCTAGAGGGTGAGAGAATACAGCAGTTGGTAGAGCTCAGAGCCTGCCATCTGGCACTTCTAACTATAGCCATGATATTCCCTTTGCAGGTCATATGGGCATAAAATCTACAAAAAGACATATTATGCAGAACTTTTATTGGCCTGGGATTTCCAGAGATATAACGGTACTGCAGGACCTGCGAGCAGTGCCAAAAGGTAGGCAAGGCAGGAGACAAGAAAAAAGCTCCTTTGATGCCTTTGTCTGTGACTGAGGAGCCATTTCAGAGGGTAACTATGGATATTGTGGGGCCTCTGAGTACCCCAAGTTTCACAGGAAAAAGTACACCCTAGTGGTAGTAGGTAGATTATGCTACAAGATACCCTGAGGCAGTGGCTTTGTCCTCCATTGAGGCAGAAAAGTTGGCAAATACTTGGTTAGAGATTTTCAGCAGGGTAGGTTTCCCAAAAGAAATACTGACTGACAGAGGTGCCAATTTCATGTCAGACCTGCTGGCTTGTCTGTGGAAGTACTGTTGGGTGAAGCACCTAAAGACCACTCCCTACCATCCCCAGACTAATGATCTTGTTGAGAGGTTAAACTCTACACTCAAGTCAATGCTATGGGCATTTGCAGACCAGTTCAAGAGGGAGTGGGACAAATATTTGCCTCGTCTGTTGTTTGCTTACAGAGAGGTGCCCCAGGAATCCACAGATTTTTCAACCTTTAAGTTGCTGTATGGCCATAGGGTAAGGGGGCCTCTAGATTTAATTTGAGATGAGTGGGATGGTGAGTGTTAATCTCACATGGAGTCTGTTGTGCCATATGTCCTAAACCTCAGGACAAGGCTCAGGGAACTCATGGGCTTGGCCCAGGAGAACTTGTCAGAAGCCCAACAGCAGAAAAAGGTCTGGTATGACAGGAATGCTGGAGCTAGAGTGTGTGCTGTAGGGCAGCAGGTAATGGTTCTCATTCCTATCAAACACAACGGGCTGCAGGCAGCCTGGGGGGGACCCTACAAGGTGGTAAGCAAGGTCAGTAATGTTAACTACATGGTGGAACTGCTAGGCAGGAGGCAATAGCACAAATTGTACCATGTTAACATGATGAAACTTTACCATGTTAGGAAGGCCCTTGTGCTGAGTATTTGCAGTGGATTGCAGGAGGAGTCTGAGGGAGATCTGGTGGCTTGATCTCTTCAGTGAAGGTTGGACTGGCACCTCAGTGGAAGGGGTAGCAGTGTCCCAGCAGCTAACTCCTACCCAGCTACAAGAAATCTGAGCAGTGTTACAGGAGTTTAGGGACATGTTCACTGAGAAACCATGGTGCACCCACCTGGTGCAGCACCAGGTGGATACAGGACCCCAAAAGGCCTATTAGGCAGGCCCCTTACAGGGTGCCCGAGAGAGTCAAACAGACACTGAGGGAGGTGCTACAGGAAATGCTGCAACTAGAGGTAATTCAGGAATTCAACAGTCCCTGGGCCTCCCCAGTGGTGCTGCTACCAAAGAAGGATGACAGCACAAGGTTCTGTGTGGAGTACAGGAAATTAAATAATCACACAGAGTCAGATGCTTACCCAATGCCTAGGACAGATGAAGCCCTAGAGCAGGTGGGTGGGGCTACGTATATTACCACCATTGATCTTGCGAAGGGTTACTGGCAGATAACCTTGACTCCCAGTGCTAGAGAGAGGTCAGCCTGTGTGACTCCTGTTGGCTTGTATGAGTTCAGAAAGATGCCCTTTGGGATGAAAAATGCCCCAGTGACTTTCCAGAGGGTAGTAGATCATATCCTAGCAGGTGATTTTGCCCTTGCTTACTTAGATGATGTTGCCATCTACAGCCATTCCTGACAAGAGCACTTTCAGCATGTCAGGGAGGTGCTACGCAGACTACAGAGGGCAGGGTTGATCATTAAGCCCAGTAAATGTCAAGTGGGCATGGCAGAGGTCACCTACCTAGGACATAGAGTGGGGAGTGATAAGATCAGGCCAGAACCTGCCAAAGTTGAAGCCATTCAGGCATGGCCTGCACCTGTTACCAAAAAGCAGGTGAGGGCATTCTTAGGGACAGCAGGGTACTACAGTAAGCTTGACCCAGTTATAGTGCCATAGCTGCCCCCCTCACAGACCTGATGAGGAAAAACAGACCAAATAAGCTAGTGTAGACCACAACATGTGATCAGGCATTCCAGAAGCTTAAAGAAGCTTTGGAAGGACCCCTGTGTTTGGAAGTCCAGATTTCAGCAAATAATTTGTTGTGCAGGTGGATGCCTCAAACCATGGGATAGGAGCTGTACTTAGCCAGATTTCTCCAGAGGGAGAAGAGCACCCAGTGGTTTATCTCAGTCATAGGCTCCAATTCACTGCAGTTACAAATCACAATCCCCTAACATAGTTACATCAAGCCAGCCAGCAAAATACCAAGTTGCTAAGATGGAGCCTAGGGTTGCAAGCATATGATATGTCCATGCAGTACCACAGTGGGGTTAGCAATGCCATTGCAGATGGGGTCTCAAGACAGGAAATAGGGCAAGGTATACCCAGATAGACTCAACCCTCTCAAGCAATGTTTTGCAAGGGACACTTGAAAAACTAGCTTGAGTTCTCGGGGAAAAGGTGTGATAAGCTGAGAGGCTGCCAGCCTAGCTAGATATAACTTTCTAAATAATTCTATGTCATTGTAAATATTAATGTGATCCACAGGCTTGTTTGACAAATGTAAGAAAACTGTGTTATGTGTTGAGCTTCAAAAATGTAACCATAGAGCACCCTGCTGGAAGAAAGCTGATAAGTAAAGAATGTTATGACTGTGTGATCTCAAGCTAGGATACAGGATGTCTGCAGCTGGAAATTCTTTCTATTGTCCTAAGACAGAGATAATTACTAGGTTTCACATGTAAAGTGTTTTTTTATTGCTGTGGCTTCCTGGCAGCTGCAAGATCACAAGGAAATGTTAAATGTGAGCTCTGTGAGCCTGGGAACTTAAGTAGACGTGACAAGAATGAAGTGATCTGAAATGACTCAGCAGTAATGTATCATCAATTTAAGACTATCTCAGAGAGCAAGAGATGACATTTTGTATTTTGGTCTGAAGCTGACCGCTTACAAGCACTTGCTCTGCTCTGTAAGTAGGATCTTAGATCTTAGTATTTCTCTTAGAGATAAATAGGAATATAGCCAGATTAGTCCAGCTGTTTTTTATATTTATGTAAGACTATCCTACAATGTTGTTTTAAAGTATTTCCTGTGATTTCTGAACTCTCTATTGTCATTGTGTTGAGTTAATAAGTATTGTCTTGTGTTTTTATTATTTATTATTAAATATATTTAAACCTTTGAACTCTGGCTGTTTTGTGAAGAGATAATTTAAGCTCTTACTTTACTTGCATGTATTTGGTGATACTGTATAAGCCAGTTCAATAGCCTTGCTGTTCGTCACACTTACTAATTGGATAGTAGTAACATTGCACTGTAGAATTTGACACCCTTTGCTAAGGGCCTTTAGAATAGCTGATAAGAGTAGTTGATGGCATTGATTACTACCTTATAGCCTGGGCAGAAGGAGGCATACCTAGTGAACCTGTGCCAGCCTTCCTCAGGAGTGTCTGTGTGTTTGTATATAAATCAAATCTCAAAGTGTGTGTGTGTGTGTGTGTGTGTGTGTGTGTGTGTGTGTGTGTGTGTGTGTGTGTGTGTGTGTGTGTGTGTGTGTGTGTGTGTGTCAGCTACTTGGGCAGAGACACAAGGGTACTGGAGGTTTTTGGCTTGACTACTCGACAGAGATTTGAACCCTATAGCTGTGCCAGTGGGGAGTCTTATTGGGGATCTGGAGAGAAAGGAAGAAACCAGCCCCAGACTGACAGACTGTGATCTCTGGGTGCTATTTTGGGAAATTGCACTTTGCTGTGTGTGTACTTGTTATCCTCACAATGTGGATATGACTCACTGGTGCTAGTGGTGAGAATTGAGGCTCCTTGATTACTGGGCCAGTATGTTATGTTTTCAGGTACATAAATAAAGGTACCAGATTACAGATTATATGTGTTCAGATGATGCTGGCAGGAAAGGGAATCCTTTAGAGTTAGTTTAGTTTCCAGAATATAACATTTATACACAGCTATTTAGTATAAATATGTATCACTTTAGTGCAATTTTTTTTATTACTAGGCTAACTGCCCTTGTGGTCCATTTTAAGCTTAGCCAATTACACCATGTGAGAGTAAAACCCCAAAAGTTGTGTCTGCAAGGTAAGCACCTTAACCATTATGTATTTGTATTCAAGTATTTCCAATGTTCAGTATAATATATTTCAGTCAGATTTCAGAATATAACATTCATACTCAGTTATACATTTCTACCAACATTATAGACCGCTTATGACATGCATAAATAGTGTGCATATATAATTAGAACAGACTTTAGAAAAATATAACACGCATCATATTATTCAGTCCTTAGTGTTAAGGGCAAGGTGACAGAATTATTTGCAGCAGGCTTATTAAGATAAGCTATCTAAAGAATAAGCAGTAATAGTAATTTAATATAATCAAATGACATGTCAGGCTTAATTTGTTAATTTGTTACAGAATACAGTATGCATTACATAATTATTACTGTGCATTAGACAGAATTTTAAAAAGACACTGACAGGGTATGCAAAGGTATAGATCAAATGCAGACAGGAAAGGGTTTAGTATCTCAGCACATAACAATTAAAAGATAATTATACAGAATTACTTGTTAACTCTTTAACAAATCAAGCTGAAGATTTACAGAAACAAGTTAATACAGTATATGGTAATTATGCTTCAAGAAACATACAGTTTTTTTTAAAGAGCGAGAAGGTTATCACAAAATTAGTATGGATCTTGTTTCATAAAATATTTAGTACCAGTTAAAGAGGTGACCAGTTATAATGAAATCATAAAGTTAAGAGACTTCAAAAGATTTTCAGATAATTAATGGGCTATGAATGCTCAATTAACACCTACTGGTCAAAATTAAAATTGCAATGTTTTACCAGATAAAACAAAATTATTTTGTAGCTGTTATATTGTTCATTATAGTACACTTTGCAGACTATTTTGATAGCTTTATAAAGTAAACACAAAAGCAAATCCCATTTCAATGATTTCAGAGACAATCATGCCAGAATAAATCCTACAGCAATACAGTTAGTAGAATAGAATTTGCATAGACCTGAATACCCCCAAGATGAGAACACCCTTCAAGAAAGTCTAATACAGGCAAACACTTGGTGCCAAAGCGATGGCTTAAAATTCAATACTAAGAAATTAATTATAGCACCTTTTGGGAAGCCTACCACCCCTGGTAACTGCTTCATCAATAAAACATTCTTAAAAGTTTATTCACTAATCAGGGATCTGGTAACCTATGCAGATAGTAACTTAGACTTCAACCAACATGTGTTCAAGATAGTAAGAAAAACGTTCTGTGTTGCTCAACTTATAAATAAGGGTAGGGCATCTAGGTCCACTGTACTCAGCTGTCATCAGACCCATCATAGAGTATAATGCTCCATTCTGTATGTACCTGACCATACACATGCAGGAACTGAAATTTCCACAAAGGTTCATTACAAAAATAATATGTTGAGTAAACACAATGTCCCATGCTGATAGCCTCAAATACCTTTCTCTTTACTCAGTATCATACAGACTTCAGGGAGGTGATCTTTGCCTGTCATACAGGACATCCCTGGACCCAATTTTGATTATCTTTTTGTACATCTGCATAACAAACAGCATCAGAACTACTAGATTACAAAACCTGAATTTTGCTTGTGACATTAATAGGACATGTTGGAGAGAGATATGTTTCTTAGAGAATTACCATTTTCAGGAACAGGCTCCTCATCCATGCAAAGCAGAGTTATTCCCAATGCCTATTTAACAGCAACTTGGACCAATGAATAGGTAATTGGAAATTTACCCCTGGTCTGGCTCTTGTGTATCTGATGGACAAAGGCATTCAGTAAATCACTACCTATATAAATGAAATCTGTGGGTCATATTTGGGTTGCACAGCTAGGCTTATGAGGACCCTAGTGGTTATTAGCCTAGTATACACCTACAAACCTATGAACCTAAATGTAAGGTCAGGCCTTTGTCTTAATTTTGCATTTCATTATTTTAACTAACTACAGAAATAGATACCTGTTCAGGTATTTCAGGAGGAATTATAAGGTCAGGTTTTCTTTAAATCTAGTTTGTTAGACATAAATGCAGTAGTCTCTTTGCAAAAGTATAGAAATGTAGCCATATTAAAGCAGGTCTCTGTATTTTACATTTTATACACAGTTTCATTGAATGCAGTTGTATAGAAAAGGATGTTTCAGCAAAAGTCACAAATGAAATAACCTTCAGTCAAGAATACTGCTATGAATAAAATGTGTTAACAGGATGTGTGGTACATTGAGAACAGGAACATCTTGTTTACATGTTACAAGGCTTGTGAACCAAGGTTAAAAAGGTATGTAGAATGTATAGGAAATTGACAGGGTTTTGTTATTATTAGGGGAGATACTTCAGACACATAAGTCATTAAGTCAGTTCATACTGATAGACAGTCATGGTAGTGCAGTCCACAGAAGTTCAATACAGACACTTGAGACTGAATGCAGAAGGAATAATTCTGAAGACAGAATTTGCAGACAGTATGAGTGCAGAAGCTACAGACATTACAATTCAGTCTGTTTCAGTTTATCAGCACTGCTACTGGAGACAGTAAGATTTGATTTAGATATTGTTGACATCTGACTGTACTGTATAGTGCTACTACATAATAAACAACCATCATTAGATCTTGTGTGCAGACTTTTGTTCTGAATGGTACGAGAAGATATGACACCTAAAAGAGAGATTGGCACTTGTTCAGCACAATGCTGGGTAATTAAAAGATAAAGACATTCATTCCAGCTTCTTTCCAGTTTTAATACAGCATCTTAAAGTTTCATACACTCCTTTCAGTTCATACAAAGATGTATGTTCATTGCCTCTCAGCATGCATTTAGTTAACACATGGAAATCAGATAACATTCTTTTCACTCACAGCATAATCTAGAGCAGACAAACTAGAAAAATATGAAATATACTCTGCTTAAATCTGTCAAATATATTCAGCGCTATTGATCATAAGGTCATCTTGCAATGGCTTATCACTTTAGTGTTGGCCACTATTCATAGTACTAGTTCTCTAGCTACTTAAATCTGAGGCCGTTCATTGTCATATGGGAAGATTTTGTTTCATGAGCCTGTTTGGAAGCAGAACAGGGGTTGGTACTCGATCAGCTATTGTTCATTATCTTTAGAAATGCCATAATTTGCTGCTGTTCACTAGTCAAAATAATATAATATACAAATGATTCAACACTCTATATTCCCCTGGGGACATCAAGAATACAATCACACAGCTTCCAGTCTGCTTTTCAAGTGCTGAATACAGTATAGTATATGGAAATCTAGCCTTCAGATGAATATATCTAAATCTAAAAGGGTGATGACCTCCTCCAGTAATTACATCAATCTGACCAATAATTCACAGTTCAAAATTCACTTTGGAGTCAAGACTTGATCAAAACTATATCTTCATCTAAACATATCAGTCACCACCTTGACCATGAGAGTAAGCTACTCATAGGTTTAGAGGTTCACAAGTGCTTACTAGGCTAACAAATACAAGGGCCTTATTTTTAAGTATGTCCATGCATCACAAATCTCTTACAAGTTCTGGTACCCTTGGTAAGCATAAGCAGGTGCTTGAGAGGCGACACTTTTACAAGAAAGAACATAAAAGATGAATTATTTACAGGCTGCCTTTGTCCATTAGAGACATAGGTGCCAAACCAGGGATGCATTTCCTCTTCCCCATCCAGTTGGGTTAGAGAGGAACTCTGCTTCACATGGATGGGGAGCCTGTTCTCTCTGGGATACATACCTGTTTCTCCAGCAGGTTCTGTTTATATCAGAGGCAAGGTTTAAGTCTTTAAATGGGTAATTTGGTTGCTGTTTGTTTTGTGGATATGCAGGAGGTCCATCAGAGTGGGGTATGACAATGCCTTGCATGTCAGGCATAGATCTCCTCTTAATAGCCTGTAGGAGACAAAATATAGTGCTATGGCCATGAGATAGACTACAGAGGACATATTACTTAAGCCCTGTATTCTTTTAGTGAGAAACCTCTTTGGACTTTCCAGTTGTTGGATATGCCTGGTTAGTACATACCAAAGGGGTAATTGCACTCAATTTTAGTTCTGATTAATGCTGAATACAGTGGAACAATGACCTGCTTGGAACTAGATACCATACTTTTGTTTATAAATTGCAGAACATTGAATGATTTTCTCACTAGTATAGACATGTGATGGTCAAAGGCAAGATTAATGTCTATGTGTGTCCCCAAGTCCCTGACTGCTGGGTCAACTCTATATTGTCAATATAATAGTTAACAGGGATGGATGACTTCCTGAAGGATACTATTATGCATTTCTTGGCGTTAGTTTTAGTCCATACTCTCACACCCTTTATTTGTCTGTGTCAACCCTTCCTGGAGAACCTTTGTGTTGGTGGGCAATTCAATGACAGCTCCTAGTTTGCATTCATTTGCAAATTTAGCCAGCTGGAGTGGCCTTGAGTTCAGAGAAGTAAATTCCAAAAAAGAAGCAGACATAGGACTGATCTTTGACGGACTCCACTTGAGACTGACCTCCTTGCATAGGGGGAGTCTCCAGCTCTAACATCCTGGGTTCTGCCAGTGAGCCAGCTGGCTATCCACTGGGTAATATAAGGGTTTATACCCATCCTCTCCAGTTAGTAAACAATACCTGAAGTGGGGTATTGTGTCAAATTCCTTGGCCAGGACAAGGTAGAGAGTGTAAACAATTTTGCCCTCATCCATTGTTTTGGTGGCCTTCTGAAAGAAGTCCACCAGGTTGAGTAGGCATGCCCTGCCCTTGATGACACCAAATTTAGTTGAGTCCAGTGTCTGAAGGTCTCTTATGTCAATATTGATAATTTCCATGATAATTCTTTCCATGGCTTTACATATGAGACTAGTGAGACTTATAGATCTATAGATTCCATGGTCTGTAGATGGCCCACATTTGTGCAGAAGGATGGCTGTTGCTTGTCTTCATTCATGAGGCACAAAGCATGTTTGGAGAATGGAATTAAATAGCAGTTCCAGACAGCCTGATATGTCATGTTTCATGCTGTTTAGAAGGCATTCTGGAAAATTATCTGGGCCCATTGATGCAGTGTTCTTGGCCTTAGAGAGAGCATTAAGGACTTTTTCCCTAGTGGTACAAGGGGGAGTTATATTTGATGGCATTTCCTGAAGTAAGGTTGAGGGGGAGAGAGTGGTAAAGTTGAAGATGAATTTGTCACCCAGAAGGTTTGCTATATCTTCTGGCTCAGTATAGGTGGCTCCATTTACAATGAGCTCTGCACACAAATGTGAATTGCCTTTGAGGTTGCAGACATAGCTAAAGAATGCCTTGTGGTTGTCCTTGGTCTGGGAGGCCAAATATACCTCACATTTAGCTTTGGTAGATTTTATTTTTTTCCTCCGAGTTATTTATGTGATGAGAGTGTTTTTATCATGCTGAGTGATGCACCTCCTAATGTTTGCCATGATTTTCTATCTTCTGTTATACAGCCTATTGATCTTGTGATTTCAACAGGGTTGCTTGTTTTTTGAGTTAGCTTTGTATTTCTTCCTGATCGGTACAACTGCCTCAGACAGAGAATAGTTGGAGTCGTTTTAGTCTAGATATATAGAACAAATGTTTAAGGCCTAGGATCCTCTTTGTGAGGTACTTTTGCGGCCTCTCCAGTTGTTGCAGGTGTTTAGTGAGGTACATGCCAAATGGGTATGAGCTATAACAGGGAAATATGTGTGTCACTAGGCTGAGATAAACATCATCTATAAAACCTAGTTGTATGATTTAAATCCTCACTACTGAAACAATCATTTATGGACAGTAGGAAACCTTTCCTTTCAGCGCAGTTTGGTTGTTTTAAGTACCCTGAATGTATCCTATATAGTGAAGATTCTCTGTTGTAATCCTAACCTCACCCTGACATCAGAAAAGCATGTTCTGCCTCATTGCACTAAAAAGCATATGCAACTTGTAATAAGAAAGTGATCTCTGCTGCCATGAATATGCATGTACAGGCATCTTAAGATGTTGTATAGTATTCTATGTTTTTACTCTTGAATGTAAATCAGATGAGTATATTATCTGATTACTGTCCATCTGGATTCTGTTTATTTCAAGGATACAGATTGGCTAATGGTTTAAGTACATTGCATTTTCAGACTTGCTTGGGCCACCCAGGAAATAAATTATTCTAAGGGGCTGAATTCTGTATATTGTGGGTTATCCTCTTTTTCATAGTGACATTTGTAATATGAGCATAGATTCATATTGCAAAATTTTACACAAGAGCAATTATCCCAATCTGTAAACAACTGATTATTGTTAATTTTATCAAACAAACTCAAAACAGTGGAGGAAGATTTTGTATGAGGATGATTACAACAGAGAATCTTCACTATACAGGATACATTCACGGTACTTAAAATGACCAAACTACACTGAACAGAAAGGTTTCCTACTGTCCATAAAGTCCTGTTTATTCTCAGGTGCTGAGTTATCTGTTAGAGACACAAATGACTATATTCTATTGATCAGTTTTGCAGAGTTCTTGAATTCAGAACTGAAATTGTTATTACTGAAATAAGCCAATTAACACTGACTCCAGATGTTCACATAACATTGTTCCCAAAAGTCCACATTTTTGCAGAAAGAAAAAAAATATTATAATACCCTTTAATTTAAACAGAAGTGCATTGCTGAAAATTATATGGTTAGTAACCAACAGAGATGTGTAGGTGTGACACTTCTGTTAATTGTGCAATTAAAATTATGCTTTAGATTTTTTTTTCTGGAAAAAAAAATTTTTGAACAGATTGGAGAGGCAAATAATAACAAACTGAAAGAAGTATTCAATGGCTAGTTTTTAAAAAGTAATAATTTAGCCTGGGCTATAAATCTGCAGAGTGCCACATCTCTGAGCTGTAGTGTACTTATTGAACAGCAATGGGAACACGGCAGATTATTTTTCTCCTATTACTACTTCTCATGGAAGCTTTTGACAGGTGCCAACCTCAGTGCAAAATGTCAGACTCCCCAATGCTTGGTTATGTTATGCCAGGGGACATCACTGTTGGCGGCATATTACCACTTAGGTTAGTAGTACCAAACACTGGCTTGACTTTCAGAGAGAAGCCCCCAAGAAAGCTGTGTCTTCAGTAAGTATTTATCTATTTGTTTTATTCAGTCAGCTTCAACAACATTGCAGCTTTATTGCAAGAAAATATTTTTATGCAATAATTTTGAGCTGTTTCTATAAGCATGTAATTTGGTGTTGGCTAGAAGAACCTTCTTACTTAAAGTATTACTATGAATGTTGTCAATGAAAGTTGACACAACTTATTCTAGGCAGTTTTGCTTTTGAATTTACATTTGCATTATTGTTTTATTCATGAAATACTGCATCAAGTAAAAAACATAAAATTATATGAAACAGATACATTCATATAAGGTATGATTCCAAATTTAAAATAAGGTTTAATCATTTGCTATCCTCTTTCATTTTGCTCCTTGCCATTATTGTATGTGAAGGGAGTGGTTCGATTCTCAGCTGGGGTGCCTTCTGTGCGGAGTCTGCATGTCCTCTCATTTGCTATACTCTTTCATTTTGCTCCTTGCCATTATTGTACGTGAAGGGAGTGGTTTGATTCTCGGCTGGGGTGCCTTGTGTGCGGAGTCCGCGTGTCCTCCCTGTGGCTGCGTGGGTTTCCTCTGGGTGCTCCGGTTTCCTCCCACATCCAAAATTCATGCTGTAGGTGGATTGGACACTCTCAATTGGCCCTGTTTGTGAGTGTGTGCATGTGTGTGCTTTCTATGGTTTGTTGGGTGCCAGACTGGCAAATCGGCACTGTACAATTCCACTGATAATCATTCTGAGGACCGTTGTTCTGCTGTGGTGACCCCAAACCAGGATATGCTGAAAGGAGATGATAACTGTACTTGAAGGGAGTATCTTCATGATCCAGCCAAGTTATATGAAAGGATGATTCCTTTATGACTCATTTCAGTTGATGCCTTAAAGCTACACATTACTTAGGCTATTTCTATATTTTAAAAACTTGTGTTCTATGGATAATAAGCTGGAGAGAAAATGCTGATTACAGAGATTTGTTTTCACTCTTCTTCACTTTATTTCTAATATACACAACCTTACAAACCACAGAAATTTAATGTCAAATATTAGCTGACAAATGCATAAGAAAAGTACAGAAATTCCACCCTTAGAGATATAGAGCACTACATAAACCAGTTCTAATGGAAGACTGAACATAAGTAGCACAGTAAACTAAAACTGACACACTGCATGTTTGAAACTGGCTTTAGTAAACATGAAAATAACCTACTAACAGATTTCAGAAAACAGTTTATATGTACGTGCTTTGTAGCAGCAAGCAATAATTTATTATTTTGTATCAGTAGTTGAGTGATTTATTAAAATACACAAGTAATTTAATATGTTTTAAAACCTTGGGTTTGACCTCTTTGTCTATCAAATAATATAGAAATGACTCATCTAGACCCCCAACACATTTATTTGTAACATATATTGTGGGCATATCTCTCAACTGTCCAGATTTTTGTAGAATGTCCAGATTTTTACTCATATTTTTGATCTGTTCATAAAACTGTGTTTTTGGGCAAATCATTGAGGAATGGAGTTAGAAAATAATGACAGACATTAACATCTGAGTTTCAAATATCATATTCTTCAAAAAATTCTTGCAAAGAAAAACCTGTTATTCTACCAACGTTCTAAGATTGTAAAAGCAGTATGTAAAAAATAGTACCTGTATTTGGCCATTTTTCCTCCTACTGCACACGCACACACATACACACACACACACACACACACACACACACACACACACACACACACACACACACACACACACACACACACACACACACACACACACACACACACACACACACACACACACACTATTGAATGTATAAAATCTATCAGACAGTATTGGTCAGGGCGCTGATCTTATTGAGGAAGTAAATGTCTAGTTATAATGTTACTTTGGTTCAAGATAGAGGAAGTCACTGCAAGCTTCTTTTTTTCTTTGTATAGATTTCTAGTAGCAGGTTACGCTTTTTTTTCTTGTGGATTCATAATTTTTACCTGGCGTATTAACATGGATTACTTTTGCAGTTATCTATCTCATAGCCTCACTGCCCAGGGTTCATTTCTGACCTTTGGCTACAGTCATTGTGTTGAGTCTGAATACTATACCAGCGCTTACATAGGTTTCATTTTACTAGACTATTTTTTAAGCTAGGGAGACGGCAAATCCTGGTTTAAAATTTTCATCACTGACAGGCACTTTATAGTTAAGATAGGATCTTCCTAATCAGAATCTGCACCTGTTATCAAAGTGTAGCCAAGGATCCAATTTTTGCCCCCCCCCCCTTATTTATTAACACACTTCCTTGTGATTTCCCTCATTTTCCATTTATCCTCTACACAGATGGCATGGTCATTTATTGATCAAGTCATTCTGACACCAAAATTTAATACCAGTTCCAGTCAGATTTACATGAATTACATCAATGGTCCATAAACCAGAAACTCCCTTTAACTATGCGTTTTGAAGTTGCTCAGAAAATTCACCAAGAATTTAATTCTGTAACTATTATATAACCATACCAGAGAAACAGCCTCCACC
Source organism: Protopterus annectens (assembly GCF_019279795.1). Lineage (NCBI taxonomy): Eukaryota > Metazoa > Chordata > Ceratodontiformes > Protopteridae > Protopterus > Protopterus annectens. The sequence continues at coordinate 1,150,051,271 of NC_056726.1, read as the reverse complement.
ATTAAATACCTAGTATTATTGCTTGATTAATCTCTAAACTTTCATTTCCACATAGAAAGGCTGAGTTCAGAGATAAATGCCCTCTTCTTCTAGGTCAAACACATTTCTTCTTTTCTATTCCAGAGTATCAGATTAGACAAAAGCACAAGTTCGAGCAGCATCTGTTAAACCAGTACAAAATCATCCTTCAATAAGCAGCACTGTATGACCTTAGAAAAGGTCAAATGGCTGTCCAAAAAGCAAAGGTATAACCTGTTGCTAGGATCCCAGCCGTACAACTTCATGAAAAAAAACTGCTTGCACAGCTAGTTGACCTACTCACAAGCCACGTTGTCTGTCATTACTTGCAGAAGCAAAGTCCACAGCACTGCACATGCATTCTTCTCCCAGACACCAACTCTTCAATAAGCTATCCGCATCAACCTACTGGAAATTAACACAACTCCAAATTCAGAATGCATCTGAAAAAGTACCTTTTTATTCAAGCCAAATGCTCCTGCTTCAGGACAGGATATAGCACTAACAGATTTCCCTGTCTCCTTTCCACTTCTATTCTCCTCTCAATAAATTACTGAGGGTTAACCCACCTTAGAAATTAATTTAAATATTTTACATTTCACTCTGCATATGCAGTTTTCTACGTAAGTAGTCTGAACTACTCTGTTATTGCTTACATACATGTCTTTTTTGTTTGCAAAATGTTTTGCATTTCACCCAGGCTGACCTGAAATTGGTCAATATTGATCACTGCACTACCAAAGTAAATAAACAAATTTAAATCAACAATTACATAAATGCATACATACATGCTTGCATACATACAAACATACATGCATACATATGTGCATGCGTGTCTTCTGTTTTATCCATATCTAAAAACATGTTGGCTGAATGGGTATGATTAACTCTGAATGTGTGCAACATTTATTCTTGTTACTGAATGGGTCATAGAGAAAATGATCTACAAAGTACCAGACCACTTGCAGATAAATAAACAGCTCAGGTGTTGATTTTGCAATAGCCATCATGTGGTAATTTCCAACAAAAGAAACCTCCCTGATAGACCTTGACCATCTACTCACCTTGTGCTCCCTGTTAGGCACTCATTTCCATTGTTCTTCCTCAAAAATAAGGTGTAAAAAACAGATGTTAGTCTCCTATGCTGCGGTAGCTTTGTCGCCTCACAGTAAGACGTTGTCCTGTTCGATTCTCAGCTACAACGTCTTCTGTGTAGAGACATGCCTGAATGGGCGTACCTTCATTGAAGGTTGTGCATCAGTGCTGGCAACTTGGCATGTAAAAAATATACTGCCAATCATTAGCGGACCGGAGTTCCGCTGTGGCAACCCCTAACCGGGAAAAGCCGAAAGACACAACAAAGTCTCCTATTTTTATATGACTGAGAAAGAATTTCTCTTTTCCTTATACCTAGCAGTTTAGCTCTATAGAAGACTGGGTTCTTGCTTACTGCCAGAGGTGGACTGGACATGAGGTGCCCTAGGTACCTGCCTAAGGCCTGGTGCCCTGTGCTAGCTGGGGACACCATCAGTGCAGCCATATTCTTACAGAGCTTATCAATGGCCTCCATGGTTCCTTAAGAATGTACATTTCCCCTAACGACTCTTGTAATTCATGGTTTCCACACTCGTGTGTGACAGGGAAAGCTTCCTGCTGCCATTTCCTGCCTAATAGTATACTTGGAAGTGGGGGCACTTTTTTTCTGAATTTAAGTCATGACAGCAGCAGATACGTTATTTTTTTAATCTCAGTTGTTCGTGCTTAACAAAGATAATATTCATCTTCAACAAGTCAGCAGCCTGTACAGCATTCAATACAAAAAGTCTACAGTCAGATGTAACTGTCATTTGCACTTAATTGTTAAAGCAAGTAAAGCAAATCATCCAGGAATTTGTGTTTTTCCCTGACAGAGCATTATGCTAACATGATTTAATAATGTTTAGAAGCTATTCACATATACATTCAAAACAAGTGGCCCAAGAAGTTATGGGTAGATGTGTGTGTGTGTGTGTGTGTGTGTGTGTGTGTGTGTGTGTGTGTGTGTGTGTGTGTGTGGCTATTCACATATACATTCAAAACAAGTGGCCCAAGAAGTTATGGGTAGATGTGTGTGTGTGTGTGTGTGTGTGTGTGCGTGTGTGTGCGTGTGTGTGTGTGTGTGTGTGTGTATGTGTGTGTGTGTGTGTGTGTGTGTGTGGCTATTCACATATACATTCAAAACAAGTGGCCCAAGAAGTTATGGGTAGATGTGTGTGTGTGTGTGTGTGCGTGTGTGCGTGTGTGCGTGTGCGTGTGTGTGTGCGTGTGTGCGTGTGTGTGTGTGTGTGTGTGTGTGTGTGTGTGCATGTGTATATGTATGCACGTGTGTTTCATGAAAAGGAGATATTAATAACAGTATTTCAGCCTTTTCACATATTCATCTTTTCACTGATATTATAATAAACAGGACAGCTGCATGTTGGAATGTTGTTATATACCATGGTGGGAGACAGAAAAATATATGCTCAATATGCACTCTACTGGAGACATTGCTAGTTGCACATAATGATGAAAGAATGTAATATTCCCATAGGTACATTAATATTTCCAAAATGAAATGAATTATAAAGTACTGTTTGACAAAACGTGAAACACATGACATTTTGAAAAACTGTAACATATATTTGCTCTGTACATCGCCCATCTTAAGACACAGACAGTGTTTTGTTATTAAAACAGTGAACTCCATCAGAAAAAACAATCAATGACCCACCCCTTCCTTTTATACTGTTTCATTATAACATAACAGGAAATAATGTAACAAATCCGTAATAAAAAATAATAAATAATGAGTAATAATAACGAACATAAAAATAATAATAAAATTATCCAAATAAATTTTAAATGAATAATTCATCTGTACTTATATTAGTTCATCTAGACATAAAAAATACTTTATAACTCTGGAAAAACGAAGTCAGCTTAAACCCAGCAGCAAATTATGAGACTCCACAAGTTGTTTTTAGCGCTTTCATTCACTTTAATCTTCTGTGAACTTCCTCAGAAACAACTTCACCATCCATACACCTGTTTAAGTACTATTCAATCACAATTAATTTACATACATAATTGATGGCAATGAATAAAATTTAAAGACATACCATAAAAAATTACTGAAAACTATATATAGTACATATGAACTCTTAAAACATCCTAAATAAATACTTCTCAAGTGTATGTTTAACACTAATATAACTATATCATTTGAATATGTGATATCACAATAAAAATTATGAATTCATTTCCAGGAAACATCTCATATTTATAGATGTTCTTCATACCACATTGCTGCAGTCCTAACACTTGGGTAGTCCGCTGTCCCAGTCGGCCCGAATACCAAAGTATATGGCTGACGTCGGTCAAGGCGCATTAGTCTGACGTCAGGACGTCAAGGTACAAATGCGCATGACCGACGTCATATCCTCAGCCTTTTTTGCCGCATGGTCCGATGCAGAAGCAGTTTTGCAAGTGCAGGTTGGCGTTCTGAGATTTTCCGAAGTCGGAGTTTCAGACCGAATCCAAGTTGGCTAAGTACCCCGTTGGGGATTATTTTGGTTTTTTCTTGCCTCAGTATTTTACCGGATGTCAGAAAAAGTGAATAACTGTATTTCTTGTGGGAAACAGATACCTCATAGGGATTACCATACCTTGTGTATACCTTGCTTAGGGCCTGAGCACGACGTTGTTGGCTGTCGCTCTTGTGCTAGATTTAACAAGCGCACTATAAAGAGAAGATTAGATTGTGCCAGGTTAGTTTTTGGGAAGCGGTGTAATTATAAAATGCCGTCGGATGCTCCGACGCCGCTTCCAAAAAGCGCAAGGACAAAACAGCAAAGCCTAGGCTGGAAGAACCGTCCGTCCCGGACGTCGGTTCTTTAGAGGGCTCGGTGGAGCCAGGGTTCAGCCAGAAATTTCTTTGGAATCCCAGGAGAGACTTTATTACTGCAAGATGTGACCTCTCAGGAGGTAGGCCAGGCGGAAGGGGCTTCTCAGGTAGCTGTTCTTCCCTCCCTTCCTAAGGTGGTTAGGCCCTCCCTGCTGTTTCCAAGGCTTCTCCCAGGGCAGGCCAGGTTTTGTTTCAGGAGTTACCCCTAGTTCTTCAGGGTCTGTACCTAAGAAGCATATGCTTAAGATGGCAGAAGATTTGATTACAATGATTAGAGGTTCTATGCCCCTCCTGATAAGAGGCCTAGGGTGGAACCTGAGCTTGGGAGTTTTGAGCAGTGTTCGGATGCTTCTGAGTCTTCGGCTGAAGACTTGCAGGAGTATTCCCTTACTCTGATTCTGATGTAGATGATTCTACTCCTTCTGCTTCTCCTCCTGAGGATTTTTCATTTTCAGAGACTCTTCATTCCATGAGGGAGCATTTTAAATGGGAAGGTCAGGATTTCTCTGATTCCAGGAAAAGGCTTAGGGAATTTTTGTTTCTACCCCAGCATAGGCCTTTAGCTATACCTCCTGTTCTAGATGTGGTAGAGGATGTTTTGCAGAGGCTTCTCTGAACCCTGACTCTTTGCCTCCTGCTCCAGTTAAACCGGATAGATATTATAGGGTGCCTGAAGCTCATAAGTATCTTTTAAGAGTCCTAGGGCAGACCCAGAAACTGTTTCACAGGGGCCTAAAGGTGTTAAGGCTTCTGTTGTTAAAAATCCTGTTCCTCCAGATAAAGAGGCTAGGGCTTTGGATAGATGGGGAAAGAAAGTGTATACTTCTTCCACTTTGGCCATGAGAGCTTTGAACTGCCAGTTTCACATGTTAAAATACCAAAATTATCTCCTTTCACAATTAAAGTCTAAGGTAGATGCTTTGGCAGAAGGTATTGAGTGTAAAGAGTTGCAGGATTTAGTTCATGTTTCTGAACAGGTGGGTAAGCATTCTTTGCAATGTGGTTTTGATGCTGTGCAGGCCTCTTCGAGGGTGGCTGCCACTGGTTCGGTTCTTCGCAGGCACGCCTGGTTGAGGGATCAGAATTTAGCTGAGCATGTAAAAACAAGGATTTTAGATGCTCCCTTACAATCTGATGTGTTGTTTGGTTCGCCTGTGGAAGCAGTTCTAAAGAAAATGGAAGACAAGGCTAAGTCTATGCAGACTGTTAAAGATTTTTGCAGGTTCAGCCTCCAAGTTTAGTAGAAATTGGCCTACCAAGGGGTGGACATATCCTGCTTATGATTCCCAGTCTAGGGGTAGGTCTAGACGTGGTAGAGGCAGAGCTCAAGGTTCTTTTAGGCCTAGAACAGGGAGTTCACCTGCTCAGTCTTCTGGTGAGGGCAGGGGTCAGTCCTTTCGTAAACAGACACAATGACCTGCCTTTTCAGCTGCCAGAATCTTCTCGGCTGGCAGCACCTTTGGGAGGAAGGTTGGCACTTTTCAAAGAAAACTGGAGTTTAATTACCCAAGACAGATGGGTATTGGATATCATTCACCACGGTTACAGGTTTTATTTCCATACCTTGCCTCCTTTCAAAGGCATCCCAGACATTCCTCCTCAACAAAGGAAAGAGGCTCACAAGCAAATTTCTCTGTTGCTCCAAATAGGGGCCATTCAGCCGGTTCCTGTGCCAGAAAGGGGCTTAGGATTTTATTCTTGCCTGTTCCTAGTACCAAAAAAGGGGAACACGTGGAGACCAATTTTGGATCTGTCTATCCTCAACACTTATCTGGACATTCCCAAGTTCAAAATGTTGACGTTACAACAGCTTTTACCTCTGCTGGGCAAAGATCACTGGATGGTAACTTTAGATCTCAAGGAAGCTTACCTTCATGTTCCTATCAGACTAATTTGCAGGAAGTATCTGCGTTTTCGAGCTGGGAATTCTCATTATCAGTTCTCTGCATTGCCCTTTGGCTTATCTACTGCGCCCAGAGTATTCACGAAGGTTCTGGCTCCAGTGATAGCTTTCTTCAGGCTAAAAGGAATACAAATCTATCCTTATTTGGACGATTGCCTGATTCTGGCTCAAGGAAGGACGTGCTTCTTCAGCATTTGGAATATGTGATAGCAGTGCTAAGATGCCTAGGGTATTCTGTGAACGAAATAAAGTCCAGTCTAGTACCCTCTCAAGACATGTGCTTTCTGGGTGTGAGACTGAATACAGCAACCCAGATGGCCTTTTAACCCCGGACAAACAAAAGAATCTTTCTTTACTTCCATCAACTATCTCATCAGTCCGGGCTGACTGCAAGGACAGTCCTTCAAGCCTTAGGGTTCATGGCATCTTGTATTCTGGTACTTCCCAATGCCAAACTGCATATGAGGAAGCTACAATGGTATCTCAAAATGTATGGACACAGCACTGCCAGGATTTGGACACTGTCATTCAAATAATACCTTGCATTCAAAAGGAATTTTTGTGGTGGGCTCAGGAATGTCACCTAAACAAGGGACTCTCTGTGACCCGGCCAGAGGCGAGTCAGATTCTAACGACAGATGCCTCAGACACAGCTTGGGGAGCTCATCTGAATGGAAAGTGGATACAAGACAAATGGCCTGCCAGACTGCAGCATCTACATATCAACATGAAGGAGATGTTAGCAGTCCAGTTTGCATTACTGGCTTTCAAGGATTTACTTCTTCCAGGGCAGGTGTTGATTCTAACAGACAACACAACTGTCATGTGGTACATCAACAAACAAGGGGGAACACATTCTTATCCTCTATGCAGGCAAGCAATGATTTTGTGGGAGACTGCGTTAAGCTTGCAGCTGAATCTTCAAGCAAGGTTTCTGCCAGGAGCACAGAACTCCTTAGCAGATGTGTTAAGCAGGCAAATCATGGATCCCCACGAGTGGAAACTGGATCTTCATGTATTTCAGACATTGACAGTGTCATGGACAACTCCAGACATAGATCTGTTCGCTTCTCCACTAAACCACCAGCTGCCAAAGTTTTGCACGAAAAGGTTTCATCACACAGCCTGGAAAGTGGATGCTCTTTCTTTCAGTTGGAAAAATATTCATGTGTATGCCTTTCCACCTCTGCCTCTCCTCCCAAAGGTACTTCTAAAGGTCAGACAAGACAAGCCAAGGATGATTTTAATAGCTCCAGATTGGCCTCGGCAGCACTGGTACCCATTGCTGAGGAGTCTGGTAAGGAAGCCTCCATGGCCCTTACCTTTGATTCCACACCTATTGTCTCAGAAGGACGGGCATCTGCTCAATGTCAAGCTTCACTCTCTTCATCTAACAGCTTGGCATATTCTGTTTTGAACCATAGCAGGTCTCAGCTTCCTCAACAAGTTTTGAATGTGATTATGGAAGCCAGAAGACCTAGTACAAGGAAAGTGTACGCAGGAAAATGGAAGAGATTTTTATTTTGGTGTGCAGCAAAGGATTTGGATGTTTTGGAGCCAAATTTGAGTGTGGCTCTTCAATATCTTACTGAGTTATTGGACAGAGGTTTGTCTTTCTCTTCCATTAAGATTCATGCTGCAGCAATTTCAGCTCACTATGATTGTGACCCACCATTGTTTTCTCATCCTTTGTTCAAGCAATTTCTTAGAGGGGCAAAGAATATAAGACCCCACGTAGAGCTCCTACTCCTGCTTGGGACCTCAATTTTGTGTTGGAGAAACTCACTCTACAACCTTTTGAGCCTGCAGCTACTGCTGAATTGAAATATTTGTCATGGAAGACTGCTTTCTTGTTAGCCATTAATTCTGCAAGAAGGGTGTCTGAATTGCAGGCCCTTATGGCGGTTGTGACTTTCCCGGTTTTTCAGAAGGATAGGGTATCTTTACGTACTAATCCTTCCTTTATGCCTAAAGTGGTTTCTAGTGTGGCTTTAAACCAAACTATTCATTTGCCTACTTTTTATGCAAATCCCCAAAATAAAGGGGAAAAGATTTTGCACACTTTAGATGTACACAGGCAGTTGCGTTATTATTTAAGCAGGACTAAGGATTTTAGGCAGTCTCAGCAGTTGTTTGTTTCTTTTGCTTTGAGTTCTCAGGGCAAGCCTGTGTCAAAACAAACTATTTCTAAGTGGATTGGGTTTTGCATTGCATTTTGTTATTCCCATCATGGCAAGGAGATTCCAGTTGGGATTAGGCCTCATTCCACTAGGGCTACTGCCACTTCAACAGCATTTCTAAGGGGGGTGGCAACTAAGGATATTTTGGAGGCAGCTACTTGGAGTTCAGTGCATACTTTCTCTAAGCATTACCACCTTCCTCTCTACTCTAAATCTAGGGCTGGTTTTGCCACGGCTATTTTGCAGGGCATGTTGTCAGCTCCTGCTTCCTTATGATTTGCCAGCCTCCCTTACCTCTGCTTTGGGATTCTACCCAAGTGTTAGGACTGCAGCAATGTGGTATGAAGAACATAGTACAGTTTTGTACCTACCATAAATGTAGATGTTCGAAGATCCACATTGCTGCAGTCCAATTTACCCTCCCTCCTTCCCCTCTGTGTTTAGGGGTGGCTGTGTGGGTGTGGTTATACTCTTGTAAATTTGTATATATTGTATATATATTTGGTGCAGGAGTGTGTGGTGTTTTTTGGTTTTAGCCTTATCTTTTTAGGGTCTTCTGACATCTGGGGCAAGAAAAGACTGAGGATATGACGTCGGTCATGCGCATTTGTACCTTGACGTCCTGACGTCAGACTAATGCGCCTTGACCGACGTCAGCCATATACTTTGGTATTCGGGCCGACTGGGACAGCGGACTACCCAAGTGTTAGGACTGCAGCAATGTGGATCTTCGAACATCTACATTTATGGTAGGTACAAAACTGTACTTTTCATTGAGACCTGGAAATTTGTCAGCTCCTAAAAATATTTGCCAAAAGGACTCTTTACATTCTAATAAAAGTTTGAAATTACCACCAAATGTTACACTATTTACACTATCTAGAACAGCAAATGTAAACTTTTTAAATTCATTACAAATGATAGAATGCCTTGCTAATGCATTATTTGTGTCTTTTTTCTTTATAGCCAAAATGTGTTCACTAATTCTGACTTTCAAGGCTCTTGTGGTCATTCCCACATAATAACTTGGACATGTTTGGCACTGAGCAAAATAAACAACCATAGTACTGTGACATGTAAAATACTGTTTTGACCAATGTGTTGTCGTAAATGCTTAAAGTGTACAAAAGATGAATTAGTGATGTATCTACACTGTTTACAACAGTGGCAAGAAAAGGTGCCTTTAGTTTGTATGACACCCGTTCTATTTGTAGTACATCTGTTTTCCTTTTTCTCAAGTATACTTTTTAGATTAACTACTTTTTTGAAAGTGAACATTGGTTTAATGCCTAAAATGTTCACTAAATCTTGGTTACCCAAGATAAGCTTCCAGTTATTTACAATAATATCTTTAATAAGCCACATCTCATTAGAAATGGGTAGCAAAAAGGAACCACTAAATTCCCTATTGTTCTTAGTTGTTACTTCTGTGACCAGTGACCCTACTGTTAAAATAGGCCTTGCTGTGGTCTCACAAAGAAATGTTACTTCTCTTTCTATTGTTTTTAACCATGCCAACTTATAACCTCTATTGACAAAAATCCTTAGATTATTTGTTTCACTCAGAAAAATCTCATTGTCAGATGTCAACCTGCTTAGACGAATGTATTGACCCTTTATAACCCCTTTCTTCATGTGGTAAGGGTGTATACTGTTTTTGTGTAAATACTGATTTGCAAATGTAGGTTTTCTATATATGGAACTTGCAAATTTTTTAAGTACATTGTCATAACTTAAATGTAAATCCAAAAAATTGATGTTAGTTCCAAATTCACCAACAGTGAATGTTAAACAATTTGTAGTGTTGTTCAAATAATGAACAAAGTCATGAAATTCCTGTAAGGTACCATTCCATAGAAAAAACAGATCATCTATGTATCTGGTGTAAAAGATGATCTTGTCTTTATAAATAGAATTTGCCACGAAAGTGTTTTCCCATTGTGCCATAGTCAGATTTGCATAGGCCGGAGCTACCGTTGCCCCCATTGCCACACCCGAAACTTGCCTATAAAATTTATCATTGAATTTGAAAAAGTTGTTTTGTAATACACATTCCATAAGACTACAAATGGTGTTAACCTTAATATTACTTAAATTTGTGTTAGCAACCAAATATTGTCTTAAATGTTCAATTCCAAATTCATGATCAATACAAGTGTATAAAGATTGTACATCCAAGGAAGCAAGAAAGAATTCAGATGTCAGAGGTTGTAATTCTCTAAGCTGTTCCAATAGATGCCACGAGTCTTTTAAATAATATTTAGAATGTTGTACTATTGGATTCAAAGTGTAATCTAACCAAATGGAGATATTTTCTGTCTTACATTTGGGGGCTGAGATAATTGGCCTAAAAGGGGGATCAAACAGGTTTTTTTTGTAGTTTTGGGATACCAAACATGTTTCCCATTTTAGGAAATTCAACTAATAGGAAACTATATGTTGCATAGTCTATTTCATCTTGACTAAACATATCAAATAAAGTAGTATCTAATCTTAAAAAACTTTTTTGTATCATCTTAGTATCTACTTCTTGATAGACATGTTTGTCCATTAACAAAGCTTCCATTGAGTTTATATATTGTGAATTTTCCATAATTACTATTTTGCCCCCTTGTCAGCCTTCATAATTCTTATGTCCGTGTTGTCTTTTAAGTTTTTCAGAGCCGTTAACTCTGGCTCACTTAAATTCTCAGGAAAGCTAGTGGCATTTATGTTTCTCATAGCTTCCTCACATATGTTTTGAAAAACTTGAAGTGTGCCCACTAGTGGTGGATTAAAGGTACTAGCTTTCCTGGGACCTTCTTGTGTAGAGATTGTTGTAATGTCTTTCATAATGTATTTAAGATTTAATTTCCTAAGTGTTAATCTGAAATCTATTATGGTTTTGTCTTATTAAAATGATTGGAAGGAATAAAAGACAAACCTTTCTGTAAGAGACTAGTAGTCTCTTCAGAAATTTCCATATTTGACAAGTTGTGTATCTGTATTTCATATGAATTTAAGGGAACTGCCCCTACCATCTCTTTCTGTTTCTCAGCCTTCCCTTGGGTTTGTTCTGAACCACTTTGTTCCAAGTTGGCCCACATTTGTTCCCCTGTTTGTCGACTAAAAGGACCTCCATTGGATCCATTGTCACCACAGTTATTGTCCGTATTTGTGGTATTATTAGAAACTGTGTGACTATCATTGTTAGATGCACTAGCAACCTGACCATTCCTGTCACAGTTATTACAATTATCTAAGATAGGGGCTTCGATATTATTTGCCCCACCATTATTGCTCAACCTACTATTAGAGCCAGACACATTTCTTTTGTCATTTGAATCCACAATATGCTTGTTATTACAATTAGTATTATGCATATATTCTGTGTCAACATGTGATACCAAAACATAAGCTTTTTTGTTAGCATATGCTGTAATGTCTCTTTTTAATTTCTTTTGCTTTCTTGAAATGATGGTCGCTCTTTGCCGGTCTGCTCTAGCAGTAATGCTGGAGTACAAACTCGTAAAAGTAGAAAAACAAGCAAAGTTCTTAATTTTAGAGTCTAAATCAGTCATTTGTTGTTTTAAGACTTGTAGCTGCTTTGTATAATGGTTAATCAAAGCCGTCATCAATTTTAGTCCAAAGTCGTTAAATAAACCAGTCAGTTCTTCATACAAACTGTCCCCAAATGCTACACAGTTTGGAAATTTACTGTAGCGAAGACCTTGTGGGACACACTTGTGCTTGACACACTCAGCAAGATAACAGATTTCCAAATCTAGGTTTACATGTTTAAAAGTTAGTCTTTCAAGCTCATAGATACTTTGTTTACAGCTTTTTTGATTCTGAAAATCAGAATCCACTGTGTTACTTACTTCGTCAGCAATTTCAATGTCCTGGATATTTTCAAAAGGGTTTTCTGCATCTTTTGTGATATATTCCACCACACTACTCGGACCCACGAAAGGAACGTCTTGCGACTTGCTGGCACTTCCGTTATCCTGTGTGCTGGCCAAATAACCACGATTACGGGTGTTCGCATTTTGACTTCCCTCACCGAATGAAAAAGTACCTGGTTTGGAAGCATTTTCGATACCCTTTTGAATTGCTGTAGTAATAACACTTGTTAGCTGTTCAGAAAAATGCATAAATCCTTCTGGAACTGGATGGGTGGATAAATCCATCAACGGGTCTTGTGACATAATTCTAACCAAAGGTAAAAAGCTGAAAACGTACAAAAACTTCAAGAATAGAAAGACACTGCAACCAAGTAACTCTGGAAAAACGAAGTCAGCTTAAACCCAGCAGCAAATTATGAGACTCCACAAGTTGTTTTTAGCACTTTCATTCACTTTAATCTTCTGTGAACTTCCTCAGAAACAACTTCACCATCCATACACCTGTTTAAGTACTATTCAAACATCAGAAAAGCATGTTCTGCCTCATTGCACTAAAAAACATATGCAACTTGTAATAAGAAAGTGATCTCTGCTGCCATGAATATGCATGTACAGGCATCTTAAGATTTTGTATAGTATTCTATGTTTTTACTCTTGAATGTAAATCAGATGAGTATATTATCTGATTACTGTCCATCTGGATTCTGTTTATTTCAAGGATACAGATTGGCTAATGGTTTAAGTACATTGCATTTTCAGACTTGCTTGGGCCACCCAGGAAATAAATTCTTCTAAGGGGCTGAATTCTGTATATTGTGGGTTATCCTCTTTTTCATAGTGACATTTGTAATATGAGCATAGATTCATATTGCAAAATTTTACACAAGAGCAATTATCCCAATCTGTAAACAACTGATTATTGTTAACTTTATCAAACAAACTCAAAACAGTGGAGGAAGATTTTGTATGAGGATGATTACAACAGAGAATCTTCACTATACAGGATACATTCACGGTACTTAAAATGACCAAACTACACTGAACAGAAAGGTTTCCCACTGTCCATAAAGTCCTGTTTATTCTCAGGTGCTGAGTTATCTGTTAAGAGACACAAATTATTATATTATACTAATCAGTTTTGTAGGGTTCTTGAATTCAGAACTGAAATTGTTATTACTGAAATAAGCCAATTAACACTGACTCCAGATGTTCACATAACATTGTTCCCAAAAGTCCACATTTTTGCAGAAAGAAAAAAAATATTATAATACCCTTTAATTTAAACAGAAGTGCATTGCTGAAAATTATATGGTTAGTAACCAACAGAGATGTGTAGGTGTGATGCTTCTGTTAATTGTGCAATTAAAATTATGCTTTAGATTTTTTTTTCTGGAAAAAAAACATTTTGAACAGATTGGAGAGGCAAATAATAACACTTTTAACCCACCTTTGCTCAACACTTTACAGGTTTTTCAAAACATTTGTGAGTGAGTTTAGAAGGATAAAAAGTTCTCAAGTAGAAAATAATTTGTCCAATGAAGAATATTTGGCATTAAAAACATTGACTACAAATCCTACAATTAGAACAATGAAGGCAGACAAAGGGGGTAAATAGTCATCATGAACACTTTTGATTACTTAAAGTCAATAGAGGCAATGTTAGATGACCAAAGTACATACAAAAAAGTGACTTATGAATACATAGGTCAAAGTTTCAAGAGATTGGACACTATATTATTTGATATGTTTTACCAAGGAGAATTAAATAGAATTGAATACAATTTTTTATTGGTAGAACATCCCAAAATAGCAACGCTTTTTGGTATTTCCAAAATTCAAAATAATGAAAAAAATCCACCATTTAGACCAATTATTTCAGCTAAACAATCAAAGACTGAAAATATTTCCATATGGTTAGATAGTATGCCGAACCCAGTAGTTCAAAATTCTAAATTTTACATAAGAGATCCATGGCATTTACTTGAGATTTTGAGAGACTATGGACCTTTCAATAAGGATTTGTATTTTGGCACACTTGATGTGACAGGTTTGTACACTTCTATAAATCAGGAACAAGGTTTGGAATACATGAGAGAATATTTAACTAGGAATACCGATTTTTCGGGGGAGAAGAGCAACACAATATGTAGTTTAATGGAATTAGTATTGGACAACAATTTTTTTAAATTCAATAAAGCTTTGTATAGACAAATTTCAGGAGTAGCCATGGGGGCAAGAGTTGCTCCGGCTTTTTCCAATTTAGTCATGGCAAATTGGGAACAAAAGTTTTTGAAGTCCAATTCTAGTTTCAACAAGGTTGAGTTATATTATAGCTACATTGATGATTTGTTTTTTTCTGTGGAGGGGTAATTACTTAGAATTTGTGGAATTAGTTACAAATTTGAATCACACAACCAGTTTTTTGTCTTTCAAAATTGGGGGATTTGGGAAGGACATTAACTTTTTAGATTTGACCCTTAGTGTAGATGATGTTACAAGAACCTTCAAGAGCAAACTATATAGAAAACCGTATTTTGCTAATCAGTATCTACACAGGGATAGCATGCACCCATTTCACATGAAAAAGGAGTCATTAAGGGTCAAGTCATAAGGTTAAGTAGACTTACTTCAGATGAAGACGTTTTTGCAAAATAATTATTATTTTTAAGATTCTTGTTCCTAAATAGGGGGTACAAGCTGGGATGTCTGGAAAGTATAGAAGGTGAAGTCCAACTTTTAAGGAAAGGGATGGCTAAACCCATCTTGCATTCCAAAGATTTAGTGGTAGGTGTACCGTCTGCTTATAGAACTACGTTTGACATGAGTACACAAGAATTTCATACAGCATTTCCTGTACCTATAGTTAGAGAGATGTGGTGTATTAAATCCATTATTGAAAACAATTGGAGAATTATTCTTGGAAACAAGGAACTAGCTTCCATTATAGGACAAACACCTAAATTTCCTTTTAAGAGAACTACTAGTATCAAGTTTATGTTGGAATCAGTTAAAGAAAGGGACAGTAATACTGATCGAGCTTGTTCTAGTAAGAAGGAAGCCTTTAGCTGTATGAATTGTAAACAATGTAGATATATCAGTAATTCGTCTTTTGCCATTGTAGAACATCTGAAACAAACATTCTGGGCAAAAAAGTATTATAATTGTAAAAGTGAAATTGTAGTTTATATGGCTACTTGTGTGACATGTAAAAATTATTACATAGGAAAAACTAAGAGAAGTTTGAAACGTAGGATTTATGAACATACTTTGGCTATAAAGAAAAAAGACAAGAACAATTCATTGTCTCGACATGCAGTCTCCTGTTCTACTTTCAAGAAATTTGAGGTTTTTGTTTTAGATAGTGTGGACAAAGCTTTATTAGCTGGGGATTTAAATAACGGGCAGGATTCACGAAGCCTCCGTGTAAGAGATACATGGCTTACACGGAGGCTGCAGTTAAACGGTGTGATGTCAGCATGTCATGCATATGCATGAGGGCATGCTGAATCACACCTAAGGCTAACACGGTTCATGGAAGACAGTAGGGGGCATGTCCGTAGGCCGAGCCCTGCAAGCAGACACGCCCCCAGAAGAGTAAAATTGCCCAAAGTAAACACCCACGACAGAGGCCATGGAAATGTAAATAAACACAACACAACACATGCCCCCACAGACTATGAACATAAAATATATAAATGAACATGTTATATATATTTTTTTAAATCGTAAAGATGTTTGCCCGTGAGTGCGCTTGTTTGCGCGGGCGTGCCCATAGCTTAGCCACTGTTAGCAGTCAGTGGAAAAGGATATAAGAACTAAATATGCAAAGAAAGCCAAGAAGCAATAGCGTAGTGGTAGAGACGTCGGCTGAAGAACACGCATTCATGGTTCAAGCCTCCACAACATCAATTTTTATTTTTAGTAAAATAAGCACGAAACAAGTCCCTGACAAATATGTACACATATAAAATCATATTTTATGTAAAATGTAATGAAATAGTCCATTTATTTTGAAGAAATGTGAGATAACAAAACAATAAAAAATGCGAGATGTGCCTATAGCTGAGCTACAGTTTAACAAGATGAGTTCATCTGCCCGTAGGTGAGCAGTGCTTTAACAGGTGTAAAATGAGTGCCCGTAGGTGACCAGTGGTTTAACAGGTGTAAAATGAGTGCCCGTAGGTGAGCATTGGTTTAACAGGTGTAAAATGAGTGCCCGTAGGTGAGCAGTGGTTTAACATGCTGAAACTGTGTGCCCCTAGCTGAGCTGAGCATAATATGCGTGCTAATAGCCAAATGAAGCGTAAACCAGCGTACCCCGTTTGCACGGAGCTGCGCACCGCGCCAACAAGCTAACCGATGGGCAACGTTGAGCAAGCTGTATCAAAACTGCCTTTACACAGACACACCCCCTAGCCTGTCTAGACAGTCATAAAAAATAAAAAGCAGTGGCAAGGTTCGAACCCAGGATACTATGCACCATAGTCAAGGTACTGAACCACTAAGCCATGACAGCAATACCTAGAAATGCAGTAATAGCAAATATATAGGAATGAATACAAAGTGGAGCATGACAAAGCAGGTTTTGTGAAGTTGATACAATTCCAAAATGGCCAATCACAGATATGTGTGGGAAAAACGGCATATATAAGCCCCATAGGCGGGAATACACAGCATAAACGATTGTAGAACTAACTTGCAGCCAGAATGTCAGGAGTAGGTGAGGGTAGTTGCTTTCGAGCACAGAGGTGGGGCGTTGAGGAGTCCAGATACATGGTCTGGCTCCTAGTCCACAATCATGAGGCCCAACTCATGCAGGGCCAGGTCCTGTGGGCAGCATATAGGGCTGAGGCGTGGGACCGATTGGCTCATGATCTCACCAGTGCCACAGGGATTCCAAGGACTGGTGAACAGGTCCGTCACCACCATGCGGACCTGAAGAGATGCAAGCAGGACCAATTGAACCTTTGGATCCAGGAGGCCCAGCAAATGCCCAACACCCCACTATTGAGTAAGTTACATTTAATTATGTATGTAAGAAATTAAACTAGCTGATATTATGGAGATGTGTATTCCAATATTACTTCATTTATATTACAGCTGCAGGTGTCTGTTCTGTGAACCGCAGAGCCTATGGTGATAGGCTGGTGCGGTTGCGCCACCAGGCAGGTCAGTAATCCTCTCCCAGTAACTGTAAAGAAATATAAAAGTATGACAGTTAGCAAAAGAGTGCAGTGTAGTCACTAAGTAATAAAATGTGCAAGTAACAGTGTAAGAGTGTTTGCAAGTATTGCTTGATTATAAAAGTGTGTTGCAGTCTGTAATCCAAACAGAAAAATTAAAATGTCTGAAATAAAGTCTGAAATAAAGATGCCCCACCTGTAATATAATAGTACACAACCTGCAGCAGGCTGAAAAGTACAGCTGCAGAAGATGAGCAAATCACATGTGTGAAATATACCCCTGTTGAAATACTGAAACATGACAGAAGTGAGACTGCTGGAAAGGATTGTAATAACTACAGGTAAAACATGTCAATAAAGCCTAGAAGTAAGTACCATCCTGAATAGTAAAATGAAAACAAGTGAGAGAGTGTGAGAAAGAGTTATGAATCCACCAATAAAGTAGTAATAACCCCTGAATAAAGTATACCGCAGTCAGTACAGAATGAAATGAATGTGAGAAGCAGAACCAAACAGCGAAATGTGTTCAAAGAGTTGCTGCAGCTGGAATGTGTATCCCAAAATCTGGATATGTTGCTCTCAGTCTGCAATATGCAGATAGTATGATTGTCTGACATACCAAACATCCACAGTTGTCTATAGCTATATAAAGCAAATGTAGCAGGATGATGTAGCTGAACAAAGCCAGATATGAATGTGTATGAAGAACAATAAAATGTATATTGATGTAGCAGTAACAGTCCTATCAGCAAATTGAAGTAGTTATCATATAGGAAACTGTAGTTAGAACAGTAGTGTGTATATATGTGCAGCTATTAGAAATGTACAGCATATGTATTGGTATTCAAAGGTGTTAATATTATTTTCTTCACCCCACCCTATAACCACATATAACCCATTCCACGTGAAAATGGTATGTGCAATCACAATTAACACCCCTGGGCATTTGTCCTGTTGGGTCATAAATATTTGCATGTCCGTTGATGCATCTGCCCTGTTCATACATCCAAACCTGATGGCCTGTTGCCATCAATCAACCCTGCATGTTGTTGGACTGTGTATTGCTGTTCAAATTATGCATGTGTTATGCTCGCTGTTCAATGGTGTGAATATCTGGGTGTTTGGTTAATGGGAATACTAATGCATGCTGTTACAACTAATTGTGAATGGTATTGTATGTTACTAACCCAAACTGTCATGACATAATGCAAAACATAGGACGACAGGGAAGGCGAGTTCCAGCAGACCCACCTCTCCCACCTCAGCTGGCAAGTGCACCTGGCACTAGTGCCCAGACTGGACCCTCCTCCACTGGCCCTGTGCCACCTGCAGGTGGAAGTGCTGCAGGGGATGGGGCCCATCCCCCCTCTGCAAGTGTGGCTGGAGGAGAACCACCACTCACCCTCCATAGCGTCCATACTGCGGTGCGTAGGGAGATCCGGGACTCTATTCTTGGGCCCCTACGCCAGCTTGAGGCACAGGTGGCACAACTTACAGGCATGCCTGTTGCCCGGCCTACACAGCCCCCAACACAGCCCCGTCCTGGGCAGTGAAGGAACAGTGGCAACTGCCCATGGGTGGGGAGGATATCAGTTCCACTGTTGCCATCTGTGGGCTCATGGGCTCTGGATATCCAAACATCCGTCCCTGTCAATTGTGTAACCCCCACACACGTGTCATACACTGCTCCTGTATGCGTCTTGTTTGTCTTGTCTGTTGACCTACCCAACCTACCTCCCCAGCTATACCGACTTCCTTCACCTGACATACCACTCTCACCTGAAAAAAAAAAAAAAAAGGGCACTCTGTACCCACAAACAAATTACGCCCCATACATAGCTGCCCATTCCGCACACATGTCTGCTGGACATGGAAACTATCAATTACAATTGGCTGTACAACAAGTATTATTGTTGTCCTGACACCTCTCTCAGGGGTGGAAGGTTTCAAATGTCACACCAAATTACATACATATGCACAACTGTTGCTGATGAAGAAATGGGCAGCTATGGGCCTTACCTACATCCCTCCTGCAAATCCCAAGCTTGTTTCCCTACTGTCTTACCCTCTTTGTGACCCCTTTTTCACCACTTTCCTGTCTCCCCATTTTCATTTCTTTCAAAGAAAATAGTGTGGGTGTGCGCCAGAGTAAGCACTGTTAAGTGGTTGTAAGCGGGTGTGCGCGTAGCTGAACCCCAGTGCGCATGCGGGAGCTCCGTGCAAACCAGCGCTAACCCGGTTACAGCTGCTTAAAAGTGCCTTAGTCACTGTGATTGACAGGTCCTGTACTCAGTTCAAAAGCAAAATAAAATCCCACTGTCAGTCCCGAACCCAGGACCTTGGAAACAGTAGTCTGCATGACCTACCACTAAGCCATGACTCTTATACAAGAACATTGTGCTAAAATAAATATATCATGTAATAGTAGGAATGAATGTAAAGGGAATATAGGATGTGTAGTACACAAAGCATGTCATTTATACTTACTGTCAAAACTAGTGGATTTCCATAATAGTAGTGTGTGAACAGAAACAGCTATGCTAGTTGGTAGCTAGTAGGTAATAATGTCAGTTAATTTACATATATAAATGTATGTATATTTACATATATATATATATATATATATATATATATATATATATATATATATATATATAAATATATAGTTGTAGGTGTCAGTGTGCATACACACTTATTACAGGAAACAGGAGAGAGGAATGGAGAAATGTGAATCTACAACACAGCCTGAATCATGAGAGAGATACTAACCTTTACACTCACAGAACAGTGTCCACAGCATACCAGCATGGCCCCCACCCTTACAATCTGAAAGGGCAATGCCTATCTCACATACCCTTTTATAGCACTGTCCTGAAATCACAGTGAGAACTGCAATCAGTACACAACTGGCTGCATGCAATTAGCAAATGTTGGCTTACAATTGGTGCAGAGGCCATCACATGGACTTATGCAGATACCTACAAAAGCATCCTGTACTCACACTCCACACATGCAATACGTTCATTGCACTGTCTGGAGGCAGACAGAGAGAGAGAGAGAGAGAGAGACAGACAGACAGAGACAGAGAGAGAGAAAAAAAACAACACAAACAACAACACACGGTACACACACTGAGTTTAAGCTGTCAGCAGTGACAGTAGCAAGCCGTGCCAGCAGCAGCAGGAAGCAGTAGTAGCGGTAACGCAACCAGCTGCGACAAACACGGGTAATGTAAAGTAACAGGTTAATAGTGTGCATACTGTGAACCCTCCATATGTGTCATAGGTCTGTATCTATAGGTATGTCCATGTGATATGTTGTGTGCACGTAGTTCCACCAAAAGGGGATGACTATACATTATATGTCATTCAGTGTTAGGCCATGATCCTGGCAGCAGTTTTCCGTTGCAGTGAGGCCTGTCTGAGAACAAAACACTCAAGGACATTATTTTTGACTTTGGTAAAAAGTTAAAGGTATTGAAAAGTTTACAGCTGGAGAATATGTACTTGAAAAAGTGTCTGGACAGTGCTATTGTTCCCATGGGCTTGAGATTTTTCAAGCATCCCATGGGGGTTGATTTGGATGCTAGTACTAAAGAAGAATGTGCTAAAATGTTTGATAATTTTGGTTTTTCATTTATGAAGTTTATAGTTAGTTGTAATGATAAGAAAATATGTATTTTAATGGCTGAATTGGAACAATTTAACAACACCATCGAAAACGACTTACTTTTTGATGAATTTGAAATGTTTTTAAATTCTCAATACACTTGGGTTGAAAGTCAGATTATGAAACAGTATGATAGGAAATGTGGTGAAATGAAAAGGGATATTGAGCAATATAGGAAGGGGAATGTGTATAGATGGGAAAAAACAAATTACAAAATTAATATGTATAATAATAATAATAATAAAAAAGGATATTATATGAAAGAAAATGGAGTATTCCAGAACAAAGGAAATAGAAGGAATTACAAAGTGCACGTGCAACGAAGGTTGCCCCAGTCCCCGGATTTTTTAGGGGAGGACACAAGATGGGAGTACCCTTGCAGAGAGGAGCATCAAGGAACAAGATTGGAGAGTGTAAGATACAGGGGAAGACAGGGGGGTTACAGAAGTCAAGATCAGTAGTGAATGATCATTCTATTGTGAAGGTTAATGACATTATCAGTAGGTATGGCGATTTCAACATATACAACTACTCTGGTGTTGAGCTTAAAAAGGAACATTTTACACTATTATCTAAAGGGATGAAGTATGTTCCAAATATGGATATAAATGTAGTTGATTATATAATTGATTTTAAAAAATATCTAAGGAAATTGAACCTGGCCATCTTTTTTGATGGTAAGGAAACCAGGAGAGAAGAGGAGTTTAAAAAGAAAAGTGTATACACACCCGCACTTAATAACATGTTGGGTATATTTGAAAAAATGGTTACGGAAGAGATCTACCAATATGGTAATAAATGTAGTTCACAGAATAAGAAATATAATCTTACTAGGAACGAATTTAAAATATTGAAAGACATTCAAAATAACCATAATATAAGAATTATGAAACCTGACAAGGGGGGGCGGGGCTGTTATATATCAAAATAACGACTACACAAATAAAATCAATAGTATTTTGTTGAATTCAGGAAATTACACTATATCTTCTCTCAATGAGGTGAATATAGGGTACCATAAGATAGATTTGTACCTAGAAGATTTGTTATTGGAAGACAGAATTGACAGTGATTTATATAACTTTTTAAGAGTGGAATTCCCCATAATTAGTACTATAGTGGGGATTCTTAAAGTGCACAAGGATTTTGTTGACCCCCCCTTTCAGGCCAATAATATCTGGCAGTGAATCTAAGACGTTCCCCTTTGGAAAAGTAATTGACATGTGGTTAAAACCTATATATAAGAAAATTGGGCATATTATCATTGATTCTTGGGATTTTTTGGGTAGACTTCAGCCTGGTTTAGCTACTGAAGTGGAGTGGTTAATAACTATTGATGTGGTCGACCTTTTCTCAAGCATTCCACAAGAGGAAGGCCTATCAAGGTTTTACCAAAGTATAAAGAAATATGGTAACCTGTCTTGGGATAAAATCTCCCTGGTGTTAGAATTTATGGACATGGTTCTTACACATAACTACATCATGTATGAAGGAGAGTATTACACACAAAGAAAAGGGGTAGCTATGGAGGCAGCGTGTGCCCCCATATTTGCCAACTTGTTTCTGTTGGATTGGGAAACAGAATACATATTCAAAACTGAATGGGTTAGTAACATCATATGCTACCTCAGATTTTTGGATGACATATTTGTAATTTGGAAGGGGGACTTGCAGAAGTTAGATGAGTTCAAACAATATTTAAACTCATGCAGTCAATGTTTGAAATTTACCTTTAATGTTGAAAGGGAATCTATTTCCTATTTGGATACCCGAATAACACTAAACAATGGGAAATTTAAATCCAATGTTTTCAGGAAGGAAACATTCAGCAATTCCTATTTGCAATATACTAGTTGCCACCCCTTGGGCCAAAAAAGGAATATTATTAAAGGGCAATGTATAAGAGCAGCCTGGATGATGTCAGATTTTACAGATTTAAACAGTGAATTAGAATTGATAGGGGTTTTTTTTAGGAGCAGGGGCAACCCTGATGGAATGGTGACTGATGTTACCAATTACGTGAAAAGTGAGTGGGGGAAAAATACAAACCACTCTTAGGGGTTGGCCCCACCAATAGTGAGGGAGATACAAACAATAAAAACATAAACTGTACAGTCAAAGACAATACTGATAAGGCTGTATTTACAAGGGCATGTGTTTTACAATATGCACCATTCAGTAGGGAGATCAAGAATATTATACAGAAAAACTGGAATATTATGAAATATGATAGTAATATTCTCAGGATTGTGGGGGATATGCCACATTTTGTGTTTAGGAATGGTACAAATATGAAAATGCAACTGGAGAAAAAAATAAGGTTTAAGAACAATTATAAAGTACAGAATGGTACCCATAAATGTGGTACATGTAACCAGTATAGGTTCATTATTAATTCCCCTTCAATTGTATTAGAGAACATTAACAAGACTGAAGTCAAATTCCAGAAGGGCAACTGTAGGTCCAAGCACCTGGTTTACCTTGCAAAATGCACCAAGTGTCCATGTTTTTTATGTTGGAAAAACCGACAGGTGCTTGAGAAATAGGATTTATGACCACAGTTATAGTATAAGAAAAGAAGATGAAAATAACGCCCTATGGAAACATCTGAATGGAAATGTTACATGTTCTTCTTTTCACTTTGGAATACTAGAATTGGTAAAATACAATCCCAGGGGTGGTAATATAAGGAAAAAGCTGGGGGAGAAAGAGGTTAGGTGGCAGATCCGCTTAAATGCTTCTGTGCCCCCCGGTATTAATGAGCACATATCCATTAAACCCATATTGGAAAATAGTAGGTAGTTATAAGACTTTTATGGTGGTATTTTTAAACAAACAAAATAAAAATATTTATATTTATATTTTATATTTATATTAAAAATAGATATATAGTTACTTATACATATGAAATTTTGTATGTATTTTTTAATCTATTTTACTAACTGTACTAAATATGAGCTATTCAAGTCAATAGGGAGAATAGGAATTCAACACTAGCACTTTAAGAAACAATTATGGAGTTAATTGAATTGAATGTGATTGGTAAGAGCATGTATATAAGAAAAACTTTGTGTGAAGAGTATTGTTCTGATGAAGTCTATTTTATTAGATGAAAGCGCTTAACCTGTATGTTTTTAAGTTAATAAACACAGACAAATTGAGATTTTGCTGCTATTCCATTTGTGTTAGTGTTTTTTACATGTTGTAACCAGGAACAGATTGGTTCGTGTTACTTTATTTTGTCGACTGTTCAAGGACTCTTACGTTTTTTTATAATGCAAAACATAGGACGACAGGGAAGGCGGGTTCCAGCGGACCCACCTCTCCCACCTCAGCTGGCGAGTGCACCTGGCACTAGTGCCCAGTCTGGACCCCCCTCCGGTGGCCCTGTGCCACCTGCAGGTGGAAGCGCTGCAGGGGATGGGGCCCGTCCCCCCTCTGCAAGTGTGGCCGGAGGAGAACCACCACTCACCCTCCATAGCGTCCATACTGTGGTGCGTAGGGAGATCCGGGACTCTATTCTTGGGCCCCTACGCCAGCTTGAGGCACAGGTGGCACAACTTACGGGCATGCCTGTTGCCTGGCCTACACAGCCCCCAACACAGCCCCATCCTGGGCAGTGAAGGAACAGTGGCAACTGCCCATGGGTGGGGATATCAGTTCCACTGTTGCCATCTGTGGGCTCATGGGCTCTGGATATCCAAACATCCGTCCCCGTCAATTGTGTAACCCCCCCACATGTGTCATACACCGCTCCTGTATGTCTTGTTTGTCTTGTCTGTTGACCTACCCAACCTACCTCCCCAGCTATACCGACTTCCTTCACCTGACATACCACTCTCACCTGAAAAAAAAAAGGGCACTCTGTACCCACAAAAAAATTACGCCCCATACATAGCTGCCCATTCCACACACATGTCTGCTGGACATGGAAACTATCAATTACAATTGGCTGTACAACAAGTATTATTGTTGTCCTGACACCTCTCTCAGGGGTGGAAGGTTTCAAATGTCACACCAAATTACATACATATGCACAACTGTTGCTGATGAAGAAATGGGCAGCTATGGGCCTTACCTACATCCCTCCTGCAAATCCCAAGCTTGTTTCCCTACTGACTTACCCTCTTTGTGACCCCTTTTCACCACTTTCCTGTCTCCCCATTTTCATTTCTTTCAAAGAAAATAGCGCGGGTGTGCGCCAGAGTAAGCACTGTTAAGTGGTTGTAAGCGGGTGTGCGCGTAGCTGAACGCCAGTGCGCATGCGGGAGCTCCGTGCAAACCAGCGCTAACCCGGTTACAGCTGCTTAAAAGTGCCTTAGTCACTCTGATTGACAGGTCCTGTAGTCAGTTCAAAAGCAAAATAAAATCCCACTGTCAGTCCCGAACCCAGGACCTTCGAAACAGTAGTCTGCATGACCTACCACTAAGCCATGACTCTTATACAAGAACATTGTGCTAAAATAAATATATCATGTAATAGTAGGAATGAATGTAAAGGGAATATAGGATGTGTAGTACACAAAGCATGTCATTTATACTTACTGTCAAAACTAGTGGATTTCCATAATAGTAGTGTGTGAACAGAAACAGCCATGCTAGTTGGTAGCTAGTAGGTAATAATGTCAGTTAATTTACATATATAAATGTATGTATATTTACATATATATATATATATATATATATATATATATATATATATATAAATATATAGTTGTAGGTGTCAGTGTGCATACACACTTACTACAGGAAACAGGAGAGAGGAATGGAGAAATGTGAATCTACAACACAGCCTGAATCATGAGAGAGATACTAACCTTTACACTCACAGAACAGTGTCCACAGCATACCAGCATGGCCCCGCCCTTACAATCTGAAAGGGCAATGCCTATCTCACATACCCTTTTATAGCACTGTCCTGAAATCACAGTGAGAACTGCAATCAGTACACAACTGGCTGCATGCAATTAGCAAATGCTGGCTTACAATTGGTGCAGAGGCCATCACATGGACTTATGCAGATACCTTCAAAAGCATCCTGTACTCACACTCCACACATGCAATATGTTCATTGCACTGTCTGGAGGCAGACAGAGAGAGAGAGACAGACAGACAGAGACAGAGAGAGAGAGAGAGAAAAAAAAAAACAACACAAACAACAACACACGGTACACACACTGAGTTTAAGCTGTCAGCAGTGACAGTAGCAAGCCATGCCAGCAGCAGCAGGAAGCAGTAGTAGCGGTAAAGCAACCAGCTGTGACAAACACAGGTAATGTAAAGTAACAGGTTAATAGTCTGCATACTGTGAACCCTCCATATGTGTCATAGGTCTGTATCTATAGGTATGTCCATGTGATATGTTGTGTGCACGTAGTTCCACCAAAAGGGGATGACTATACATTACATGTCATTCAGTGTTAGGCCATGATCCTGGCAGCAGTTTTCCGTTGCAGTGAGGCCTGTCTGTAGGATGTGTGTGTCAGCTGGTGTAACGACTATGGCGCTTAGTTAGCAGTCATCTGGGAACTTTGTCATCCACAACCCACACATGTTCGCTTTTACATCTGAGAAATAAATGCCAAACAAGAGGGGTCCTAGGACAGAGGCCTGTGGGATACCACATGTGACTGGCATTGAGTCTGACATGGCTTTTACAATATCGATATTATGGATTCTGTATGTCAACCAGTGTGCAACCCATCATGTGACATATGTAGTAACATGTAAGCTAATGAGCTTGTCTATGATGCCTGAGTGGAGTACTGTGTTGAAGTCCAGGTAGGCTGTATGGATTGCGTTGCCCTCATCAATGGCTGTAGTGACTGTTTTGAAAGGTCAACCAGGTTCAAAAGGCAGGATCAGCCCATCACAAAGGCAAACTGGCTGGGAACAAGTGTCTGCAGGTACCCAATATCGCTGTATATGCGTCCCATACTGAATCATTCCATAGCTTTGCAGACCAGGCTGGTTAAGCTTATGGTGCGGTAGTTCCCAGGGTCAGTAGAGGTGCCTCCTTAGTGGAGTGGGACCACTGTTGCTGTATGCCAGTGTTCAGGTACATATTCTGTAGTACGGCCAAAGTTAAATATCAGTCTTATATGCGGTTGTATGTCCTCTTGGAGTTCACGTAGCACACATCCAGGGATACCATCAGGTCACATTGATGCTGTGTGTTCTGCTTTGCTGAGGGCGCCCTCACCTGGACATGTGAGATGATAGGGAGGTTACATTCAGCTGTGATAAGTATTTCTACGTGCGGGAGAAGGAGGGGATACGTGCACGAACCTGTCTGCAAGAATGTTGCCAATATCTGTGTGTTCAGTGAATGTTAAGTAGGTGTGTATTAACTCAGAGCATATCTGAGGCATTTGGTCCATATGTGTAACATAACTGAAGAAGGCCTTGTGGTTATCTATAGTGTTCGTGGCCATTTCCCTCCCAGAGTAGGCTGTGGATGTTGTTATGAGAGACCGTAGCTTATTACCAGTGCTGACCACAGATGCCTTCCCTTAATGTGAATCTGCTCTGTCCTGCAGTAGCCTCCTTCTATTGTTATACAATCTGCCTTTGGCTGGGGTCCACCGGACAGGATGCCTAACCTTTGTGCATAGGGTCTGGGTTAGAAATGTGTGTGCATGTTCCATGCAATCTCTAGGATGTCCGTGGGAAGCATTCGCAAAGGGGTCAGCAGTGTGGGTTGTGGCTTCCACTGGCCCAGTGGGCTGCATGGATACAATCTCAGTCCTAACAAGTGAATAACTGTCTAATCACATACATATCAAAGTAGTCTACTGTGCTGGTGGTGGTGGTGGTGGTGGGATATGTATATCCAGGCCGAGTAACTTGTGTCCAGATCACACTAGTGGATGGCGTTCCACATACAGTACCTTGGTATGAACCCCCAGAGTGAGGTTGTGCATTGGACCTGTCGCAGTGTGCTGACCGATGGGACATGCTACTATGTTGTATGGAATGTGGTAAGTATTGTTGCACAGGTGTTGGCTGAGCACTGATATCTAGCCATGTACTTGTGTATCCACCAAGAGACACACACATGCTACATATGGGAGTAGTAGTATATCACTACAGTTGAATATCATGTATAGTATGTGTGCCATATATTGCTGACATAGTCTGCTGATATCCTGTTTGTGTTCTCTTCCAGGGACATGGTGCATCACCGTAATCCCACCTACTCTGCAGCAGAAGATGAGGAGATACACCAGAGCCTGGTGCGGGATTATGACATACTGTTTTCCCGCACCAGCCAGAATCAGCAGGAGAGGGCTGCACTGTGGCAAGACCTTGTCCGTAGGGTAAATGACATTGGCACTCATAATAGGACATATGAGCAGGTACGAAATCACTGCAGTGATTTAATCAGAAATGTCCGTCAGCGTGCATCGGATATCCACAGGCAACAGGTTGCCACAGGAGGTGGGGTGGCCACACATCCCCCCCTCACCAGACTGGAGGGGCTACTCCTAAGTGTTGTGGCTCCATCCCCGGAACAGCAACAGCAATACACCTGCATCATGATGGAGGCTGGATCCACACAGCAGCACGACATGGAGCATGCAGGTAATATGCCATATGTATACTTGACTGTTCTGTACACTGTTAGTTTATGCATGTGTAAGGTGTGTCCGTGGTATGTAGCTGTCAACATAGTATGTAATTGTGCAGGTGTGAAATTGGCAATATCAGTAGCTGACGTGTGAAAGGCAACTGGTGTACTACTGCACTGTATCATATGCAGTATCAATGGCACAGTTGTGCCCACTGACATTAATCTCCTCATTTCTGCAGGTCCCTCCGGTGTTACAGCAAAGCAGGCCATCCATGCTGGTGAGTGTGTTTTAACAGTACCTATAATAGTCCTGATAGTGCTAGTAATACTAGTGTAACTCAGTAGTGCTCTGTGTGTATACTGCGGGGTGTGCATGTGTGCATGTGTGCCTGTGTCCACGTGTCCATGTGTGCATGTGTGCATGTGTGCATGTGTGCCTGTGTCCACGTGTGCATGTGTGCATGTGTGCATGTGTGCCTGTGTCCACGTGTGCATGTGTGCATGTGTGCATGTGTCCACGTGCACATGTGTGCATGTGTACATGTGTCCACATGTGCACGTGTCCACATGTGCATGTGTGCATGTGTGCCTGTGCCCACGTGTGCATGTGTGCGTGTGTGCAAGTGTGCACGTGTGCATGTGCACATGTGTGCCTGTGTCCATGTGTGCCTGTGTCCATGTGTGCATGTGTGCATGTGTGCATGTGTCCACGTGTGCATGTGTGCATGTGTGCATAAGTGCATCACTGGTAACATTGTGTGGACACTGTAAACTGTGTTTCCTGTCTTCCTCCCACAGGTTCTGGTGCTGCTCTGGTGTCCTGCAGCAGGGAACCTGAATCTGGTGCCACAGGTACTGATAATGATGATATCTGTGTAATGGCACAGGAAGGTGTGTCAGGGTCCACCATTGGTCAGCCAATTGACAGTACACAGCTGCCAACCCCATCATTGCACACAGTCATCCTGCCAGTACATCCTATGTCACCATTGTCCCTAGGTGATGGACAGTATACAGTGGGCATTGACCAGGGTAATGTGGTATCTGTGGCACATGCTTCCCCACACAGCAGCCATGGGCAGGGTCCTGCGATGGTACCACACAGATAGTTGCCCATGGGTTCTTGTGGGAGCATCTGTGGGCGTACTGCCTCTGGCAGACGTGCCCAAAGAGGTCTGTCAACCTCAGCTATGTTTTGGGCTGTCATGCAGGCACAGTCGCGTATGGAAAGGTACACCAGACAGGGTCTGAGGGAGTTTAGAGCATGTCGCACAGCCATGACTGACAGTATGCGTGACATCGCGGATGCTATCCATAATTTCACCGATGTCATAGACAGATGTTGTGGGGACATATTACAGCAGTTCCACAACCACATGTCCATGAGCCAGGGCAATGGTGGGCGGTTGCGGTGTCGACGTGGCCATATGCCAGCAACAGCAGCAGCTGGCAGTCGGTGCGGATGACAACAGGCCCGCGGATGCCCCCATAGTGCCAGCAGCAGCCCCAGCAATGTTGGGTCTGTGCTGTCATTGGACCGCCC